>NC_050447.1:121180782-121530115 GCF_903995425.1 Onychomys torridus | reverse complement strand
CATATGGTAAGTGGGCCAGAGCGATTATGAAAGATGCACTTCTTCTTTATAGCATTTGTGTGTGCACACACAAGCACACGCACGCACACACATACTATATATTCACACATCCCACATGTATGCAAGCAAGCTCTCACACATAAATGCACAGGCCGGTTCATAATGCACATATTTACTCATGACACATGACACACACCACATATGTGCACATAAGCTCACATTCATACATACATGCTCACATACCTTTCATACACACACCATTCACACACGAATAGCCATATGCTCACACAGCACACATATGCTTGCATGCACGTACATGCATGCTTATGTACACACTCGCCCACAGGACACCCTTCACCCTACAGCCTGCAAAGCTCAGGTGCACCATGGTTGGAGCTCCGCAGCCTGCAAAGTAACTGGCCTTTGGAATGTGCCTTGAGACCTAGGGATGAGCTGTCTGTCACCAGGGACGCCTCACTGTCGCTCCCACGTTCCCAGAAAGGAAGCAGCGCGCATGCCCGCATTCTTTTCCAGCAGGACCCTGCGCCTCTGCCAAGGGTCTAGGGGGCGGGAGCGGTGCACAGCCTGGGCCCAGATGGCAAAGCAGCCCCAAACAGGGACATTTTCTCAGGCTTTCAAAAAGAGCACTTTCTTTCCTGCCTAATATTTAACTCCTTCAAATGCAAATGGAGAGGTTGCGCTCCAAAGTTAGCATGACAATTATGGGAAAGCTTTAAATCTGACGCGTTTGTTTACTCAGTGAAAGGCGGGCAGGACCCAGGAGCTAGGAGGCCCGGCTTTTCAGCAACTATTTTCTAACTAGTGAACTAACTAGTGAACTGCGAGTCAATTTTCGGTAACAAAGAAAACCAATTTATATCACAGCGTAGGCTAATTTTGGAGGGAGTTCCGCATTATTTTCGTTCTCTTTTTAAATGACCGCTGCTGAAATAGAAAAAAAAAATTCTTTCTTGTTATAAACTTTAGAGTAGGCTAATTGGTGTTAGCGATGATAGGCAAGAAGGTCTTTTTTATACAGACAATGAGAACTTGGGATGGACTAGCGGAGGCAGGGAATTTTCTAGAGACTGCAGTAAGTGGTGCATGTGTGAGAGATTTTTGATATGAATGCATAAAAATATCTTAGTATGTCTGTAAAGAAACTGCGCTAATTTTCTCCTCGGCTTAATTTTTTTTTTCTTCAAAAGCTTTTATTTATAGGCAAAGAAAGTGAGAATCAGTCCCGGTCCTGGTGTGGTGAGTCAGAAGCCCTGAGCATCTATACCTTCAGGGAAGCCCTCCTCTCCCGAAGAAGCCCATCTCCCACTTCTCTCCCTTGCCTATTTGCTTCGGTTTGTAAAACATTACGATTTATATGATCTACAGTGTTGACAAGTTTGGAAGTACATAATCTAACAAGTTATCCTATTCTGGAGGAGAATTTAATGAACATGGGAAATATGCCTTCTTTTTTTTTTTTTTTTTTTTTTGAGACAGCGTATGTAGCCCAATCCAGCCTGGAACTGGTATCTTCCTTTTCTGGTTTTTCTGAGGGCTAGGATTACAGGTGTATGTTCCCATGCCCAACTGATGTAAGCCATTTTCTAAAAGATGGTTCAAAGCCATTTTTTTCTTATATTTACAAGTGCAGATGCCTTTTCTGAAAGTGGCCAGCATGAGCCTGTGTGTTTCCTGGCTTGATAGTGTTAGAATTCTGCCCATATTCCAGTTGCATGACCACACATGCACAGCTGAGAAGTTGCGTCTTATGTTATCCATGTGCACTCACGACTACGTGCATGCAGCGTGGTCACACAATCAGCGCGGTCACACAATCAGCGCATGCATGGTGTACGGACTCAGACCCCACCCTCTCTCTCTCTGCTCTGCCCACCCCCCCCCCCCCCCCTTTCTCTCTGCCCTCTACAAGTTCTCTTTCCCAGGCCTGGTCCTTCCCCCACCGCTCACCCTCCTAATAAAGCTCTAAAACTAATACTGGGTTCTGTCGTGACCGTGACCTTTCCACGTGGTAAGTGCCGTCACCAGCGTCGCTTATCATTCGTTTCAGATAGGACTGAGGCAGAGTTGTTCAATGGGCAGCTAAGTCTTGTTACAGCAGAACTATTGAGCTTCACGTTAAACACGAAGCATCCAGCAGGTGGGGTGGAACCCGAGAGCTTCTATTAGGTTAGCTGGTGTTTAGTCACAGCATTTGCCAGTTTGCCGTTGTGCCCTTGGGAGCGCTGTATGGAACTGTTTGAAGGGAGAAGGACTTATGGTGGGTCTCTGTTTCCGAGGTGTCAGTCAGTCAGGGTTAGGAGGACGTGGCAGAAATCACAGTTCATGGTAGGAGACAGAGGAGAGGAAGCCTGGGGTTTCAGCTGCCTTTCTCCTCCTGCCCCTTTTAGGCCACCAGGCCCAGGGATTGGTGTTCACTCATGTTAAGACCAGTGTATCCTTTTGAAACACACCCACAGACACTACCCTGGAAGTATGCGCCACCTTTCCAGGCGACCCTAAACCAATCAAATTGAAAATTAAAACTAACCATCACAATTTAAAAAGAGGAAAATATGTATTTTGGCTCATGGTGTTAGGTGTTTCAACCCCGAAGTTGAATGGGATCCATTGCTTGGGGCCCAGAAATGACAAATTACCGTGACAGGAATATGAGAAGGAAGAGGCTGCTCATCCTCCTGGCTGAGGAGAAATGGGGTTGGGTAGGGCAAAACATCTTTAGGAACACCACTTGCCCCTGAGAGTGACTTACTTCTTCCAACTAGGCCCCTTCTCCTAATGTCTTCTTTGTCCCGTTACTGTCATAAAGGAATGAGTCCATCCCATAAATTAGCACCCCACTAGCCGGAGTAGTAAACCTCAATACAGGGACACATTAAGGATTTTCATGTTTACACCATAACTGGATGGTCTGTTTTCCGACTACCCTTGGAGAATCATTAGCTTAAAGGATTGGACAAGTGGGTAATTTTTAGAACTTTGAGAGACTTGGAATCGTAGGACTTCCTTTTCCTTTGGAAGCAGGGAGGAAGATAAACAATAGTTGCTGATGGAGCCATAGGTGCACAGGACTGAGTAAGAATGAGGTGTTTTATTTTTACACTGAAATAGCTTTCTAGTGTAAGCTTTTGAAGATCGCTGGCTTTGTTTAAGAACTTAAAGCAAGAAAAATGTTCTAGGGTAACAGGTAAATGTTTGCGAAACATTATTTGGACCTGGGAGGCAAATGAATGGGCCCCTATAAAATGGTGGTATAATAGTGGAAAACATCAATTGAATTAATTCTCAGACATCTTGAGCTCCACAGCCCTGAAGTGTCCCCTTGGCTGTCTTAGCAATGATACTGATTTTGTCACCCACCCTGGTCTCCTCTGCGTGGTCCTTCCTCTCTGTTTCTGATTCATTACCAGGACACCCTCCACACCCAATGCCTGCAATAAGCCTTCAAGACTGGGGGGGCAGAGACCCTTAGAGACCTTGAGTACCCTCAAGTGAACCTCGGTTCCCCTTCACCAGCCCTTTCCTGTAATCAGATACTCTTATCTACTTCTGTTGTGTTGGTGTTTGATCTCAGTGCATCCTCTGCTCTGTTTTCAAATCCAGTGTTTTCAAAGGGAAAGACAGTTTCACTCTGACTTCATAGTTCTCAGAATACAGTCACACAGAAATTACAGGGAACGTACATCCCAACAAGCCATTATAAATTGAAAATATTGTAAGTAAAAAAATATGTTTTTTTTTTTTTAAAACTCTTTACTCTTTGGGGGACCCACCACCCAGCTCTCAAATAAGCACAGTGAGACTTTTTCTTTCTTTCTTTCTTTCTTTCTTCTTTCTTCTTTCTTTCTTTCTTTCTTTCTTTCTTTCTCTTCCTTCCTTCCTTCCTTCCTTCCTTCCTTCCCTTCCTTCCTTCCTTCCCTCTCTCTCTCTCTCTCTCTTTTCTTTCTTTCTTTTTAGACATGGTTTCTCTGTAGCTTGGAGCCTGTCCTGGACTAGCTCTGTAGACCAGGCTGGCCTCGAACTCACAGAGGATCCACCTGCCTCTGCCTCCGAGTACTGGGATTACAGGCATTCGATACCACCGCCCGGAGACTTATTCTTTTCTTATGAATGCCCAGCCTTAGCTTGGCTTATTTCTAGCTAGCTTTTCTTAAATTATTCCATCTACCTTTTGCCTCTGGGCTTTTATCTTTCTCTAGTCTATATACCTTTCTTTACTTCTTACTCCCTGACTTGCTGTGTAGCTTGTGTGGCTGACCCTTGGTGTCCTTTCTCCTCCTCCTTTTCCTCCTTTTCTTGCTCCTCTCTTTTCTCTTTTTCTTCTTCTATTGATTCTCTCTGCTTGCCAGCTCCACCGATCCCTCTCCTGCCTAGCTATTGGCCATTCAGCTCTTTATTAGACCAATCAGGTGTTTTAGACAGGCACAATAACACAGCTTTACAGAGTTAAACAAATGCATCATAAAAGAATTCAACACATCTTTGCATCATTAAGCAAATATTACACAGCATAAAAGAATGTAGCACATCTTTAACTAATATTCCACGACAATACGTTTGATACCATCCTTATCCAATAGCTTAGCCAAACAGAGACTTTATAGTTGACTCTCACAGTCATGAGGCTGGCTGGCCTGGAGTTGCAGCTTACTGTCACTGAACCACCATCAAGAAAAAGGATTTGAGCATATGTCACTAGCCCTGGGAGAAAGAAAAGATTGAAGCTCAAACTGTTTCCTGTGAAATCCACTTTATTTTTTCATCACTGTAAAGTAAAAACCCTGAAGTCAAACCATTGTGACTTGGGGCCTTTGCCAGACACAGAAAACCAATAGTATGGGGGATAGGTGTGGTGGTGAACACCTGCACTTTGGAGGCAGAGGCAGGGAGATTCGCAGCAATTTGAGGCCAAGCCTCAAACCGCATTACACCCCAAGTTCCAGGACAGCCAGCTACATTCAGAGATACCCGGTTCTCAACAAAAAACATAAAAACCAAATGGTTTTCTTTGCTGATAATGATTTCGTCATTAACAGATTGGCATTAAGCTAGCTTTGTTTGTTTCTGAGACATGTGGGTAGAGAGTCACCTGTGTGAAGCCTGTCTTTCCCAACCACTGGATTGTATCACATTTGATGAAAGGCAAGCAGAAAATCATCTGTAGGAGAAGAATTTCCACATTGTATGTTATGTGCTCACTAAGGAAGTGCACATACAACACTCTGCACAACAAATGAACACTTGCTGTTCACCTTTGTTTAATGGGCACCAGGACACACTAGGCAGCACTGATCAGGAGGGAGAAGACTTTCTCCTGGGAACTGTGTTTGCCACTGAGTGTTGAGGATGGAGTGGCAATATTGTGGAGTCTTCACTCTCTTCTGTCACTGCAGCGACAGGACTCCATGTTCCTCATGGTTTTCGCTGCCTTGTTTTACTCAGAACCATCTTACACATTGTGGCATGGTCAAGGACCAGCAATTGGTCTGAACAGCTTCCTCTATTATGACAATGCTGGCAACACCCATGAAAAACTCCCGGTCCCTCTGTGTGTCACAGTCTCCTTGGGTTTGCTCTGTTGATTGTGTTTCCTTGAAAGTGAGTTTGGGAGTGTTCTCTCGAGCAACTGCTTTCTCCGCTTGAGCATCCGAGTCATCCAGGAGACATTTAATTTGGGGACAGAGCTGTTCTTCTTCACCTCTGCTGCCGTCTTATGTCACAGCCTGACTGCTTTAGTGGCAATAAAATGTACAGGGGCTCTGCTTCTCTGGGTGAAGCACCGAGTGTCAAAGCCATTCCTATTAAATATTAACATCATTACTAAGAATATAACTAGGAATAAAATAAACTACCATATACATTTTGTGTCTGAATCATTCCCTGCTCTTATTCTGGTGTGGAAAAATAGGCTTTCTCAATTGCTTGAATATAGTTCAGGGTTAGAATTTTAAAGGCATTGATGGTCATCAGGGAGAGGCAGTGGGTGTTTCTGCATAATTTGAAGAGATGTGTTTTAAGAGGTCCAGAGATTTGTGTGTGCCGAAAGTGTGCCGCTCTTTTATGCGGAAGTAATGAATAAACAGAAATGGCCATGCGTTTCTAATTCTGAAATAAACTACATGTTGGCTCTCTTATATCAGTTATATATAAGTACATAATGTGAGAGGCAGATACCCTGAAACAAACTGCTTTTTGTTTCTTTTTTTCTTTATTAAGAATTTTTTAATTTACTTACATACCAACCACAGATCCCCCTCTTTTCCCTCCTCCTGCTTCCCTCCCTCCCCTCCCCTCTTTTATTCTTTAGAGCACAAGGGAGAGTCAACCAGAGCACACTGTGAAACACAGCTATTGCATTAGATGAGAATAGTCACAGGAGTGGGGAGATGGCTCTTTTGGTAAAGTGCTTGCTGCACAAACGTTAGGACCGGAGTTCAATCCCCCAGAAGCCACATCAAAAAGCCAAGTGTGGTAGCATATGCTTCTAATCCCAGCCCCGGGGAAACCAGGAGACAGGCAGATACCTGGGACCCCAGGCCTGCAACTCTCATCTGAACCCAAGGCCAGTGAGAGACCCCATTTCAAACAAACAAATAACAAAACAAAGTGAAGCTGGGCTGGTGACACAGGCTTTAATCCCGGCAGTGGCGAAAGAAGAGGCAGTCAGGCTCCTGTGAATGGCAATTGCCATCTGCTCCACACTGGGGGTTTCAGGCTGGGCCCCAGGCTACACGAGACCCTGCTCAAACAAAAATCAAGTGAAACAGCAAAGTGAACCATGATGACAAGAAACGGCACTGGGAGGTTGTCCTCTGATCCACACACACCGGCACACCCCCCCCCACACACACCATACACACCCACACACACCCACACACACACCCATACACACCCACACACAACTGCACATACCTGTACCTACTTGTGCACATACTCATGTACCTGCATACACCCCAACTGCAGGCCCACATGAGGGCCAGCAAGGCTCGGGATGATTGATTTTGCATGCCCGTTTTATTGCCTGTGGGACTCCCATGGTGGCTCTTTGGGTTGCTCCCCATTATGTTTTGCTGTTACAAGGTTTTTGCTGTGATCATGATTATGTTGTTTCCTGGCCCCCAGTTGCTGGACTGTCTCTAGGAAGCCCTCCTCTTCATAATGCTTTGTCCATTTGCATTCTGTCCGCTCTGTCATTGTTATTAGCCAACTGGTGACTCTTGTGCCCACCTCGTGTTTTCTCAGTAGAAATGTGAAGTTGGCATGCACCTCTCCAGCTTTGGGAGATAATGCCCCAACTCTTGCTCAAAAGCCTTGGCTATAGCCACAGTGTGTGTGAGCTCCTGTCAGCACTCCATGACCCCAAGCTTAAAATTTCATGAACCTAGATTTAAAAAAAAAAAGCAAAACCTTTATTTAGACAAGGTCTTATGTAGCCAGTGTTAAGCTTCAATTCCTTAGCAGTCCAGGATGACTCTGAACATCTGGTGTGTCCTGCCTCCACCTCCCTAGTGCTGAGATGACAGGCATGGAGTACCATGCTTGGTTTCTCCAGTGCTGGGGATCAGGCCCAGGATCTCATGTTTGATAGGAAAGTGCTCTATTAACTGAGCCACATCCCTAGCCCCTGGACCTGAATAAATAAATTAATCATTTAAGCAGTCAATCAATTAATTAATTTAATTTGTGTGTATATGTGCTTGAGTATGAATGTGTGTGTGTGTGTGTGTGTGTGTGTATACAGGTGCACTAGTCTTGGCATATTGGAGGACAACTCTTAGGAGTTAGTTATTGTCTGCTACCTTGTGGGATCCAGGGATTGAACTTCTGCTCTCAGGCCTGCATGCAAGCCCCTCTACTTGCTGAACCATATTGTTGGCCCAAACCTGGATAAAATTTAACCTTATATTATTTTTTATTTCAGTCTGTGACTATTAAAGGGGTTATCATCTTTCATGTTTATTGGCCTTCACATTTTGTTTTATCCATATACTTTACTGTTTTTCTTTTGAGATCTTCTTTTATTGTTAATTATTAGGGATGTTCTCATACTAATTTTTTTTTTTCTTAAAAGTCACACTTGCCTTTTCTCCTTTTTGTGTGTGAGTTGTTGTATCATCTATATATGTTTAGGTATGGGCATTTGTGAATGCTTGAAGGTCAGAAAAGGATATTAGGCCAGCTTCTCTCTCTCCTCTATTCCTTTGAAGCAGGGTCTTTCCCTGAAACCAATGCTTATGTTTTGTAGGCTGGAGCCCTGTGAGCCTCCTGTTTCTGCCCTCTTAGTGCTGAGATTACAGCAGGCATGTGCTTGACTCCTGGCTTATGTATCTGCTAGAATCCGAAATGCAGTCTTCATGATTGTGTAGCAAACACTCTTGACCTGGGCAATTCCTAATTGAAGTTCCCTCTTCCCAGACGACTCTAAGTTGTATCTAGTTGGCAGTAGAAACTAACCAGCATGTGAGTTGCAGAATACTATTTTAAGATGTGTTACATTTGTTTATGCTATAGAATATTTGTTTAATTGTGGTGGCATTGTGTTCCCCAAAATATTGTGCACCCTAATATCTGGGGTCAGAGACAGAACAGCCACAATATTAAACATAGAGTATAGGCAGTAGTAGCACACACCTTTATTTAATCCTAGCATTCCAGAGGCAGAAATCCCTTTGGATCTCTGTGAGTTCAAGGCCACATTGGAAACAGCCAGGCTTGGTGACACATGCCTTTAATCCCAAGAAGTGAGCCTTTAATCTCAGGGAGTGATAGCAGAAAGCAGAAAGATATATAAGGTGTGAAGACCCGAAACTAGAAGCATTTGGCTAGTTAAGCTTTTAGGCTTTGGAGCAGCAGTTCAGCTGAGATCCATTTGGATGAGGACTCAGAGGCTTCCAGTCTGAGGAAGCAAGACCAGCTGAGGAACTGGTGAGGTGAGGAAGCTGTGGCTTGTTCTGTCTCTCTGATCTTCCAGCATTCACCCCAATAGCTGGCCTCAGGTTTGATTTTATTAATAAGTACCTTTAAGATTCATGCTACATCTAATGATGAAAAGATGTGTTGAATCCTTTATGTTGCATTTGTTTAACTCTGTGAAACTGTGTTGCTTTGCCTGTCTAAAACACTTGATGGTCTAATAGAGAGCTGAACAGCCAAACAGGAGAAAGGATAGACAAAGAGAATAAATAGAAGGAGAAATCTGGAAGAAGAAAAAAAGGAAGAAAGATCAAGAGAACAAGGAGAGGAGGATGTTGAGGCCAGCCATCTAGCCACCCAGCCAGCCATAGAGTAAGAGTGAAAGTAAGATTACAGAAGTAAGAAAAGGAAAAACCCAGAGGCAAAAGATAGCTGGGATAATTTAAAGTTAAGAAAAGCTGTCAAGAAACAAGCCAAGCTAAGACCAGGCATTTATAATTAAGAATAAGCCTCTGTCTGTGTGATTTATTTTGAGCTGAGTGGTGGGCCCCCAGAAGGGCCCCCTCAAAGAGCAAAAAGAGTAAAATAAACAACACATGTGTATCACTTATCTAACAAGTTTATTGAACCATTCTACTAACTTTGTAAAGAACTTATGGATTTATGTGGGTATTTTATGTAAAGCATAGTACCATGTGAGATAAATAATAGTTTGCTGTTTCCTCTCCTTATGTCCTAACTTTCCCTTCCTTAATTTCTCTTTTGCCCCTTTCTCTCTCTTCCTCCAGCTTTGCTTATTGTTTTTTCTTCTTTCCTTCTTTTCTTCCTCTTCAGAGGCCTTGTCACCATGTGTACTGTTAGAATGTGTATATGGAAGTGATGTCAGCAGGCAGGAATGTGGTACCCATGACTTTAAAAGGAGTCCTTTTAATGTTTCATGGTTTAGTGAGGATGCTTTTTGTAGTGCATGTGTGAAGTGTTAATCTAATTAATCTTTATCAATAAGAAATTGGGAGTCAGATATTGGGGTAAGAACCTGAAAGATCAGAGAAGCTGGGAGCAGTCACCCATCACCTCCTACCTCTACCGTTCCTCCTTCCAAAGGGCCGAGATCTTCTTTCCACCCCACATTACTACTTCCTTTCTCCTCTCTGTCTACAGATCCCCAAAACTCTATGGTTAATTTAGGTCAGCTAGTGGCTAGCTCCACCCTCTGACTCCAAGCAAGCTTTATTTGTTAGAACACAATCAAAATATCACACAACATGTGTGTATGCTCATGTATGTACATGCATGTGTGTGAGTGTGTGAGTATAGATAACCACTAGTTCAACAAAGGATTTTGTTTAGTCCTTCCTCAAATCAAAAATGATTATGAATTTTGCCACTTTCCCGTTTTCATAATATGGTTATGATAACCATATTATTTTCTTAATTTGTTAATGTGAAAATTGTTACTGTTTTCCTCCTTTCTTCTTTGCCCTCAGTCCCTCCCTTCCTCTTTTCTCCCATTTCCCTGCCAGCTTCTTTCCTTCCTTCCTTCTCTTGCTGTTTCCCTAGGTGACCCATTCCTCTGCCTCAGATCCCAAAGCGCTCTTATTGCAGCCGTGTGCCACTAAATCTGGCTTGCTAACATTTCTCTAGAGCTGAAACAGCTACATTTTTGAGATTTTAAATTTTTATTTAAATTTTTTTCTTGAAGTAAACATCGTACCACAAGAAATTTGCCATCTTGTCCATTTTCGTGTGGACAGTTCACCAACACTCACTTTTCTGTACAACAATCTCAAGACATTCTCACCCTGTAAAAACGAAAACTCAGTTTCTGTTAAATCACACCTCTTTATTTTCTCCTATCTCCAGTCTCTGGAAATCTCCCTTCTGTATTAGTTCCTATGAATCTGACTCCTCTGTCAGATCAGGCCAGGGGAATAACATGGTGTTTCACTGGCTTATATTATTTAGTATAATGTCATCACGGTCCTCCATGTGGAACCCTGAGTCAGAATTCTCTTTCTTTCTGAGGATGAATCACACGCCATTGTGTGTAAAGGCAACATTTTGTTTCTTCTTTTGTCTATCAGCAGGCATTTAGGTTGCCAATGAACACTTTGAATGTCTCTATGGACATTAGTTCGCAGATATCTGTGAGATCCCATTTTCAGATCTTTTGACTATATACCCAGCAGTGGAATAGTTGGATTGTGTGGTAATTCTATCTTTAATTTCCTGAGAAAACTCCATGCCTTGGTTTGGATCCTGCATATTCCCCAAAGGCCCATGAATGAAAGGCTTCATCCCCAGCTCTTTAAGAGGTGGAGTCTAAACAGAGGAAGCTGAGTGGTTAGAGACATAGGCTTGGGGAGGATGCTGGAATCCCAGCCCTCCTTTGATATCTGTTTCTTAGCCACTGCGAGATCAGTAGATCTCGGCATTACACTCTTACCATGATATACAGTGTTGTGTCACAGGCCCAAAGCACAAAGTGGACTCTAATGTTTTCCTGCTTTCCTTGAGGATGTGTGACACAGATATTGAAGATGTCTTCACATCATGTGCTAATCTCAGTACTTAGTTAATTCTGGGTTCAAGATTTCTAGATGTTTCTACCCTAGTGTATCCACTAGTCATACCATGAAAGGTTAGTTAGTTTTTTAAATATGAAAGGAAATAGTCTGCACCTGAATGACTTTGTCTATAGCACTTGTCTCACATGCAACATTTTCAACAAAATAGTGGTGAAATGGGGCTCTAGAGTTAGGGCTGTGTCTGCTTATATTCTGCAGTCAAGGAAAGACAGTGGCTCTCAGCTCCAGGTGTGTATCATCACACTTGGATGGACACACAATTTTACACTGACATGACTATGTTCTGTGCAGATTGTTATCATTTCCCCATAGGAATGTAAAGAAATATGACAAGGCAGTTGTCAAATATTGTGGACAAATCTCTGATGGCTCTCAAATGCAGATGAAAATAAACTGGACTTCCCCCAAAGTGCTAACTGCAGGGCCAACACTCACCCAGTCCATGAGCAGAGAGCGGGAGCCCAGGTTCTCAGAAATTCTGAGAAGCAAAGCAAACCTTTGCCTTGAACAGCATTTTTTGATTTTGTTTTTCAAGACAGGGCTTTTCTGTGTAACAGCTTTGGCTGTCCTGGAATTCACTTTGTAGACCAGGCTGGCCTCGAACATAGATCTACCTGCCTAAGGAGTAGGCCACCACTGCTTCTTTTGATCCTTGAGTAGCTTTTGACTTCTCTTTACCCATAGTGACAGACATTTGGTCTGTTTAGTGCCCAGAGTGGAGGACAAGGATGAAAATGACCATCTTATCCACTTGGGATATCCAACTCTTGTCCTTAGCATGGGCACTGCTTGGTGAACACAGTATCATTGGGTTTGTTTGTATTTCCAAGTATTTGTGAGTGCTCCCCACCCCCAGGATGGGAAAAACCATTCTTAAAGAAGAGAAAGTGCTTTGGCAATAAAAGAGCAGAAATTAGCTTTCATTCCGAGGAAAGAGTGTGCATATGTGATTTCCTTTTAAGCAATTTCAGATTGCTGGATACATTTATAATGGTGACTTTCAGCCATCACTATGTTTTGGATTAGTTACTTGGCTTAATGGGCCATTCAAGTAATGCTTTTGCTATTAGTTTTTGTTTTCTTAGTGGAAAGTAAACAACATTTTGCTATTATTAAGAAAAGCATATTGTCTCCTAATGATTTATTGTCTGTGTTCTTTTATTGTGTGTGGTGTCTTCTAGTTAGCATTTGGATGATATTCTTATTTTTATCAAGTTCATCATAACCTTCTAGGTTGGTTATTTAGCAATCATTTGGTGCTTTGTGTTTTACAGTCCTTTAGAATGACCACATGTTTGAGGCTACCAGTCTAACAGAAACTATGCCATTTGGCCTTTGGCCAAAATATTGAAATTTATTATTAGAAAAAGGGAAACATGCAGTTATGGTAAGTTATTTTATAGCTTGACATTCATGACTTATTTTTTCTCATTGTTATGTCCTTGTCCATTTTCGAATGAGCAGTTTGTATTTGAGTAGAACAGGATAGGGCATCACTGTTTTCATTGTGGGTTGGAAGCTTGTTGGTGTGTGGGCAGGGTAGGGTAGAGAGTGTCATTAGATTTCAGTAAAGTACGATCTGACAATATATACTGCCCTAGTCTAATTGCGATAACTTGAAGGTTGTTAAAATACACTGGTTTTTAATCAAATTTTTTGTATACTTTTAGGAATCATTGCATGTTAAAAATATTGTAATTATTATTTGTCACACTATGTAGCCCAGGCTGGCTTGTAATTCTTTTCATAGCACAAATTGATGTCCATCTCAAGAACCTCCTGCCCTGGTCTGTTGAGTGCTGGGATGAGAGGCCTGACTTACTACATCTGGTTACCACATCTGGTTATTCATTCCATTTGTAATAGTAATCATTTATTTTCCAAGGGAAAAAAAAGTACATTAAAGTATTGTGGCTTAAAACAAATAAACAAACAAGCAAACAAACCCTGAACTTGACTTATTAGATTTCTTAGTTCTTTCTTAATTGTGAAAGCACAAATGTTTGGATGTAACTGGGGTTCAGAGAACCACCAAAAAGACGGAATGGTCAAAGGCCCATTGCTGTGGGAAAAGGCAAAGTAAGCTAACCCACAGTGTGGCCCCTATGAGCAGAAATCAGATTCAGGCTGACAAATGCTTGAGGTCTTGAATGCAGTGACAGAGCAGGATGGGGGTGTGAGGGGAGGCAGGCTGTGTGTCCTGGGCCTACCAATGTGTTTGACATCCTAACACCAATGTTAATAAGCTCCCAAGAGATCTCAATTGAAGACCTTGGTCCTTCTGACATTTGCCTCTTCCAGGTTTCTTCTTCTGTATTATTTCAGTGTTGTTTAAAATTGGCTGCACTCCAGAGTCACCAGGGTAAGTTTGGGAAATATCCGTGCTATCCCAATACTATGGAATAAGAATTTTTAGGACATTTATATTTTGAAGGATTCTTTGGCTAATCATGGTAATTGTGAATCACCAACTCCTCACCTATGAATCCCATCAAAGACAGCTTTCTTGTGTTGGTGAGTTCATGTTAGAAGGGCAATCAATTCAAAATTTCACACCTCCCAGTTAGGTATTGATCCAGCTGAAACATTGTTGGTGTGGGAATTCAATACACAATAAAAAATAAATGGAATCTTTGATTAATTCTGATACCTAAATAGACATAGGTGAATGACTTAGTCTTTCTTTTGGAAGCCTGTGAATTGTATAGTCATCAACTTCAGTGTTGGACATTGACTGCATCAAGTTGTTAGCATTTACACAGATATATATTGTTCTTGTTGGTTTTCTAAATAGGGAACAAGAGAGCTGTTTAGGAAACATATTTGGGATCTTCTTGCACCCTCTGTATAGCAGGAATCGTATAAAGAAAGTGCCCATTTTGAACATAGCTCCTCTGTGCAGGTAGACATCTGTTATGAAAGAAAAGACATTCTTAGAAAAATGTTAACATACCATGTTTGTTTTTCTGAGTCTGGGTTACCTCACTCAGGATGATATTTTCTAGTTCCATCCATTTGCCTGCAAATTTCTTGATGTCATTGCTTTTTACTGCTGAGTAGTGCTCCATTGTGTATTTGTGCCACATTTTCTTAATCTATTCTTCAGTTGAGGGACATCTAGGTTGTTTCCAGGTTCTGGCTATTATGAATAATGCTGCTATGAACATAGTTGAGCAAGTATCCTTGTGGTATGATTGAGCATTCCTTGGGTATATGCTCACGGGTGGTATCATTGGGTCTTGAGGTAGATAGATTCCCAGTTTTCTGAAAAACCAACACACTGATTTCCAAAGTGGCTGTACAAGTTTGGACTCCCACCAACAGTGGAGGAGTGTTCCCCTCGCTCCACATCCTCTCCAACATAAGCTGTCATCAGTGTTTTTTATCTTAGCCATCTAACAGGTGTAAGATGTACTTTCTTGTAAGTGGATACTAGATGTAAAGCAAAGGATAACCAGACAACAACCCACAACTACAGTGAAGCTAGGTAACAAGGAGGACCCCAAGAGGGATGCATGGATCTCCCTGGGAATGGGAAATAGATGGGATCTCCTGAGTAAACTGGGGGTAAGGTGAATAAGAGAGGGTAGGGATGGGGGATGAGAATATAAGGGAACAGGATGGTCAAGCTGGAACAGGGAGAGAGTGGGAGATCAATGAAAGATATATCATGATAGAGGGAGGCATCGTGGGGATAGGGAGAAACCTGGTGCTAGGGAATCATTACAGATGGTTGTAAGCCAATATGTGGTTGCTGAGAATTGAACTCAGGACCTTTGGAAGAGCAAGCAGTGCTCTTAACCTTTGAGCCATCTCTCCAGCCCCAAGAAAATAATTCTTAATAAAGAAAAATAAAGAGAAAAAATATTAAAATATATTCATATATTTATTAATTTCCATTTTCACCATAACTTTCATCTGGAACTCATAAGCACTTCAAGGGAGAGAAATCACCTTCTAATTAGTGCTAAAGGTGTATGTATGCATGGATGTGTGTGTGCATGTGCATGGATGTGTGTGTACAGGAGGAGGCAGGACTCAAAGAAGAAAGGCTTTTTATTTAATTCCCACATTCTCATACTACTTTCCCTAGATTTATTTTCTTTGTGATGAATTTTCTTAGACACATTAGTAGAGTCTGATTCCTGCCCCCAATCTCCTGTCTATTTGATTTATAGACAACACTGAGCTGTCTTCTTCTTGCTTTATAGATCTGTGGATCTTGGTGAATTTGGCCTCTGGATATTGATACATTTAACTTTTTGTCTCTAGACCTTTTGGCATATTTTTGAATTTGTAGTAAACTCTTGCAGTTTAGGATCTCGGTCAGCTCCTAGTTAAGGGTCTTTTCAGTGTGTACATTGACAGGATGCAGGATGGGTCAATAGTTGTGAACTCTTAAGAGATTCAGAGAACTCAAGAAAGGCTTCTCTCTAAACTATTCCGTTTAAAGAGAAAGAAGTCAAGCTAATACTCGGTCCCTCCACATCCTGCATCAAAGCAACACAAAACCAAACCAAAAAAAATGGTCTTAGTGGTGCTGGGAAGGAAAAGCTGCAAGAACTCTGCATGCATTTGGGAAGACACAGCTGGAAGAACTCTGCATGCATCTGGGAAGGTAAAACTGCAAACACTCTGCATGCATTTGGGGAGACACAGCTGGAAGAACTCTATATGCGTTGCTTATGAGATGGAAACTTAGGAAAACAATGGCCAATTTTGAGGAAAGGTAAACTTAGATATCTATGACCTAATGATCTGCTGTATGTATCCCTGGAAATCCCTACTGCAAAGTAACAGACTAGGTGTAAGAGTTCCAGGAAGCTTTATAATGGATGTCAAAATGTCTTTGTGCCCAAGTCTGAATCCCCATCAACAATCCAATGACATACTCTCACACAGGAATCATCCATGGTAATATAAATAGACAAGTTCTAAGATATGCAAAAGAATATGGGTTGACCAGAAAGACATAAGCCAGATATAGTGGAATATATTCTGTATGAGTTGAACTATACCAATGGAAAGCCCAGATTCCCCTGTATTTTGGGATGTACATAATTTGCTTAATGTACTTCTATGTGCATATTTGATGATTTAAAGTAGGTAACTGAACAATTAAAAGTGAGATTGAGACACAAGGACAGATGACAAAAATAATACTAGCTCAGGTTTAAACTCACAGGAGTGAAGACAGTGTCTGCCAATGACAATTTGCTGTGCCTCTTCTTATGGCACATGAGGTGAGCTTGGGCATGCTGAGGAGTCCCCTGCAATAGTTTCAAGGGAAGAAGAAAGGCTGGAGAGGAAGCCTTACATCTGGGTGAGATTGAGTCAGCCTTCATGTCACCAGGGCACAGCCATGTGTATGTGTGAATGCGTATGTGAGTGTGAATATGCCCATATGTTAATTCTGATTTAGTGTAATGAGGAGAGTGCTGGAACTTAGTACCAGCCATGTGCCTCATGCACCCTTCCATACCTGACTACAATGGATATAAAATGCTGGCCATCAGAGACTGCAGTAAAGACCCTCTTCATCCTGGCATGTGAGACATTGGCAGTTTCACTTGGATTCTCAAAGTGCGGCTTGACTGGAGATTAATGTGTGGGTGGATCAACTTTTCTTGTTAGAGCTGTTGTTTTTGCACCAAATGTGTGAAAAACAAATTTCAAATAGCTGCCCTGTTGCACTTCTCTGTGATTCATATTATCACCCTTTTAGGTTTCTCAGCAATACTGACACTTATTAAACTTACCCGGGCTTCCCTCCATCCCTCATCTTTCTAAACATCTTTTTCCTTTTTTTATTAGTCTTCTGTGGGGTGGAATTTCCTGCTAACAGAAGGTGAGTGTGTTCATATTTTTCATACTGTCAACATAACAATTCTTTGATTGACTTGTTCAAGTCCCAAGAATGTTTGAGAGGATAGAGAAATCTTGTGGGTGCTTTGTCAATAGGTCATTTATTTATTCCTAAGGGGTAAACACCATATTGTATTTTTATCAGCTTTCAAATTTATTGGGCACATATTTTCTAAATATAGAGAATAAAGGGAATAAAATTACAGAGAATATAAATATTTCTCTAGTATTAGTTTTCTCATGATTAATATTTCCTATATGTTGTCTTATACATGAGCATAATTTTTTTTGGCTGTAATTTTCAGATTGTAACAGAGAAGATTTAGGCTCTTACCAAATTCTACATGTTCCATAACTAAAAATAATATAGTTGATTCAAATGGTTCTACACTCTCAGACTCTATGGGAAAGGTAATTACCTTAAGCTATTTTTCACTCTGTAGTGTTCAGCTCTTGTGCTGTTTAGAGTTGTTAGAAGGGAGGGTCTCAGGAAATCAGACAACAGTTCTCTAAATCACAAGTAAGTAATTATAATGCAATTTGTGTTTTTGAGATTTTCCTCTATCCTGTAGAATGGATGTAACTCATTTTGTTTGCTATCATATAATGCTATGTTTTGTTTAACGGTATAGACATTAATAACGGTTAATGTTGTCAACTTGGTTGCACTGAGATTAGTAATGTGCACTCCTGGTTGACAACTAAGGAAGAAGATTGGCTCTGTGTGTGGTGGTGGCATCACTCTGTAGGCCGGAGTTCAGAGGGAATAGAACTTTTTTGTAACCATTCTCTGCCTCTTCCTCTTCTTGTTTCCTGCTCATTCCTCTGCCTAGACTTCCAGGGTACCATGGAGTGAGCTACTGTGTCCTCTCATGCCATCCTGCTGTGATGGGAAAAACCTCTGAAACCAGGAGCCAAGACCAAATCTTTCTTCCCTTCAATTACTTCTCTGAGGCATTTGTCACAGATGAAGAGGCAGGGAAATGTAGAAAATTGATTCCAGAGAAGTGAGTTTGCTGTGACTACCTGAACACATGACTTCTAATTCTTTGGGATGGGCTTGTGGAAGGGATTTGAGACAGTCAGGAGAAGCAGGGTAGAAAACCCTTAGAATGTTCTAAGCAGAAAATTTTTAAAAAGTGAACAAAATTTGGTAGGATCTCAAAAGACAAGAATGCTGAAAGGAGTATGGATGGTACCAACTGTGCTTAGAAGGTTTGACCAGCAAAGGAGGGATTTGCAATTTCCAGTATTGGGAACTAGACTAGAAGCCATTTGTATTATATTATGGCAAACTATTTCTCTTCATTTTTTTTTCATGCTTGAGACTTTTTGAGTGAGACTGAATTTGAGGTTAGGAGCTTTCAAGATAGCACAGCAGTAAGGTCTGTGCCATGGTTAATGCTGGCTGTTAGCCACATTTACAGTGAGGCTTGGGAATGAAAAGCAGATAGAAGAGTATAAAAAAATGAAGTCTAGGTAGGTCCTCACCTTGCTGAAACTTGGGGACTTTGTGCTGACACAGTAGGAAAGATGTCTTGACAGCATGTCAGGAATTGGCTGGACCCCAACCATCACAGGCTCCAGACATAAAGAGTTAAACACTACACTTTGATAGAGAGCCCTTAGGCACCCTGCTTAAACAGGCTCGATTAGAAAATGCCATCCAGGCACTCACAACTTCAGATGGCATAGATAAATGGGTGGGGCTGACTGCTGAGGCCAGACTTTGGTATCAGTCACATAATTCTGATTTTACAGTTATACAGAATGCAGGAGTTTCAGAATCATAAAAGTTTCCATCCAGATTTCAGTGGAAAGTCTTGGAGGTCAAGTGGTGTGTGACAGTGTTGGATTCCTGTAGGTAAACTTAGCTGAAGATACAATGGAAACCCTAGGAAGTGAAGGATGCAGGAATGTGGGACATCTGCTGGGGAAGTCCATGACAGCAAGAAGAGCCAGTTTAAGACGGAAGTCATATAAAGCTAGCAAAGTCACAGGAGCAGGGATTCTGAAGATGGTTAGGGCTCACCTCATGGTGGCCATTGTTCCGCGTGATGAACATAGAACTACAGGATTCAATGCTTGCCTTCCTGGGCTTTGATCTTGCTTGGTCTCATCCTTGCTTTGTGCTCTTATTTTTCCTTTTCAGAATGGGTATGCGTTCTTTACTCCATTGTGCCTTGGAAGTAGGTAAATTATTTTCTGGTTTCTTTGATAAGGGCTCACAGGTAAACATGCCTCGAGTCTCAGAGCAGACTTTGAAACAATATTAGAACTATGAAGACTATAGGGATTCAGAGAGATGAACTGAACACATTTTGCATTGTGAGACAGACATGAGCCTTTCAGAGTCCAGGGGTCGAATATGACTGACAGCAATGTGCTTGGAGTTCAAATTGACAAGAGGAAGGCTTGTGATGACCAATCGTGTCAACCTGATGGCCTGGGAAGTACACAGGATCTGAGTAAAGTGTACTTCTGGGTGTGTCTAGGAGGTTGCTTCCGGGTGGATTAGTTAGGCCAGGGGGTTCTTTCTAAATGGGGTGTAAGACTCAATAGGGTAATGGAATAAAAGTGAAGAAGAAAGACACAGTCTAGCATAGGCATTTCTTCCCCTTGCTTTCTTTCCTCCCTACCTCCCCCATGTTCTTCTCCATCTCCTCAGTTATGTGAGTTTCTGTGCTCTGCCATACCCTTCCTGCTGTGGTGGATAGAAACATCTGACTGCTGGCCAAAAGAGACATTTCTTTTTTAAGACTGTTTTCTTCAAGTATACCATTTGCCACTAAGATGAAAAAGGTTGATCAATACAGCCGTCATCTTTGTACCTTCTTAAAATTTATTTTAAATGTTTGGAAACTATATAGAGGGATCAAACAGTTTCTACTGAGTGGGAATAGAAGCCTACACAAAAATCAAATGTACACAATACATCTTTTGCTCAGCTGATCAAGTAATAAACTGTAACATATGCTTTATAGAAATATTAGACAGTTTGCTGTTAAATACTCTTTTTTTCTGTCCCATAGAAACTTTGATGCAGTATAAGATTTATATTTTAATTCTGGGGTCCAAAGTTCTTTAGTCACATCTATGATGGAAGGCTTTCCAATGTAATGTTTCATCTTTCTTATTCACAACCCTTTAAAAGTACAACATCAGTTAGGTTGCAGTAGATGCTACATGTAATCTTATAAGCAGACTGGCAGTATATTTGTACTATTAGTCAACGATCCCACTGGGCATTTGCGAGAGTCATTTAGGATAGTAGATTCAGTAAGTAGATTTCAGGGTTACTAAAATCTGGAGTAAAATGTTTTCCAACCATATAGTGGCGGCCAAGTTCACTGAGTACTTTTCCATCTGGTAGAATATGAGACGAAGCTGGTGTAGCCATCTTCCTACAGCCTACCATCACTCTCAAAAAGTCAGCTTCTTAGACAGCAGGGCCTTTGTCACTTGTAACCACGACTGACTTTCTGTGGAGAAGATGTAGGTGACTTGTCATTGATGTCTGGGTGGAATTCACTCTATTTCATAAGACTTTTCAAAGTTAAAAGCTAGATGCTGACTCAACTACTTGGACTCTTCCCAGTAGACATGATGGGGATGGAAAGATCCAGAAGAACAATGGAAAGGTGTTGCAAGATCTGGGATTCAAATGCATTGTGGCATCAATTAAACGACATTTGAAACATGTGGAAACCTAAGTCCTAGGTTGAGTGAATAATAAACAATGAGTGTCCGGGTTAGTTTTATGTCAACTTGACACAAGCTAGAGTCATTTAGAAAGAGGGACTCTTGACTGAGAAAAATGTCTCCATAATATTGGCCTATAGGCAAGTCTGTGGGGGAAAATATTACTAATGATTGATGTGGGAAGGCCCAGTCCATTGAAGTGATGAGACCTTGGGCAGATAGCCCTGAGCTGTATAAGAAAGCAGGATGAACAAGCCATGGGAAGCAAGCCAGTAAGCAGCACCATTCATGGCCCATGCTTTAGTTCCTCCTTCTCGGTTCCCACCTTGAAGCCATGCCCTGACTGTCCTCAGCGAGGGAGAGTTGTAAGCCAAAATAAACCCGTTGCTCCTCAAGTTCCTTTTTGTCCTGGTGTTCTATCAGGAATAGAAATTTAGCTAACACCATGGTGGCTTAGAGTTGCCTATGTGGTGGGGAGAGTGGTAGTATGCAAATGTGGGTAATGTAACCAGAAGAGAAGTAAACTTACTTTGAATCCCAGGAACACTTACTTTGTTTGTCACAAGCTTGAAGATGCTTGAAATGGTGCCTACCATGCTTGCCTGGCTCCTCTAGACCATATTTAACCTCTGGTGTCGGTGGTACCCAGGAACACGGCTTCCCTGTGCAATGCTGGTGGGATGAAGATGAATCAGTAAGTAGTGCTGTACCTCCTGCTCTGTCTCTGTTCTTTGTACTTACACACAGATATCATATACTCAAAAACCACTTGGTGGGGACACAAAGATTTTTGCGTATATAAGTAAGTGTATGTGTGTGTGTGTGTGTGTGTGTGTGTGTTGCATGTGCGTGCATGTACAGGTCTATGTGGAGGCCAGAGGGCAATACCAGGTATCTTTCTCAGTCATACTCCAATTATTTATTTATTTCTACTTAATTATTAAATTATTGTTTTGGGGGTGGTGGTGTTGGAGATTGAACCTAGAGCCCTGTGAGTACCAGGCAAGCACTATCACTGAGTCATGCCCCAGCCCTCTACTTTATGTTCTGAGATGGAGTCTCTTTCTGAAACTTCAGTTCATGGATTTCGGTAGTCAGCTTGACCAGGAAGCCCTGGGAACCATTCAGTTCTGGGATGATGGGTGTCTGCCACCACACCCAGCTTTTTTACACTGGTGCTGGTGATCCAAACTCAGGTCCTCATGTTTGCACCACCACTTTACTCCACTCTACACTGAGGTTTTTAAGATGCCAAAGAAACTTAGGAAGAGAATACCTCTTTTTTTCAGTGCTGGGACTCAAACCCAGGGTTTGGAGTATGTTAGGTGAGTGTTCCACTACTGTGCTACATGTGTATTCTACAGAGAACACACTCTGTTTCCTGCCCCTAGGATGCAGGAAAGGACACCTGCTGTTCTGGGTCTGCTCTGCTCCTGGGCTGAGCCTTGGATGGTCTGTCTGAGGTGACAGCGTGACAAGTGACCCATCTGAGGCTTTGAGGACTAAGCCACTGCCTTCTTATAGAGTGTGGAACTTCATCTAGGTCTGTGGGAAGCTAATTCTCCTCCAGGATCAAGTTTCAGGCAAGTTTCCCTTTGCTGCCTATGGCTCATGAAGGGATGCTGGAAAGAGTTCTGAAGGCATGTTGGCATCTTTGTTTCTCCTGCTGCACTGTGGGAGAGCAGGAATTACAACTGGGAACTATCATGTCCACATTTACATGGGATCTGAACTTGGGACCTCAAGCCCGTATTACAAATGGGCACTTGACCTACTTAGCCATCTCTCTCGCCCCTGAGTTTGTTTTTGGACATGCAGTTTTGTGTGTTCTAGCACCGGATCTGTAAAGCTCAGGCACAGACACACTTGGTCTGACACAAAACCTTAAGAGTTAGTCTTTAAAATGCATTTTCCTCGGTTTGGTAGCACCCTGATTTCTCCTAGATGACTCATCATTCCAGGTAGCCAGGGATACCTCCTCAGAGAGGTAAAAAGCATCAGATAACAATGCCACATCTATTTTTAGAATGTGAGGAAAACTGAACATCTTGATAAAAATCTGGAAGCATTTGCATTTTATAAAATAGATACAGCTGCTGAGATGTTCAGAGTAGCAGGCCTTAATGATGGAAGCTTAGTTTTATATCCGAGCAGGAGAGATAACCAGGGATAAGGAAATCTTGAATTATACTCTTCAACATATTGCTTTTAGTTACCTATGAGGTTAGTATTAGGCATAGGTGAGGTAAATCCAAATGAGTTGTGTTAACAAATAAGACAAGTTGGTCAGATAAAGTTAATTGCAGTCATCGAATTTGGCTTTTTATTTTATCAATACCCTGAAGCTAGCTCTCTCTCGCTCTCTCTCTCTCTCTCTCTCTCTCTCTCTCTGTACTTGTGTGTGCAAGTGCACATGTGGAGGCCAGAGATGAATGCCGGGAGTCTTCCTCAGTTGTTTTCCACCTTGTTTTTTGAGGCAGAGTCTCTCAGTAAACCTACAGCTCACCAATTGGTTAGTCTGGCCAGCCAGGCAACCCAAGGATCCCCCTGTTTCCAGATTTCCAGCACTGGGATTATAGACAAACACCTCTACATCCAGCCTCTATATTCAGCCTTTTAGATCAGTGCTGGAGATCCCCATGCTTTCACAAAAACAACTCGTCTCTCTAGCTCTTGAACATGCTTTTCAGGGTCCCTTAAAATGATGTTTAATGAAAACTTAGGGAAGAGATAATGAGACTTGAAAGCTTTTTGGGCCTCACTCAGGCAAACAGTCCCAGTAAAGGGCATGCTAAGCAGAGACAATCATAGTCACCCTCACCATTATCACACCATCAGGTTTATCTCCACCACCATCCATAATAACAGGCTGCATTTGGATGGCCACTCTCTGGAGATACCAACATCAGGCAAGTCATTTGCTTGCTTTTGCTACATCTCCCTGATAACAGAGAGCACGTGGTTTAAGAAATGATGATGATTATCCCTCTGTCTAGTCTCACCAATCCTTCACTTCTTTTCTGTGACGTATCTGGCCACTAGAACTTAGTATTCAGAGCTCTGAGCATGTCCATTTACAGTCGTGGTGGGAACATCCCACTTGATATCTGTCCATTCTGCCTCTTCAGCTGCCTCCTCCCCATGCTCAGCTTTGTCTTTTTTGTATGTTGTTCTCTTCTTTTCCTTGCTTTCTATAACCTGGGACACTTTCACCCCCTTTCCACTGCCAGTTCAGATTCCTGTTGGCCCTTCATTTGTCTTCTGCTATAGGCTTCTTTCTGGTGGCTAAACTAGGGACCTAAAGATACATATAGAGAGACAGCTGCTCTTTTACCTTCACAAGCAGGGAATGTAGCTCAGCTGGTAGAGTGCTTGTCTATCATTTATGAAGCCTAGGGTTTGATCTCCAGGTCCACATAAAATGGGACTTGGTAGGACATGTCTATAATCTCAGCCTTTGAGGTGGAGGCTGAAGGATCAGAATTCAAGGTCACCCTCAACTACAAAGTGAGTTTGAGGCTAACATGCTCTATATGAGATGCTGTTTCAGAAAACAAGGAAGGAAGAAAGGAAGTGTTGTATGATATTTTGTTTGTGTTCTGACAAATAAAGCTTGCCTGGAGATAAGAGGCTGGAGCTAGCCACTAGTTAACTATTGAGGCCAGGCAGTGGTGGCATACACCTTTAATCCTAGCATTTGGGAGGAGGAAGCAGGGAAATCAGGAGTTCAAGGCTACCCTGGGCTACAATCTTTTAGAATTAACCAGTCTAAAAGAGAAACAGAGCTGGGTGGTGATGGTACACACTTTTAATCCCAGCACTAGGGAGGTGCAGACAGAAATATAAGGCAGGTGGAGACATGATCTCACCTCAAGTAGAGACAGGATCTCCCCCATTTGGTCTGAGCATTGATAGAGGTAAGAAGTTTCTGCTGGCTGACTCTTTGGCTTCTCTGATCTTTCAGCTTTCACTCTCGATATCTGACTCTGGGCTTTTATTGTTAAGACTAATTAGGATCATGCATCAAGGAAGGAAGGAAGGAAAGAAGGAAGGAAGGAAGGAAGGAAGGAAGGAAGGAAGAAAGGAAGGAAGGAAGGGAGGGAGGGAGGTGGGGGAGGCTAATCTTGTGACCTTGGTGGGATTTATAGAACACAATGGAAATGAACCTTTTGGCAAGTGTGTGAGGGATTTTCTAGATTAGGTTGATTGAGGAGAGAAGACCTGCCCTAACTATGGATGGCTCCATCCTATGGCCTGGGAACCTGAACCAAAAAAAAAAGAAGAGAGCAAGCCAAGTACCAGAACTCACGGTCCCCCGCCTTCTGACTATGTACAGGACATGATGGCTTCTCATGCTCTTCCTGTCCTGACTTCCCACCATGTTGAACTGTAACCTTGATCCATGAGTCTAAATAAACTGTCCTTCCTAAGGTGGCTTCAGGGATTCTGTCCCAGCAATGTGAGAAGTAAATAATACTGTGAGGAAGAAAATGGCATGCTCTGTTTCTAGTGTGCATACCTTTATTTTTAGTTGATTGTTCTCTGCCTTTGGGGACCATGGACATGATGTTAGTCATTTGGCCATATAGAAGTGACTGATAGTAGACCAGATACCATTGAAGTCCATTAAGTTCCTATAGAAACAGAAACAGGAGAAAGAAACTTGATTTTCTTTTCCATAATTTTGAACTCATGTCTAAAACCAAAGGACAAGGACTCATCCACACTTTGGTTAGGAGGGTACTTGATGTTTTTATAGTAGGAAACTTAAAAGGTCTTATTAATGAAATCAAACCTGAGGCCAGTTTTTGGGGTGAATGCTGGAAGATCAGAGAAGCAGAACAAGCCATGGCTATCTCACCTTGCTAGTTCCTCAGGTGATCCTGTTTCCTCAGGCTGGAAGCTTCTGAGTCCTCCCCCACAAGAATCTCAGCTGAACTGTGTTGCTCCAAAGCCTGAATGCTTAACCAACCAAATGCTTAACTAACTACATGCTTTACTCCTTAGTTCCTGGTCCTTAGGCCTTATATACCTTTCTTTTTCTGCCCCCACTCCCTGGGATTAAAGGTTGAAAGGTTGGGTTTCTGGGATTAAAGGTGTGGGTCACCATGTTTAGCTGTTTCTAAAGTGGCCTTGAACTCAGAGATCCACCTGGCTCTGCCTCCCAAGTGCTGGGATTAAAGGTGTGTACCACCACTGCCCAACTTCTGTTATGGCTTACTCTTCCCATTTTCTAGCCACCATTTTTGGCTTTGTTCTAGTGGCTGTCTGTTCTCTGACCCCAGATATGTTTATTTCGGGGAACACACAATATTTCAGGGAACACAATACCCACCACATGTTTTCTATTGTGAGGTGATGTTTTGAGGGAGGAGACAAATAGAATGCATCATTAAACAATCAATTAGGTAATAAAAATGAACCTTTCTCTAAAATACTCACTCCAATGATGCAGTTTTAATATTTCTGATGTTACAAAATTATTATTATTATTTTTTCTTCAGTAAAAGTTGAATTTGTGTAGATTCTGATAGCTGTAGAGAAATGAGCAAGACTTGGAGATCATTGGCACAGAGTTCTATAAAATGTGGTTGGTAGAGTCTAGCAATGAACAGACAGTTCTGCCTATGTCTGGGCTTTACTATGACCATTTTCATGGTCAATTTTCAAAGCAAAAAACACCCTAGGGTTATCTTTGTATGTTTATTTATTTTTGAAGAGGAAAAATCTTTTTAGAATATGGTTAGTAGTTGCAAGAGTCTTCCACTTTTGAAGAATAATAATCTTATGATACAATGCCAAACAAACAGAATTATCTTTAAAATATATTTTTTTCCCACATGATTAAAAACTATATTCTCTTGTCATCTCATGGGGAGATTATGATGGTCCCCTCTGTACCTTTTTGAAAACTAACTTTTTATATTCTAGTGCTTGCAAAGAAGCCCTCTGACTCACACTTGGCCCCTTCCACTGAATTGGAAAATTTGGTTCCATTCTCTCAGCGAGTAAATAGCTTTAAAGCCATTCATGGTTTTGTCAGGGCAGAGGAGAGCAGAAAAGCATTACATATGTTCCAAGTCAAGAGAGGCCGGTCTTTCCCTGTGTTCAAGTGCTTCCTTTCCCTCCCCTCTCCTATTAAGGGCTCTTCCACAATGGGGCTTTAATCAGCTTCATTGATTTAAAGCTAATTTGCACTTGGCTTCAAGGTTAAGGTCCACAGCACAAGCTGAAGACCTTTAAATCAGAAGTCACGATGAAAAGCCTTAGGTATATCATATTGTCTCTTGTGCCTACGAATGACAGCTCTTGATGGCTGTGAATTAACTATTGGGGGGAAAAAGGCACAAAGCCAGATTTTCTTCTGTGTTCATCTAACCTCTGCTGGCTGAGTTACACAGCCCTCCTGTCAACAATCCCGCTTCATCTGTGAAGGATGGAGTTGGCTGCAAATATTTCGGTATTGTGATGTTTGGAGCCATCAATTTCTGCCTGGGTTCAGTTGGATTTCAACCTAATTGCCAAACTGATTCCATCTGTAATAACTTTTAACATTTATTTCTCCCAAAGGAGAAAAAAAAAAAAAGGCTCGTCTGTGTTTTGCAATTAAGAAGGTGATGAAATATTCAGTGTATGTCTCCAGTCTGACTAAATTCTTTTGTTAACTTTATCAGATAAGCTATAAAATATTAACCAGGCTCCCTGTTTGAGCATGTGCAGATGATATAGTATTTACCAGGCATATTCTTAATATACATTTAATTTTATAAATTGAATTAACTATTACGTGGCTAATTGCCCCTTCTCTTTATCAAATTGACGCAACTAGCATTAGGTGATTGGCAGTGTGCTGCAATAGAAAATTTGTGGATAATTATATAAGCTTAGCTGTGTATATAATAAATAATGTTTCCTCCAAACTTAGCTGTACAGAATCAAATCAAGCAGAAATAATGCTATTTTCTAAGCAAAATTATGCTGAATAGCAACGCTGGCGTTCTTGGCTTTTCCTTTTTTGATAGTGCATTTTAAAAAGTTTCTGGAGCATTTAAATGGTTAAGTCAATTTAAATAGGTAACTCTAATCTGCCAGAAAACTTAACTTAAACATCCTTACCTGTAGCTTCCCTGACATTCCCAAATGTGTTAATTTCAAGCATTTTTTTTTCTCGGAGTGTGTTTTGGACTGAATCAAGGTCAAATACTAAATTATTGTATAAAGCTCATTTTAATTATGAGCCATAAAGAAGGTATTTTTTGAATAGAGGAGCAAAAGCCTCGGTTATTGGTGAGCTGCTAAAATATCTAAGTGAACCTGATTGGCAGAGTACAGATTCCTATAAGACTACTTTTCATTCAGTGTCATTCAGGGGCTTGAACTCCATTGAGTAAGAAGAAAGGCACCAGTTACTGTCTAGTGTGGTGTGTGTTCCCTCGACAGTGCACTCTAGGGCCTGGAGAAGGGAGTGTGCACACAATTCTCAGATTCTGAGGTCGTGTCATGGAGGAGATGATCTCAGTGGTTGCCTGTGTAGACAAATTGTGTAAAGAGGAGGAAGGATATTCAAGTAGAAAGGACAGAGTGTGCTGGGACAAGTGTGTACGTTCCATGGTGGATATGGAAATGCCTCATGTGTAGTGTGTAGTCAGAAGTGGTGGGTGAAGGAATGAGATGGGTATTTCATCCTGTAAGCCAGTGGTGGAAGTGGCGGGGTCTGCTGACCCCATGGCTCAATGGTCTATGCAGCTGTAATCTAACAGATAGTTTGGAGGTATGTTTGCTGAAGAGTCCTGACCCCTCGCTCAGCTCATACGGAAGTAAGCTGAGGACAGCCTTACTCTCTGCTTCCACTTTGCCTCTGGGGGCTCTACTTTGGGTCAGGCTTGCTCTGCACAGCCCTGTTAATCACTCAAGGAATGTCTTTCTATTTAACCTATCACACTCCCTGGGGGTTGAAAGCACCCAGATAAGCAAGCCATTGTCCTAAAGCTTCGGTCACCTTGTATTCCAGGAAGAGCAAAGCCCAGAGAACAGACCACACCCAGATAAACATGATCTATCTCTGATGAGGAAGAGGGGCTCTACTCCAAGAAGTAAGTCACACCCTTTTGAGAACCAAATTGTCTTCTCCTGCAATAAGGATTTACAGAATGGATGGTCTTGAAGAGCTGGAGACCAGACAGTGATGGGCAGAATCACACAGTGAGCAAGACTGCTTGAGTATGCATACTGCCTACCCCATTCTTCCTCCATTTTACCATACTGCTCATGCCAGTACCCTGAAAACAAAGTTGGGTGTGGGTAGGTCCTTGGACCTTTTTTAACTGTTCCTCTTCCCTGCACATAGACTAATTGACTTGACTTGGCCTCTTCACCACTGAGGATTTTATAAATTGGTGTGTTGGGAAGATGGCCAAGCCTGGTGCATTGACATTGCTGGAGTGAAGGCTTTTGACCTAAAGCTCTGCTTACAGCAGGAGTAGGGAGTGCTGGAGGTTAAGCAGCAGCAGACAGAAGGCAAGTGATGGAGAGGAGGAGTAATAACTAAATCCCACGAGGTTTCAAGAAATGACTTGGAGAACTGCATGCTGGGAAAAAAAAATGGAATTTAGTAATGAACAAGACTGGGGGAGCAGTGAGCATTTAACACAAGTCATTCTGAATATGGGGCATGCTTTTGTACCTCAAGTTGGTGAGCAGGAACTCAGTAGCTACCTGTTTACACCAATGTCAGAGTGTGTGATGTGATTTAATTATGTCTGACTGTACACTCAAAAATAGTTTTGGGAGATGCTCATTACTGCTTGTTGATTTTCAAATTAAAACCAACACTGCTGCCCACTAATTGATTATAAACACTCGGCAAGATGTCCTACAGTGATACATTTCCAGTCTCTAAAAGCAATAAGCAACCTCACTCATAGAGTCGTGCAGAGTGAAGCCAGACATGTCCAAATTCTTTTCCAACGTGAAGAGACATGTAGGATGCCTAGAAGTAGAGGAGAATGTCGCTTCTAGGGGCTTTCATTGAGGTGGAGGACACAGAGCATGAGCATTTCACACCTTAAACTGCAAAAGCCTCACATTATTCAAAGAACACACTCTAGGATGGGGGGAATGGTTGTAAGGATGTGTGTACAGCTCCAAGCTGTAGCACACTATGCACTTCCTTTTTAAGTAACAGTCCATGGGAATGTTGACAACCCTCTTCAACTTGTGTGTATATGAACATAAAACACAGGTTTCCTAGAGAAGTTGAGATGCTAATGATAGGGTATCTCAGTTGAAGGGAGGCGAATGACACCCAGAGACGTTTGTTCAAGAGAGAGCAGTAGAAAGTGAGAGTGCTGCTCTTTCCCAGGAAGAAACTAGCGTGAACAATGACAAAATTTCCCCCAAAGCAAGAGCATGAGTTTGAGGGAAATAGTATTTTAACATTATGTTCATTTATAGCATTTTGATGTTAAAACCATCTTTAATTCTTGGGGTAAGTAACAGTCTTCAGTGATGATTCGGAGTTACTGGGATGCAGCTGAAGTGCATGCCCAGTCCCCAGACTCTCCTCAGGAGCTTCTCTGTCATATCAGTCACTAGCACTAAGGCCTCTAGGCTCTTGACACCTGCCTGATAACCCTCTATGGACACATGTGCTCTAGGAAAAACAAACAAGAAATATTCACTTGGAAGGTACCAAGATGGAGAAGTTGAACTTTGGTTCTCTTCATGGATCATTCACAAAGTCACCTGTGGACTGAGGCTGTGGCTGCAGGAAAGACACTGGATTGCATTTTTGGGCATTCAGCTGCAGATGTTTCTTTCACCCCTGAGCTCACAACTGGGACAGAGTCACCTACTCTCAATCCTCCTTGTCACCTCTTATCTGAATCATGACAATGACAACCTCTGGTTAGTCTCCTCATCTTCCACCTAGCAGGAGTTAAAAGGATTATATAAGCCTGTGCCCCCATTCCAGAGATAGCCACCTCCATTTTTAGTACGTGTGCTGCCAAAGCAAGCACAGACAGCCATCTCCAAATAGTATAAGTTGAGGAACTTGAGGAAAGTCACAAAAGCAACAAGGTCTCAGTCAGGTGCTCATCTCTTTGTTCCTTAAGATCACCAAACCAGAGAAGGGGTCTCTGACTCTCTCCCTAAGCATGTGATAAGACCCTCATGTGAGAGATGTCCTCTCCATCCGCAGGGGTAAGTGGCGCAGTAAGTTCTAATGGCCAAGGGAAGACTATAACAGGCAAAGCTTGCTGAGTCTCCCTGCTTGTCCCATCACGTTACACTCTTCTTTTTCTATTGGATTTTCCCATCATACACAGCTTAACAGTCACAGACTCAGCTGTGACTTTAGACTGTCTGACATAAAAGTTAAATTAAATAGATTTGTATTTTTTTGGGAGGTTAACAGGATTTTTGATATAGAATTCTCAGCTATTGGCCTAGAAAGGGAGAAGAAAAGATAGTTTTTTTTCCCCAATTTATTTTTATAGCAGAACAGTAGCCAAACTACTAGCTTACTGGGTTGCTTCTGGGAGATCTTTAAGTAAAAGCTTCTCTCTCACCTTATTCCTCCACATTGTGTAAGCCAAGGGCTGTAGGGTTGATCTGGAATGTCCTTTGGAACTCCCTATGTTAAGTTGGGGTTCCTACCTAGGCACCGTCAGGAGGTCAGAACCTTTAAGAAGTGGGCCCAGTGGAGTTATTGGGCACATATTTCTCCTTGGGACTGGCCTCTTCCTCTCCCTCCTGTTCCCGGTCATGAGAACAACGGTGTTGCAAGGCTGTACTCTTCTCACAATGGTGCGTGGCCCCAATTGCCATGGGCCAACTGACCATGACCTACAGCTTCTGGAAGTGTGAGCTGACGGGAACCTCTTCTCTTCTAAGTCTGACATCCTAGAGGTTTGCTGCAGTGATGGGAAACTGGCTAGAACACAGAGCAAGCCCAGATGTTCTCTCACTGTCTCACGTATGCTGGCATCCTTCAGTCCTCCCACCCAGGCTGGTAGCTTCCGAGCCCAGACTCACTTTGCCCAGCCATCTTTCCTTCTAACACTACTTGGTCTGATCAGTGACTGTAATTCCTGATGTGTGCTTCTGAGGCACTACTTTCAATACTGCCTGCCTTTGCTCTGTCCTTGTTGGTAAACAAGGAGTGACGTCACACTGGCTCCTGCTTACTCTCCAAGGAAATGTTTTATACGTTATCAGTAATCAGACCAGGCAATCACCATGCTTATTTTGTAAATGAGAAGGCAGAAGCAGAGAAAATTTAGACTATGTGACCAAATTGAGCACAGAAACGGTGGGACAGAGTTTCTTTGCTTTCCCTTCCTTGTTGGGGATGCCCCTTTCCAGCCTTTTTATATTATTCGGGCTCTTAGTGGTCTGTGGAGGGAGAAGGCTTGCTTTTGTTGTCAAGATTTTCTTTTATGAGCCCAGTAAACATGACTTTCTTTGGACCTGCCCTTTAAAATTAAAGCCAGAGGATTTAGACACTATTAACGTGACAGGCGTTTGCGAGCATTGCTTCATCCACCTCGCTGCAGTCTCCGGTCACATGACAGTAATATAACTTCACCCGATTAGAGCACATAAGAAACTGACAGCCCGATGCCCTGGGAACAGAAGCTTACAGCTAAATTTCCCATTTTGTAGATTTATGAAAATTTCTTTCATAGCACCAAAAATAAGAAATCACGTGAGAATATTATTAGACCCTTCTGTCTATTGATCACATATTGACATACAGTCAAACCTGCCCAGGTTAAGCCAAGGATAGACCAGGAGATAAAATGAAAAGGAATAAAATATAGCACTTTAATTGCATTTGTGGCCAAGGGACCTACATTATCCTGCAAGCAGCATCTAACAGTGTACTTCATGTTCCGTGATTTACCTTGCTGATAATTGCTTTGCACTCCTAATAAATTAACCCACAGAAAATCCATTCATCTGCATCTTCTTTTTATGCAGAGCTAGAGGCAAAAAGGACCAGTATAGCAATTTGAGTGGCAATCATGCACTGATTGTGGAGAGAAAGTAGCATGGTGAGAGTCTTAAGCATGCTGAAGCATTTCTTTGTAAGAAAAGGGAAGGAAGAAAAGGAGAGGGGGCTTTGCTAATTAAGTTCTGGTTTTTGTCTTATTCGCTATGGAGAATGTATTATGTTCGAGGTCAAAACCTCCCGTTTAATACCGTACATTTCTTGTCAGAAATTTTCTTTTCATATCATTAACTTATTTCCTTTAAATATTCATAGGAATTTCTCATTGTTATGCTTACAGTTCTTGGGGAGCAAAGAATGTGTAAATATGTTATCGAGTTCCTATGAGGTTCTTCCCTTAAATGCTATTCCACGCTAAGTCTCACATCCCAAGCTGCCCAGGTTTTGGGGAGAGATTCTGTAATGTAAAGCATTTTTAAAGCTCTGTGTACTTTTGTCCAAACGCTTTGTGTGCTCTCCATACCATGGGTTCTGTGTCTGCCTTGATATTGCTTAGCTATTTGGTCCTCACAATCAGCACTGTGGTATTCAGGGAATGCTGAGTGAGAAAGGACTTTGGTTTCCTCCCTGCTATTAAATTAGGAATTTTTACTTTTTTTGTGTATGAGTTTTCTTCATCTTAGTAAAAGGGATGATAGGAGATTCCTCAGGTCCTTTGTAGATTCAATAACACACAGAAAAGAATATTGTGAGTGACTAAGGGTCACAGAGGCAAGTGCTAGGACACAGACAAGAATGGTTGTGGCCATCTATTAACTTGATACAATGACTGACCATCCTTCAGGAATCAACTGAAAAAAAAATAAAAGCTAATATAGTCCTTCAAAGGCCCCTGAGATGCATCAGTGAGCTGGCAAAAAACCAAGACTTTCTTCAGTACAGGGTTACCAGAAGAAAAACGGCAGGAAACGGAGTCAAATTTGAATTTCAAATAAGCAACAAATAATTTCTTAGGATGATTATGACCAGGCATACTTATGACTAAAAAACCCATATGTTTATCTGACATTCAAATGTAATGGGGCATCCTGTATTTTTCTTGCTACATCTAACAAGCTGTTCAGAGGCTGAGATTTCTGACTGGGGGCAGAAACCTGGAGATGTAAACTCCACTCACGACATTTTCACCATGAAGGTGTCTGCTGCATACAGATGACCTCCAGCTCTGGTTTTTACATTCTCACAAACTGGAAACCCACTGAATACATCTGAGACCGCAAATGCCATGTTCCTATTGTGTAACTACCTAAAAATAAACCTAGCCCTCGTCCTGGACTGTGTGTGTATGTATCAGCACTATCAGTAACAATATAATCCTGACTCCAAGCTCAATGCTAGCTGGCAAAAAGAGAGAATGGTAACCCCAGGAATACATATCTGAATTTTATACCTGGATGGTCTGAATAACCTCAAGTCAATAATCTTTAAGATGAGTCTCTGTGAACAATACAACCAGGTATCAAGGAAGACAACAAGTCCCTTGATAAAAATCCTACATACAACCTAGACCTCAAAGCATTCCCATGTAGAACACTTCTGGTCCTCAGTGTCTGACAGTTACAACAGGGAACCCGCCAAACACGCTTCCAGAAAAAGAGGTTATTTCAGAGTTTCAGCTGGTAGCCCTTGGTGCCACTGGCTCTCTGCCCATGCTGAGGGAGATTGTTATGGGGGGGGCGGGGGAGAAGCATATGGGAAGGTCAGTTCCTCTCCCCTTTTCTTCCCTTCCTTTCCCTTCTCTCCCCTCCCCTCCCTCTTCTCCTCCCCTCTCCTCCCTCTCCTCCCCTCTCCTTCCTCTCCTCCCCTCTCCTCCCCTCTGCTCCCCTCTCTTCCCCTCTCCTTCCTCTCCTCCCCTCTCCTCTCTTATCCACACCAGGCTGCTCAGATCTACCTATATATTCCAGTTCCAGAGGACAGAATACCTTCTGGCCTTCATGGGCCCTGCATGTGCATGTTGCACACACACACACACACACATACACACACACAGACACAAACATGTACACACATAGCCTAGGCAGACAAAACACACAGACACACACACGGACAGACAGATAGACACACACACACACACACACACACACACACACACACAGACACACACACATATACACACTAAGCAGACAAGACAGAGAAGAAGTCGTGTGGTTTATAAAGAAGTCCAAATATGCTCGTGGTTTTCAAAGAAATGCAAAATATAACCACAGTGAGGTTTCACACCCAGCTGACAGGCAGCTATGAAGCTGACCAAAGAGTGATCCCTGGGAAGTTTGAGGGGAGCAGCTATGACCTTTGCACACTACAGGAGGAATATGCATTGGTCTAAGCACTTCAGACCGTCTGTGGGTATGAGTCACCTAGCAGAGTAAGCCACATGCATATCCTGCAAGTCAGCACACTTACTTGTAGACACACATGTCCAGGGATGCTCTGTGTCAGAAGAAAAGAAAAATCTTTAGCATGACAGCTCTGCACTAGCAAAAACAAAACAAAATAAAAACAAAGGTAAGCAATGCTAATGCCCTTTGCAGTGAGCACAAATAAAAATGTTTCACCATTGTACAAGGGATAAATGTGTGTGCACACAGCTATTAAAAATAATCACTCTACAATGTGTGTTTACGTCATGACATACTGTTGTATGTGTTATATACATACAATTTTATGTGACAACTAAAATTTGTTTTTTTTTAAAAATGTATTATAGCCAGAAACTACAGAGGGAAAATTGTAATAATGACTAGAAAAAAAATCAAATTGTAGAGGAACAGAGATGAGCACAGGAAAGCCTACGGACTAAACATGCATGAGTAAGGTCTGGGTACAAGGCAAAACCACAAAGAGAATAGAGTGAAACTCTGAACATTGGCCCCTGAGGTAGGAGAGAAACAGGGACTTGCTGCTAATGGCAACATGGACTTCCAGTGCAGGGTGAGTAGATACATGTTCATTTCACTCTTACTCTTAATATTGTAGATATTTGTAGTTGTTCCTTTGGACCTATTTGGTACTTAATAAAGAGCTTTTGAACACAAATGCACTAAAAGTCAGGATTTTGGTCCCCTCTCTGCTCTGCTCATTTTTATGAGCTATGTGATGGTAATTGGAGTTACGATAGTTTGTATATTCTGGAAGAATTAATCACACACAGGCACATACCACATGACTGCACCAGGTCATTGTCCTTGTGTGGTCACTGCCTTTCAAAGGCGCATGCGTGCGCGCACACACACACACACACACACACACACACACACACACACACACACACACATTTGATTTCTTGTCAGCCTGCGTCCCACTGTATTCCTGGGAATGAAAAATGTGTGCTAGGGCTGGAGTTAGGAAAAGCAGCTTGTGGTGCAAATGTGGAGCGAACGTACTTCTGAAACAGCTGTCTCTGGGGACAGTGAGCACAATGTAGAGGTCCCAGGTGCCGGTTTAGAGCCTGAAGAGACGTGCGAGCTTTGGTCCTGACTCTAATTTGTATTTAATAATCTTGCCCGAAGAGTTCTGAGCCTCATTCTCTCTCTTTTTAAAATTTCTGTCTTCTGTAGAATTTACAAGATTTATTTTATGTTTAGTTATATTTTTATGCATGTGTCTGTGTATGGGTATGTGCATGTGAGTGCTGATGGGGCCGGGAAGGGGATGTGGGATCCCCTGAAACTAGAGTTCCAGGCAGTTGTGAGCTTCTTGATGTGGGTGCTGGGAACTGAACTCTGATCCTCTGCAAGAGCAACACTGCTTTTAACTTCTGAGCCATCTCTCCAGCCCTCTGAGCTTAGGATTACAGAGTGTTTCAGGAGCTGGCACAGAAAAACAATTGGTCAGCTGTCTGGGTGAACTCAGTATCAGATAAATGACAGCTATCAATGATACTACGAAATGCTAGTAAAAAGGTAAGAAAGATGGAAAATTAGCACTCAGAGCTCCTGAAAGAGGCAAGACATCCAGCTGCTTATGTGTTAGCCTTTCCCACTAACAATTACCTGACATAACTTAAACCATAACAAAAACCCAAACACAGCATGGTTCATACAGTGCATGGTTCTAGAAGTTTCAACCCATGGCTGGTTGACTTGTTGGTTTGAGGCCTGTGGAAAGGTGCATGTCAGAATAAAACTGCTCATCTTATGGCAAAGGTGTGTATGTGTTTGAGAGAGAGAGAGAGAGAGAGAGAGAGAGAGAGAGAGAGAGAGAGAGAGAGACAGAGATCAGAGTCCTTCAATCCTATTAGGAGTTTGACTGCTTCCCAATAGAGCCACACATGAGACCGAGTCTTTGACATGTGAGCCCTTGTTAACAGCCTAGATCCAAGTAGGGCAGCTTTATAAATTTGTGAAGCTCGGGCTAGAAGCACAGCTCATTTGGTAAAGTGATTGTCTTGTGGGCATGAGGCTGTGAGTCTGGTTCCTAGAATCCATTGAAAAAGCCAGGTATGGATGGCACGTGCCTTCAACCCCAGCACTGGGGAGACAGACATGGGTAGATCCTTGGAGCTTGCTGACCAGTCAGCCTATCTTACTTGGTGAGTTCCAGGCAAGTGGGAGACCATATCTTAAAGTAGAGAGGGTGGATGGTGTCTGAAGAATGAAATCTAGGGTTGTTTTCTGGCCTCTACATGCACCTGCACTCGTGCACACACGTACACACATACACTAACTCTCAGCTGTCATATATTTCAGGAAACATGATTTTCCTAGTAAGAAATGAACATTTCCTCTCATTGGCTGTCTTCTCACCACCCATAATGACGTTATTTTTCTCACCTCAACTATGGTGATACTGACACTTGCCCTCTGTTTCCTCCTGAGTCTTTGTGAACTCCAATAGGATCTTCTTTTAGCAATTTTACTTAATAAGTAGGTCATCATGGTTATCTAAGTCCATCTTTTTGGCATATATTTTGCTGTTTTCTAAGAACAAACAGCAAACATTCCTGTTTTTAGTGTGATTATATTTTCCTAAACTTGTCATCACCGTTGGATCTGTACCACAGAGCAGCAGGCCCTCTCTCTACCTAGCCACAGAAGAGAGCAGGTAATGGAGCATGTTCCCACACAGAGCCAGTCATGAGCAAGAGCCTGGAACTTCCCAAACCTTTAGCCTATACACAAACCATACCCCAACAAAACCTAACCCCAAGATGTTGTCTAGGAGGAACTCTGTCAGCCTTGATAACAGCATATAGTTAAACTCAGTTCTGTTATGAACTCCACACTGTGTTGTACAAAATTTAAATGTATTATAATAAAAAACCCAGAGGTAGATATAGAGGTAAAGGCTGAAATATCAGAGAGACAAAGGAACAAGCCACATCTGCTTCTCACTTTGCCAACTCCACAGATCCTCTGACTGAATGTCTCTGAGTCCTCAGCTGAAGGAGGTCCAGCTGAAAAGGAATTCTGCTGAAAAGGCTTTATCCAAAAAGCTTTAGTTCTTGACTCCTCACACCTTATATGCCTTTCTCTGCCCAGCCATATCACTTCCTTCCTAGTGCTGGGATTAATGGCTGTGTGCTTCCCAAATACTGGTAACAAAGACATGAGATCTCAAGTGCTGGGGTTAAAGGTGTGTGACCCCCAAGTACTGAGATTAAAGGTGTGTGCCACCACTGCCTGGCTCTGATTCTCTCCTAGACTAAATCAATCTCATGTAGTCAAGGGTGGCTTTGAACTCACAGAGATCCAGATGAATCTCTGCCTCCCGAGTGTTAGGATTAAAGGTGTGTGCCACTGCTGCCTGTCATCTATGTTTAATCTAGTGGCTTGTTCTGTTCTCTGATCTTCAGGCAAATTTTATTAGGGTACACAATATATCACTACAATGCTGTATTTCACTTCAATGTCCAAACCCAAAAGTGTCAGTCATCTGGTAACATCCATCTCTCCATGATCAAAGTGAAGCAAGAGGAAAGATATGCACATCCCAGAGAAAAACTTCCCCTGTGGCAATTAACACCCTGGAATATAGGGGTGCGATGTGGCACTTGGTAAGGGTAGATTTATTCAATGTGCTTGAAGAGTTAATTTATCTCATGGTGGTGACAAGTTTGCTGTGAGAGCATTTCCAACTCACCCAAGATATGTTGGAGCCAATTCATTATTGGCTTACTTTGTCTTAGGGCAAAAAGATCTCGCTTGCTATAATGAAGGATAATTACACAGTATGATTTCTGCATCATTGTGTTTACCAGCTGATGGACCAACGTTTTCAGTAGGTGTTCCTTCTGTTTTGATAGGGATTAAGAAGTTTTGAAAGCATTGAAAGGTATTCTTCAGTGAGTGCTTTATTCAATCCATTCTAAGGTACCATGTCTGGTACAATGTACCATTGTATTGCACACCAAGTTGAAAACATGCTGCTAATTAAATGCTGACACAATGTATTCTTACCACCTAAGAAGTTTTTATTTCATACCTGTCGACAATGCCTAGATAACGTGTTTGAATCACACATCACTGTGATGTTTTCCTAAGAAGAAAATCTGGATGGCACAACTCTTCATAGTTGGAGAGTGGCACTTCTGAAATAGTTTTCAATTCTGAGTTATTGGTGTCTACGTTGTCCCATAGGAAGTTTTCATCTGGGCAGTGAGGGACTAGTAGGGTGGGACAGCTCTAAGACTTACTAATGACAAAAGCATAGACTTATAAGCAAGTGACAATCTGAATTAGAATTAACGTTGACCTAAACTTCTCATAAACTGCATCCCCTCCCCTGCCCTCCCCTTCCTGGTTGTAAGGTTCTTTCTAGGTACTTCAGGCTGACCTTGAGCTCTCCATTTTTGTGTCTTCACCTCTCGAGTGACAGGATTAACCAGTGTGTGCCATCATGCCTGGAAATGGAAGGCTTTCCAACAAAAAGCAGAGTTCATGTCATACTCATGTGGCCTTTGAATGTTTTATCTGTTGAAAATTAGGAATTCTCAGTTCCCCAGTTCAGCTACCAGGCAAAGCACCCAGCTTGAGTTACAGGAGGTGCTGGTCCACCGCAAGTGTCCACTGATTCTCTTTAATGAGCGAATGATCACTCATGAACACATTTCTTTTTGTCCCCTAATGCACGGGAAGCATCTTATTCCTTTTGCATCTCTGAATCCTCCACACATTCATCCACTTGATTTCTCGTCTCCTTCAGGTTTTCATGAACAATGAATGCAGCTCAGAGCAGACAGCACTCACCACTCTCCTCCCTCATTGGACATGGCCTCCTCTTTCTCTGACACAGAAGAAAGCTGTGACCAAGACCAGGCCAAGAGGAGCCCCATCTCTTGTGCTAATGCATCCATGATGACTAAAGTAACCATAGCTAAGATTAACTTCTGACGTATTCCCCACCCTGCTTAGGAGGGTTTTGGAGAAAAAAATGGTGCGTTTAGAACAGCTGACATGGACTTGACTCATGGTAGTCACTGAATACATCAGCAGTTGCTTTCATGAGTACCGTGAAGACATTGGCAGGTCATTGGAGAAGGGCTGAAAATAAGAAGACAAACAGGATGGGGTGAAGTTTGCACAATATAAAGTATTTGAATAAATGATGATGCAAGCATCTGGGTTGAATTTGTGGGGCCACAAATGGATTTTGAGGTTTTTCTCTCAGGTGGAATGAATACTTATGGTTTGCCTTGTGAATCCTCATTCAAGTCTGGCTGGGTGGGGCTGTGGCTCCATGAGGACTGACTGCGGTCTGAGCTGCAGGGGCATAGGCATTCACCACTAGTACTTTAGAAATACCCTCTAAATATAGGGTTAAAAGACTGTTTGCACATAGTCCCTATAATCCCCATGAGATCTCCGAGGAGGATGGCATCAGTATCTTAACTAGTAAAGTCACTGAATCCTACAGACATGAGGTAACTGAGCTCCGTCCTGGGAGAGGCCAGAGCTGGATTCTCCCTGGGCTCTCTTGACTGCAAGCCTAGCTCTTTCTTTGTGTTTTGATATACCTTTCTTGTCTCTCTAGTTAGGTAGTTCAGGTCAGGTTATCTTCCATGTACAGTGTCATATAGAAGCTTGAGACTAAGTCAGAACTGAAGCTTATGTAATAATCAAAGGAAATACATCCAGGTACGATCTTGAATCCTCTATTACCTGGTGTGTGCCTGAAGTATTAGGCACAAGGCTATTGATTTTACAATGGAGTATCAAGTCAGAACCAGGTGAAAATGGCCATTACCAGTTCCTCCTTATCTTGGAGCTCTGCAAAACTGATAGAAATGAAGACACAGGATACAAAAACAGAAACTACCACTTCACTTAGAAATTTAATCATAAATATTGTTCAATTACATGCACTTAAACTAATCTTTAAAACTGGCTTTAAAAGGCTACATAATATCTTTAAGCAAGATTTTATTTAGTTATCTTTGTTTAGTTTTGTTTTTGAGACTGGGTCTTCCTATGTAGCCCAGGTTAGCCTTAAATTCATGGTTCTCCTGCCTCACCCTCTCTAGTGTTGGGATTACAGGGTTGTGCCACCATGCCCAACTCAAGACTTTGTTTTTGTAATTATAAATATACTCACTGAATGTTGTTAGATGTTTTCATATTATTACATGTCTATATCTATAATATTTTCCTTGGGCTCTGATTTAGTTATTTGTGTATGTGGTGTATGTTCATGTATTTGTATGGTTATATTCACAAGTATGCAGAGGCCAGAGGAAGGCACCGAGTGGCCTGATCCATCACTCTGTCTTATATTCCCATGAGATGGCATCTGTCATTGCACCTTGAGCTAGGCTGGTACCCAGTAAGCCCAGCAACCTTGTAGTTACCATCCTCCACAGCACTGGGGTTAGAGGCAGACATCAGGGACCATGCTCAGCTTTTGATATAGGTTTTGGGGATTTGAGCTCAGGAACTCATGCTTGCATAGGAAGTTCTCTTACCCACCACACCATCTCTCCAGATGTTCCTTAGGCTACATTTCTGAAGGTAGAATGAGGGTCAGAAGCGGACATGTGTTTTAAGACCCTTGGCATTTTGAATCAGACTGACTTCAAGAGAAATGTCCAATTACCACAAGAGACTTACTTCTCCATAGCCTTGTGAATGGTGAATTGTTTATTTTTATGAATTACCAACTACATAAATAAAATGACAACTTAGTGTTCAATTTGCATTTTAATAATTATAAATGAATGATTCATATATAAACTGCATATTTCTTCTGCTTATGTATTTAAAAATTATGCCTGGTTTTGAAGTCAGCATGCTCAAATTGTTGATTGGTGAAAGTGACTCATGAATTAATATATGCAATGTACACTGTAAATATTTTCCTGGTGTATTAGTTACTTTTCTGTTGCTGTGGTAAAACAGCATGACCAAGGCAACTTAGAGAATAAGGAATTTATTTTGGCTAGAGAGCTAAAGTCCATAATGGCAGGGATAGCATGGCATTAGGTGACAGGAATGGCCATGGGGAGAAAAAATGGAGAGCTCACTTTTTTTTTTTTTTTTTAAAGATTTATTCTATTTGTATGTACCCCTGCCCGCCAGAAGAGGGCACCAGATCTCATTACAGATGGTTGTGAGCAACCATGTGGTTGCCGGGAACTGAGCAGTGCTCTTAACCTCTGAGCCATCTCCCCAGCCCAAGAGCTCATATCTTGAATCACAAGTGTGAAGGCGGAGAAAGAGAGAGAGAGAGAGAGAGAGAGAGAGAGAGAGAGAGAGAGAGAGAGAGAGAGAGAGAGAGAGAGAAGAAGAAGAAGAAGAAGAAGAAGAAGAAGAAGAAGAAGAAGAAGAAGAAGAAGAAGAAGAAAAGAAGGAGGAGGAGGAGGAGGAGGAGGAGGAGGAGGAGGAGGAGGAGGAGGAGGGGGGGGGGGAGGGGGAGGGGGAGAGGAGAGGAGAAGACAAAAGAAGACAAGAGAAGGAGGAGAAAGAGAGAGAGAGAGAGGAGAGAGAGAGAGCGCTTATGTGCACAAACCAGAAGTGGGGCAGAGTCTTTATCTCTCAAAGCTTGCCTTCAGTAACACACCTCCTCCAGCAAGGCACTTACCCAGAGTGTCACCCTCTGGTGACAAAGTGTTCAAATGCCTAGGACTATGAGAGTTTTCTCATTCACACCATTATACCTTCCACATTTGTTTTTAAGAGTTATTTGTGTTTGCTCCTCTCCCATACATTTCAGTTTTGAGAATGAAGCAAGGACTTTATTTTCTCATGGAAATAACTGTCTTTTATAGAGTTTTATATATCTGGGAATGCAGATTTACTAGAAGATTTACAAAACAAGAACTCGGCCAAAGTCACTAAACCAAGGCCCCATAGTCAGAAGTTATTTTTGCTGTATATTCTATGTATTATTATGGAAGCACTATGGCAGCAGTTTTCTGAAATGACATTGTTATTTCAGTGTCATATTGGGACAGCTCATTGTGTTTCTATGATGTGACCACTAAGTTTCTCTCTACTTTGGTCTGTGTTCATATTCATTCCATTCAATTGCAAACAGCTTAGTCTGGAGCCTGCCATAACCATGTCTTGTATATCTTCATAGGTCATGTAGCTTATGAATCTCTTTGACCCTTCATAACTGGGGATAAAACCTATGGTTTTACACATAGTAGGCAGACACTCTACCACATGAGGAACTCTATTAAAGGGTCGCAGCATTAGGAAGGTTGAGAACCACTGTTCTAGAGTATGTCAAAGGATTCCAGGACTAAATGAGTTTCAAAACACAACAAATAAAAATAGCAGAACACAGGATGAGCAAATGACTGCCTGAAAACTGCAGAGAATCCAGTCTCATTTGCTGGGCAGCAGTTGCTGGTAATTCAGAGAACAATGACACGTGTCGTGTCAGAGAGTGTCAGGGCTGAAACTTGTCTTGCAGATCTGCACCCACAGCCAATGATGCTCACAAGGGTCCTATTTGCTGGGCTCTGCCATCCCTATGTTTGCATACAGGTCACTCTTTCCACCAATTTCTTCAAGACTCAGTGCAGAAGAGGCACCAACTATATGATAACTAGCTTTGGTTCAAGAACTGCCCTATAGGCTTGCCCAAACTCTAAATCTACACAGCGGCTTAGTGTGATGCCTTCCCTCTTTCTGCTGAGATTCTTCCCACATCTTCTCTCAACTGTAGACATTTCCTCTAATAAAATCTTTGTGTGTTTCTTCCTTTATTTTATTTTATTTTAAATGTTTTTTCTTAGGAGACCTAGAATAACACACAGAGAGATTGCTGGTCAATTTTCTTATTCATTAGAGATTCTAGCTAATTTTTTTTTCTGTTCCAGGAAATGGCTAATAATCTTATTAAATACTCCAGTCTCTAGTAGATGGCAATGGAATGCAAGTACATAAAATTTGCATGCAATTTTAAAAGATGCATACAAATTTTGGAGACCATTAGTGAATCCTTAGACAATTTACTAGGTGTCAGCTCAAGTATCTGCATAATACTTTCTGAAGCTATTGAGGTCACAGATTTTTAGCATCCCACCCCCCAGGTAGGGAGATGCAAGCTGTGTACCAATTCATACCCTGTGTGTCAAATTACTTAACAACCAATCAGGCAGGATAACTGGCAGCCTCTGCAGCAGGACCTGGTTCCCACCCTGCTCTTTTCCATTGTCAGTGTTGCATGCAATCACAATAGTTCTAAACGTAACGTGGTTTTCTCATGCTTTCAATTGTGAAATGTTCAACCTTTATTAAATGCCAACAGGCCACATGGCCTTGCATGGGAGAAAACATCAGAAAAAGAAATCACAAAAAAGTAAAACTAGCACTAAGGGGTTCTTTTACTCACGAGCTAAATGCAGGCGTAGCTTGCAGGATTTAAACTTAAGCAAGAGTTTGCACAATGCTATTCTTTAAATAGCCAACAAAAGATTTTCCAGGCAGCCATTTTTAATTGGTCCAATCCTCATTCATATCTTTTGAAAACCGCTAACAATTTGTGTTGAACTGCGTGTCTACCTTCTTGTGTTCCAATGCTTTGCTTCACTTTGTCTCTTGTCTTTCCCATATGGTTCAAAAAAGCACTTGGGCATAATGCTTTTCTCTCACATGCCCCTTTGATTCCTAACATTCTTTTGCAGGCCTTAACTCTGCAACCATTACCTGATCATGGAGCTTTCATGTAGGATTAGATTCTGCATTTCTATTGATCTTCTATGGGCTTGAATGTAGTAAACGAACCTCCTCGCTCCCGACAAATTTGCATGTAATTGCTTGTGCAGTCCTGCTCACTGAATACTGGGCTGGAAGAACACCCGAGCATGAAGAGAGCTGGAAAAAATGGTTTTCTTTCAAAGGCTCTGCTCCTTTGTAAGAATGGCACATGGGGAGGAAATCAGGACGCCTTCTCAAGGTTTGAGAAAATGGGGAGGTGAGGCAACATCTAAAAAATTATTACTACTCTCTCAAAATCATTATAAGGACAAATTCATCTTTGGAATATAGAACTAGGATTTGCCTCTTTTTGACCACTGGAAGGTTCTGACCTACATTTATATAACCCACAGAGAACCAGAAGACTTTACTCATCCCTTCTTTCCTTAGGTTAGTTTTACTAGGAAGTGATTAAAAACTTCATCTACTGCAACTTTAAAGGATTTGAATTCCAGAGTTACTGTGGAATTCTTATGCATCAAAAATGTTTTATTTGAAGACAGATACTTCTATATTTTATATCTATCTATCATCTATCTATCTATCCCTCCATCTATTATCCATCCTCATACTTTTTTTCTGATCTGTCACTGTAGACAAAATATGGAATTTTAAAAGAAAATATAAATTTACTACAGAGAAATGTATAATTGTTATAACTTTATCACAGTTAATTACTAACTAAAATCATGTACTGCATTGTTCCAAGGCTTGGTTGTTAATTTATTAATTTAATTTATTTTGAAATACCTGCATCATCAATGTTTGTATGGCTTTCCATTCACTCTGTCCCCCATGAAACTCTGCTGGGTAGCAATAATCTATTTAAAATATTACACGATAGACTTAAGATAAAGAAAAGGAAAGAGTTTAATTTGCCCTGTAGTAATTGGAGGACTCCTGCAGTGTCTCCTGTCAAGAGGCTTGGAAATTAATTCTTATAAGTAAACCTCTTTGCTCACTTGGGGGAGAATGCAGGAGCTCCTCATTTCGATGGACACTTGGTATGTGACTAGGAGAGGGGTCAGTGTTATTCCCCCTCTTTGTCATATTCTGTCTGAATCGCTGATGAAGTCAGCAGTCCAGCCAGGGATGCTTTGCAGCGATCAAGAGAGATTTCTTAGTAGGAGGTGTGGTTGCGAGGAAGTGTTGAAAGGACTTTTAAATTGCACTAATAACTGATGAACTTGAAGCATTATCGGCGTTGACAGGAACCCAGCTGAGTCTCTGGTAACATTCACACTTTTTATTCCATCCCACTAGAATTGGCAACACTAACACTCATGTGAGTTAAATTATCCTGCATCCTGATTCTGACTAGTTAAAAATGTGATCTGCTAATACCCGCCTTCAGACTGAGACATGAAAACAGATATTTCGGTCCATGTGAAGGGAAGATTCAAGACAAGGAGTTCTATTGTTTTAGAGTAAGAATCACACCTAGAGCGATCTGGCTGCTGCTGTTCTGTAAGTGAGGCCTACCAGATATCATTTGACCTAGAACAACTCCCGGACTCTGTGCTCAACCTTGTACGTGATAACCAATTGATTCTGTCTTCAAAAACAGAGAACCACCATCAGGTGTGAAACTATAAGATGAAACCAAGCCTTAGGAAGGGCAAGGATCTGCCCAGAGTTCCTACTTGGTAAAGCATGTTGTCTGCCTTTGAACATCCATTACTGGATGCAATCTTTCTAATTTAACAACATGATCAATCTATGGTGTAGCTCATGTATTATCCTCCGCTGAAAACCCAGTGTCCAATGAGAAGTGTCCACGCTAAGAGTCCTATCTGTGTCCTTGTTCTGACACCCATCACTATGCTCATGATCCAGGGTTTAGAAAACTGCTCTGAGGTAAGCTAAAGGAAGGCGAGCTTTTAAGATGAAGCCAGTGTCCCCTTCCCTTCTGATTTCACTCGTGCCTACACATTCTTTAGTAAGCTTACTTGAAGATACGTTGCTTTTTTAAAAAACTAAAACAATACCATTTATATAAAAAGACATGTTTTAAATTAATATGGGTTAAGGTCAAATTAAAACAATACAATAAAGAATATTAAATTCTCTATCATTTTGAAAGGATAGTAAATACCTAACAAAGAATAAGGATGTGCCTAGCTTTTGGAAATGAGTTCCACACTGCATTTATTATCATTGCTGTTTTCCTTGTTGGTTTTAATTTTAAAGATTTTTTTCCCAAGATTTTGTGCATGCAAATATTGTATATCCATTTTATGTTATAGTAATATAATATTATATATTATAATAATAACAATAAAAATCATAGCAAAATTGCTTTTTGCAATAGGATCTAACTTTGTAGCCCAGGCTGACCTCAAACTCATAGCCCCATGCTCTCCAAGTGCAGAGATTGCAGGTGTGAGCCACCACATTGTTCCTAGAACACACAAAGAATTTGTAGTTTTATTGCTAGGAACATTTTCAGACTCCACAGATAAAGAAATAGTGTTGGAGGGAAAGTATTGGCTCTGTCACCATAAAAGAGACAAAATACATATTTTCAAACTGCAAAACTACAAAGCTTCCATAGCAAGCTTTGGAAGGGATACTTTGTTGAGGGATAGTCAATTGTAGCCCACATGGATTCACCAACAATGAGTGATATCAAGCCAGCTGATTCTGCATTGACCTCATGGGCCAGGTATGGTCACATGGCTTAAATTAGTTCAAGGGAACCTCAGTAGTGTAGTAATTTATCTGGACAGATATCTGCCAAGGTAATTAGAGTTTGTTTGGTTTTTTTTCCCCATGAAACCAGAAAACAGCAAGGCAACTCTTTGTTGTAGTGGGTAGAGTAGATGACATGACCCAGAGAAAGGATAAGCATGGGGAGGCTGAAAGACCAAAGATGGTGCACAAATGAACGTTGGACTGTTCATGCTTTTATAGACATGGGTTGTAGAGTCTGCCTTCCTGCTCAGTCCCACGGCATTACAGCTGGATTTTCTTATCTTGCTTCTCTTCAGCCCTTCTCCACATTCCTCCCAGAGCCTGGTTCCTGGACAGAAACACAGAATTACACTCTCAGACATGCAACACGAAATGTAAAAGCAAGTTTATTGAAACATCCTAGATATTTTTCAGTTTAATACTAGAATTAAAATATGTTTGAATCTATGAAGAGTTTGCTAGATTGTAAGCAGGATTATTCTTTCCTTTCTTTCTTTCTTCTTCTTCTTCTTCTTCTTCTTCTTCTTCTTCTTCTTCTTCTTCTTCTTCTTCTTCTTCTTCTTCTTTTGTGTGTGTGTGTGTGTGTGTGTGTGTGTGTGTGTGTGTGTGTGTGTGTGTGTAGACCTTTAATCCTAGAACTCAGGAGGGAGAAGTAGATTAATCTTTATGAGTTTGGGGCCAATCTGGTCTACATAGGGAGTCCCAGGCCCACAAAGGATGCATAGTGAGATCTTGCCTCAAAAAGCCAAAGTGTAACCATGCTGAGTCCTTTAGCAATGATCAGAAGCACACTACTCTAACTTGATGATCACAAAATTTGAAGGCATTTGGTTAAACTTTCTGCAAATGACCATGGTCCATGTAATGAACCTTAGGTGATACAGAATAAAGCACCAGCTACAGAAAAATATAAAATCTTTGCCTCATTACATACTGACAACTACACCTTACATCTTAAAGGTTAAACACAGTCTACCTCACAGTAAAATGATCAAATTAGTGTTATATAGAACAATTATTTTTGTTTTTGATCAGTATTTTTTGAGGGCCAGGCATTTTCTTATACCTCATATAGAATTACATATGATATCTAAGGAATCTAGAATAGGAACAATGGATGGGCTGAGAGTGAGACATTTTTTTATTTGTTTCAGATTGGAATTTTTATTGCCACAACATCTGTTACAAATTGGCCGATGAAGACAGCAGAGGTTTTGGAGCCGTTCCTAGACCACTGATTGTAAACACTGGATTTAGAGAGCCCTGTTTCAACACACTTCACAAGGACAGTACATTCACATCACTGCGTGCCACCAGGAATCTCAAAATCAGCCAACTCCAAGCAATCAATTACCACACCATCCCAGGTAGCACAGAAACACCAGGGACCAGCTTTGCTGTGGCACCAGAGGCACCTTGCAGTGATGTCTCAGAAGATAACAGTCAATTATGATTGCCTTCATTTCATTAGTGACGAGGTCAGATAGTTTTGTATACCTAACTGAGAACTTTATGGCACTAAGTACATGGTGGCATTGTAAATTGCTTTATTTTATAAAATGCCTGTTTGTGTCAGGACAGAATTCACACTTTGGCAGACCTGTGTAGGACTCTGCAAATATTTGTTATTATTTAATTAATAAAGCCACAAGAAAGGTTAAAAAATGGTAAAGTATTTCCTATAGGAAATACTGGTATTTGCTTTTGGGATCCTATGGCTTCATGGCTAGAGCTGGGTATTGCTGGGTGCTAGCCTAACTACCTCTGTGTATTTCCAATATATGTGTTCATGCATTTATTCATCACACAAGTGTTGTATAAATGTCCTTTATTTATGGATGCCCATTGTGTACCAGATTAATTGTTATGTATACAGAAAAGTAAATTTGAAGTGTGGTGGGTATAACAGAGAAATAATTCTGTATAGGAATCAGAAACAAATAAGAAGCTGCTTTTAAAGGATATATACATAAAATGGATATTTTGGGTACTAAATTCCAAAAATTTTGTAATGAACCAAAATTTTAGAAGTGACAAAAATCACTTTCAGTCAGAAAATTTCCGATGCTCTCCCTGAAATAAAAGATATGAAACAGGATTGAAGGAAATGGGGAGGGGAAAGGAGAGATAGATAGATAGATAGATAGATAGATAGATAGACAGATAGATAGATAGGTGGATAGATGATAGATAGACAGAGTCAAAGGAGAGAGAGGGGGGGGAATGAATTTGGGATAATGCCTGCAGATATTTTGTATACCCTTATTTTCCCATCTCATCCCAATAACAGAGACTAGTTGAGTTCACAGTTCACTCCGTCAGTTTCATAATGAGACAACCCTATGAAGAGAAGTAACAGTCAAGAGGCCTCCTGGCCTCCTACCACTGGACATACTGAGGAAGAAGTTACTGCACTGTAGACACCCTGTGCTGTTGGGAGTGGATTAGACAGCTGTAAGGTTCTTGTGAATTAGACTTGGTCTCAAGAGGGAAAGAACACCAATTTGGGATGGCCTCAGAGTCTAGGAGCAGTGTATTGTGGGAGTCAAATTGTTGAATGTCAAATGTCCCTCACACTCTCATGTGTTCAAACACTGTGTCCCCAGTGGGCAGTGGTCTTTTAGGATATTGTGGAATCTCTTTTAGATGCAGAGTCTAGCAGGGAGAGGCAGGGAGAGGGTGAGGCTTGAGGGTTCTAGGCCAAGCTCTTTGTTTACTTCTGTGGACGCAGCTGTGCCTTCCTGTCTTGATGGATATGTCCTCTGAACTGTGAGCCCAAATCTACCTGTCCACTTCTAGTTGTTTCTGTTAGGTATTTGACCACAGAAGAAATGAACTAATATTCAAGAAGACTTAAATCAGCAGATACCATCTTTCTAGTTCCTTCTTCATTGCAGGGGTAAACAAAACACCACTGAGGGCACAGTGGGTAAGAATCCTTACTGTGTAAGTGTGAGGACCCAAGTTTAGATCCTATTACCCAGGCAAAATAAAATAAAATAGAATAAAATAAAACAAAACAAACATGGCCATGGAATGGATACCTGTAACTCCAGCCCTGTGGGGAGCAGAGGCAGAAGGGTCACCAGGGCCAGCCTAGCTCCAAGTTCAATAATAGACCCTGTCTTAAGAGAACAGGCACAGAAGGAAAGCAGTAGAACAGGACACTTGATGAGCTCCTGTGGCCTCTGGATACAAAACATCCCCACCCTCCATACACATACAAATGTTTGCACACACCACGAATATGTGCGCCACAGTCACACATACACACACACACACACACACACACACACACACACACACACACAAATACTTTTGTTCAGATGTAATTCATGCATGATAAAATTTACTCCATTTAGTTTAAACAATTCAGTGGATTTGAGTATAGTTACAGATATGTGCAACCATCCACCTGGTTAATTCTAGAATATTTCCATAACCATAATATGCAGAGACTTCCAAGCTCTTGTCTCCTGTTCTCCATCATAATCCCACAGTTTTAAATAACCCAACCACTAATCAGTTCTCTCTCTGTAGATATATCTGTTCCAGACAGTTCTTGTAAATAGAAGTTGTTGACACACACTGTATGCATCTAACTTCTTCTACTTAAAATCAAGATTTCATGTTTTATCCCTGCTAGAGTGTGTTAACCAGTACTTTGCTTCCTTTTATTGGTGGGAACTATGCCATTGTATGGACACATGGTGTTTGCCACACCATTCACATGTCAATGGACATTTGGGTTGCTTCTGTGCTATACCTTTGTTTACGTCATTATATCCCAACTGTGCAGTGCATCGGATGATGTAATTAATTTCATTTCTGGATGAAATCACCTTATCTGTATACGAAACTAACCCGAGAGAGCAGTGGCATTTAGACAGTAGCAGACGATAACCAACAATAACGCAGCTGCCACCATAGTCCAGAATGTACAGTGGTAATCAGTTTCGAATGTTTCAAAGTGAACTTGGAAACAGCAAAACTGGAAAGTATTCCCAGGGCCGAGGAACTGTCCCAGCTTCTTGGAATCTTGGCCTCCATTTGGATGCTCCTGCCCTGCTTTTAATCAGCTCCAACACTTCTATGTACTGAAGGACAGGCAAGGAGGACCTCATTCAAAATTTCAAAGGCATTGATTCTTTATCCGCTCTTTAGCTTAAACCAACATCTCTCCCCTCAAACACAGACACTTTTAAATCAGTGCCAAAATATTAGTGAGAACAGGCTTTATTCTTTCCTTTCTTTCTCCTTTGTCTTGGCAAATGTATATAAACATACAATGCCTTGCTTAAATATTCATCGGCTCCCAGCTCGCAGTACAGTAACTTAATAATAAAATATTTTGAAGAGGGAACGATGCTGTGGAGGCTGGGATGCCACTAATGGGTTTGAAGAGGATGCTAATGCATTGCAGGAGGAAGCGAATTGAGCTCTCGTGTGTAAAGGAGGATTATAAAACATAATTATGAAGAGGCAATAGTGGCAGGCTGGGAAGTCCTGTTGATGTGTGGGTACTACAAACGACATGTTTTGTTGATGAGAGAGAAGGCTTAGATGGATATTTACTGTGCTCACAATCTCCGGAAACATGGAATGCATTATAGAAATGGCCATTTTGTGAACTCCAGAGTAGAAATTAAATAGCATAAGATGGAGGCCGACAAGGCTCATGCAGCATTTGACTGCAGATAACAGTTGTCAGGGCAAGCTAAGCTTTCCCATCAAGAGCTTCATGAAGCCATAGGAAAACAAATTGTGATGTAACTGTCAAAATGGAAAGAAACTTTTTTTTTTTTTTTTTTGCTAAAATTTAGCTTTAGAAATTATAGAAAATTAAATAAGGCATGGCATCCTTCTGGAAGACACATGGGGAATTTCTAAATATAATTTACTGAGTGCAACAGTATAAATTGTGGGCACTGGCCAATCTGGGGCATATTGTTAAAAGTTGTCATTTAAATCTCATGACCTAAACTCTGTCTCCTCAGGCATGAAGAAGAAATGATCTTGGAATGTTAACCTGGAATTTACCTGAGGAAGAAAAGCATGATGCTTAATGGAGGAACATTGAAGAATGTGGGAAGGAATGGGGAGTGAACGTGAATAATGTACATATGAAGGAACCTTGATGAAGTCCACTGCTTTGTATGCTAACAGCTAACCAACCAACCAACTAACTAATTAACCAACCAACCAACCAATCAGCCAAGAGAATATTGAAGAGATGTATCCCAATTCATATGGCTGTATTGGCAGACCATTAGCACTTCTCTTCGGGAACTTCTCAATGACAGGCTTAACATTTCAGGTTTTTGCTCCAACCTTAATGTAAGAGGCACACATGAAATAGGAATAAATCGCGTTTTTTTTCAGAAGCACTTAACTAAAGGAATGCTGCCTTTAAATGGAGCTACTGGGGAGGATAAATGGGTGCCCTAGTAGTTTTGACATTGTTTAAAACATTTGCTCAGTGCTATGTTTCTGTAGAGAAACTGTTTAAAATTATGAAAAATTCAAATACATAGAAAATACTCACAACATCAACTTTAAATAGATGTCACCATTTGCCATGCTTACTTGTGCTCTTCCCTCATTCTTGCTCTCTATAAACCACACTCTACCGATCTTTCCACATTCTTGTCTTCATTCTCTCTCTTCAGAAGAAGCCATTTTGCAGAAATTGTTGCGAACTTTCCCACACATTCTTATGTTATTTATACTCATGAATGTATGATACTCATTATATATTATTTATTTTAATATGATATAATATATGTAAGTGTATGTATCATCTTTTCAAACTGCTGTATAGTATTCTATTGTATTAATAAACTGCATTTCCTCCATCAATTTTCTCCCTGAAGGATGACATGCAAATACAAATATATTTCTTAACTTTAAAAAATATTTTTGTATCTTGTGCTTTTAGTTTCTCAACATTTAAAAAGAAATTACTTCTATGTTCCTGAGAACATAAAAGTTACATGTACTGTAAGAATCTACTAACTTCTACTTTTTTGCTACTTCATTTTAAGTATTCTTTCACAGTGACATTTTAAATGGTGGTGATCTCTGATTTCATGTCTTTTATCTTGGTCTTTGAAAAATTTTTTCTACACTAATATCAAGGAATTTTGTCTTTCAAATATTATTCTGAGAATTGCAAAGTAAACTTTCACATTTAGCCCTTTGTACTAGTCAGTATTCTCTAGAGTAACAATTTATAGAATGAATCTCCCTCTGTCTCTCTCTCTCTCTCTGTCTCTGTCTGTCTGTCTGTCTCTGTCTCTGTCTGTCTGTCTCTGTCTCTCTCTCTCTCTCTCTCTCTCTCTCTCTCTCTCTCTCTGTGTGTGTGTGTGTGTGTGTGTGTGTGTGTGTGTGTGTGCAAGATAAGGACCTATTGTATTTGCGTACATGTGGGGAGGTGGTGGGAGCAGTGCAGGATCTTACACAGGCCAAGCTAGGCTTGAATTCATCATTTGCCCAAGGCCCCCAAGTACTGAGGATGAAAGCCTGGTCTACTATACCTGGCTTTTAGCTGGGTAAGAACTTCCTACTTTGCCCAACTTTAAATATTTATTTTCTTTATTTTTTTCTCATGGCAAGAAAAAATACTTCTCAGTCTGCAAAGTCCTCTGCCACATACAGACAGTGACATACAAAACACTGACTTTCATTTTCTCTCTATCCTGTATTTATTTGACATTATTTTACACAGTTGATGCTTGCTTATCTGTTTAATATTGCTTCTTCCATCACACATCTCCAGCTTGGACTTAACCTCCTCTTTTAGTAAGTGGCCAATTTCTTTGACATTTTCTTTTAGCCTGGATGATATCTTCCTCTTCCTTTTAAATAGTTTGGTTAGACACAGCTTCCTGACTATCAGTGACCTCCCCTACAGTACTCTGCTGTGAGATCACATGGCTTCATTGTCAATGTTCTATCTCTTCTTCTCTCTTTGTAAATAATTTATCCCTTCTGGGGCCTTTTATTTGTGTTCTCTTTTTCTGTGTGGTTGGATCCATGATAACATGTCTGGAAGTGGATACATTTTAATGTAGCTGCTCTACAGGGGCAGGACTCATACCTTTTAGCTGAGGACTTAACTGTTTCATCTTGTTAGGAAAACTCCTGACTCCTGTCTTCTTACACTCTACTTCCCTTCATTCCTCCTTCTGGAACTTTCTTCTCCGTGTACAGAGAGCCTTCATTTCATCCATATGTCTCTTCATCACTTCTTTATATATTTTAAAAAATTTATTTGATCTTGTGCGTGTGCACATGGAAACCTTGCAGAAGTTGATTCTCTTTTTCTACCATGTGAGGTGAAGGGATTGAACTCAGGCCCTTTACCCACTGATCCGTCTTGCCAGCCATGTATGTTTCTGTTTTTAGCACTTCATCCATGAGATTTCCTCAGGTAAACACTCCAGTTCAAGAGTTTTTCAATCTGATTCTTATCCATTCTCTAACTTAGTAGTGGAGTTTTAAATTTGCAGTCTTTTTTCCTTTTTATTGAAAGCAGAATTTTTTTCTCATATAATACATCTGACTACATTTCCCCCTCCCTCTACCCCTCCCAGTTCCTCCCCACCTCCCCTCCTGTCTAGATCCACTCCCTTTCTGCCTCTCATTAGAAAACAAACAGGCTTCTAGGGATAATACTGAAATAAGATAAAACAAAAACCAGCATATCAGAATTAGACAGAACAAGTAGATAGAAGGCAAAGAGATGAAGAGAAGGAACAGAGTTCAAGACCCACTTGTTCTCACACTCAGGAATCCCATAAAAGTACTAAATTGGAAGCCCTAATACATATACAGGGACCCGGTACAGACCCTGTGCATGCTGCCCAGTTTCTGTGAGTTCTTGTGTGCTTTGGCTGTGTTGGTTTAGAGGGTTTTGTTTCTTGGTGTCTTCATCCCCTCTGGCTCTTACGCTCTTTTTTCCTCCTCTTCTGAAGGGTTTCCTGAGCCCCAAGGGGAGAGAATTGATGGAGGAATCCTACTCAGGGATGAGTGTTCCAGGTCTCATTCTCTGCAGAATGTCTGGCTGTGGGTCTCTGTTCTCCCATCTGCTGCAGGAGGAAGCTTCTCTGATGATGGGTGAGCAAGGCATTGATCTGTTTCCTTGGCTGGAGTCCAGAATTATAGTTTTTATTTATAAATATTTTTCTTGGATTATTTATAACTTCTCCCAAGGTCTGAACACACTGGTAAGTGAAATTCTTATATTATTCTTATATTCTTTCAATTATTTTATTTTTCCTCATCTATTTATTTCATTGCTGTTTATCATCTAAAGTTTTTCAGATCAAACCTTACTGGGCTTTGTACACGTTGGGTTAATCACTGTTTATGTTTGGTAATTTTCCACTGTGACCACATATTTAAGGGGGCTCATATTTTTCCACATAATTGCCTTGTCTTGAGTTTTGGAATTCTCTAGGTTCCCCAAGGCTGCCTCTGGCTCATGATTGAGTTTTGTATCAATTTTCAGTTTGAATTTGCCTAGGCAATGAGATTGTAGTTGAGCATGAAGAAAACATATGGTGGGGGGGGGGGTCACAGTTTTAAGAGGGCTGTGTTTGCTCTGCCTCTCTAGCTAAGAGCAGCCAAGGGGAGGGGGCTTTCCTTAGACTTGCTCTTCTTCCTGGGGCAGTTGGCAGACATTCCTACTATGTTGTATGTAATTTGTACATTGTCCAAGGATCTGAGTATTATGATCTGGTCTCTTACTGACACGTCTTTAAGAGGATAGCCTTATTTTGTCATCATGGGGATATTAAAATCCAGTCTCCATGTGACCAAGACACAATTTTTCTCTTCACCAGTACACCAAGGTAGCCTCAGGATACTCATGCTCCACTCTTCTGATTTTTACTTCTTTATTCTTGACCTTGAAGATGCCTTCCAAATCTTGAAAGCTCGGCTAAGCATCCTAAATGACACCTGCCTTACTTTCCATTCACTACTTTCAGAGGTCTGCAGTGAGAGAATATTTAAACTTATCTGACCTATTGATGGGACTGAGAATCCTGTAGTAATTCTTTAAAATAGACCCCAGGACACACTAATAACCTGCAGAATAAATGCTCTCACTACTAAGAACCATAGGCTACACGGCTAGGTGCAGAGTTTGGATAACAGCCTCTAGGGATGGTGCTATTGAATTTGTCTCGGCTCTAAGATTTGAAATAGAGCAAAGTGATGAGAACTTGTATTTTCTTCAATGTACATTGCATCCTCTATCACATTATACAGAACCTGTGGTGTTATCCAGACCAAACATAAAACCTCAATATATATGCATTTTCTCCTGTGTCTAAGAGTGCTGCTAAGCAATAGTCTCCGCAAACAGAGCAGACTCATCACGTTTTAAATTCACTTTCAGCTGACTTTGGGTGTTGGAAAATCTTGTCTTTCTTTTTCTTTAGTTTTTCCTGTATATTCTCTTTTTGAGATGACTTGGAGTGTGCCTGACAATGATTTAAGTAGGACTTAATCTAGTGAGCAGTAAGAATGTAGGGACTCACCTCACTCAAAGGCTGAAGTCCTATTCACGATGGTGATTCCCCACACCTGTGACAGAGCTGTGCGTTTAGTTGGCAGAAGCTGAAATGAAGCCAAAAGCCATCCAATGCATTATACAAACTGGCCAATGTGTTAGCTCTTTTTTCTTGTGACTATTACAAAGCAGAAGTGACTTAAGAGAGGAAGGATTAGTTTGGGCTCACACTTTTGGTTGGCATCAGTCCACCATGGAGGGTTGTGGGGGTGGGGGCAGGGGTGGAGATGCATGGCAGCTGAAGTGGCTCTGACCATGGGGCCAGAGATTTATGGCCTGACTATTCACATCTTGGTGGGTATCTGAAGGCAGAGAGCTTGGATGCAACCTGAGGCATATCTCATCTTCTATTATGCCCTGCCCCCCAGTCACCCAGGTTTGCTAGCTAGGCCATAGTCCCCACAGCTTAACAGCCTCCTACACCAGCTGGGGACCAAGCACTCACACACATGAGCTTGTGGGGGCATTTCAAATATAAACCCTAATAACTGCTATATTATATTTCTTAATGACTGTTCTTAAAATGAATTAAAACCCTTTTGATGGGTCAGGAGCAAGTCAGTGGCTAGAATATTAAGTATGTCAGTACTGTACAGTATGATGCTTTTGGCCTTGACTGAGACCCCTCCATGCAAAGTCACTCCTGAAGACCTGGGGGTACTTCAGCTGACTGCGGACGTTAAGATCATGGGCAGGGAGAGTCCCTGCAGGGCTGTTTTTCTTTTTCAACCTGATGTAAGAATGAAGATAGACTAATAAGAAAAGCAGCAAAAATCTTCTTACCTCAAATGTGAACAGAACCCTATGAAACCACACAAAAGTTGGAAGGACAAAAATCAAATCAAACTGGGACAAAGTTAAACGACAGAAGATGGACAGAGTCAGGCGTAGATGCTGAGGCTTCAGCTGCTCTGATAAAAGCAGAGGATATTTGCTCCCAGCTATGTATATCAAGCACTTACTGAGTACTATGCTTGATAGTGTAGACACAATGATGAGCAGAAACATGCTCACTGTCTGTAAGCCCTTTAATAATTACAACCCACTGTAGTGGTCAGGCAGGCTAAACAGGATAAACCCTTGAAGACAGACTCTGTTTAATTGACTTCCATGCTCTCCTGTGTGTGCAGAGGGATGCTTTAAAGGAACGACTTAGTCAGTTTGTTTACTAAAACAACAAAATGTTGGGTAGAAACAGTGTCCTATTGTACAGCTCTTTGGCCTTGCTGCTGACTATTTATTGATCTATATTTTATACTGGTGACTAGGTGCATTGCCACTTTAATACTACCTAGGATATTCGATCTTATTTTTATTTTAATTAAGTATAAATGTCTAGATGATCAGCTCTAACCTTTTCTTCTTTTCCTAATGATCTACAACTGAAGGGAATCTCATTGTTAAAATGTTATTATAAATAAGTACTGGCATTGGCCCGATAGAAACCTGTATTACAAGCAGGGCATATTTTAAAACTCAGTTATGTATCAGTGACTAGTGGATCATATTGATGTGGAGCCGTTTCTTTAATTATTATTTTAGAGACATGTTATTTATTTAAAAAGACAACACAAGAGAAAAGCGTTGTCAGTAGGCTGAATAGTCTATGTAGAAGTGATTCAGTCTCATGCTCAAAGAGCTTCATAGCTCCTTGTGGCACCCCTGGACTGAGCACGCCTAGCATCCTCAGTTAGATAGGAAGTGATCAGTCCTTCCTTTACTAACTTCCAATGTTTCTATTGGGTGCTAATTGGTAAGGCACATTTTAAGTTCTTTTTCAATAAAATGATATCTTGGATAGATTCTCCCCAACAATTTTGTCTAGTTTGTGGCAAATTATAGCACGAATCTTAAAAGTTCTTGTTAACAAAATCAAACCTGGATCCAGGTATTGGGGTGAATGCTGGAAGATCAGAGAAGCAGAACAAGCCACAGCCACCTCATCTCTCCAATTCCTCAGCTGATCCTGTTTCCTCAGACTGCAAGCTTCTGATTCCTCATCCAAATGGATCTCAGCTGAACTGCTGCTCAAAAGCCTAAAAGCTTAACCAGTTCGTTCCTGGTTTTCATGCCTTATATACCTTTCTACTTTCTGCAATTACTTCCTGGGATTAAAGGCTCTTGTTACCATGCCTGGCTGTTTCCAGTGTGGCCTCAAACTTACAGAGATCCAGGCGGATCTCTGCCTCTGGAATGCTAGGACTAAAGATGTGAGTGCCACCATTTTCTGGCCTCTATGTCTGTCTAGTGGCTGTTCTGTTCTTTGATCCCAGATAAATTTATTAAGGTGCACAATATATTGGGGAACACAATAGCACCACAGCAAATGTCTGGCCAGCATTTCAGCAAGCAGCAGTAGCCCCTAAAACTCTCTCCACCCTCCACCCTTGTTTCCTCAGGTTCCTCACTACTGGGGATTCCTTAGTTTATTATGCAAATGTTGCCATCCTTCATCTTCTTCCAAACTCCTGGTTATCATCTGACCTTTCCTGGGCACCGTGAGCAATGATTTATGAAGCCAAAATAGAAATACACGTTGACAGTGACAATAAACATTAAAAAGTAAAAATCCCTAGATATTGTCAAAGATGATTTAGGAATGGGAGAGACTGAAGAGGAGCCTGGGATTGGTTCCCACAGCTGACACAACCGTAGCTTTGTTTTACAGAGGACAACACACAACACAATCTTGGCATAAAAGTGAGATAGGAAACCCAGTGGGTTAGTTGGTATTTATTGAATGGTAATTAGAGAGGCTACAAGTTATTCTGGAAGGCCCATTTGCAATAAATTCTGGACCAAATCCGTCATTTGGATCCCTGGGTAAGGAATATTGAGTAACACAATAAATAATGTGTTAGGTTACTTTGTAAAAACACACAGTGGAAGCCAGCATGTGTTGACTATAAAGCTGAGGTTAAAACATGCATCTGTAACTCAGAGAAAGCATTTTTATAAGATCTGTACATTGAGCTTCATGTGGGCTGGTTCTAATGACCAAACAATTCTAGCTGAGTGGAGCCTGTAGAGTGGTGTGTGAGTCATAGGTCCTTGTGTAGGAAATGGGACAGTTGAGGAGGAACTTAGATCTGTGACAATTTTGCCAGGCATGGGATGACCTGTGGTGTCAACATTGAAGGACCTCAAGATGTGCCCCACATGACACCAAGAACAACAATCTATCCTAGTGGGAAATAGTTCTCGAGATTCCTGGTGAACCCATATTCTGATCAGCACAGACATGGGTGTCAGAAATTTTCGCTGCCCTTCTCTGTGCTCACACAGACCACAGAGAAGCTATGTTTTCATCTCTGGTCTCTCTGCCCCAATCTGGCCCAGCCTGTCAGGAGCAGGCATGAAACAAGGCATGGAGGGTAGGGGAGTGAAAGGCATGTTACTCTTGCTGTGCAGACAGTTCTACCTGGATTCCTTCTGATGACTCGGAAGTCCTGATTTGTCTGTCCAAGCTGTGAGCCAGCTGTCTGCAGTGGAGTGCCTTGACACATTATTGCACCGTACACTGGGTTGCTCATTCAATCAGCCATGGTGCTGCTCTTCACATAGAGCATGTCACATTTGACAGATTTATCACTAGGCTGTGGGCTCTATTTTCCACAGCGCTGGGGAACCCTTTCCCATTAGTGATAGCAGGAGTGATGTTTATGCATGAAGAGAGGCTGTTCGATTGGGCAATTGTAGGCCTCCTCTGCAGGCGTGAGCCAGCTCCCACTTATCAAGTGGGGCTAATAGGGGATATTCATATGCACCGGAGAATCAATTCTCCGTACATGGACCTCTACTACAAAAATAATTGCTACTCACTGGTGGTAAAGATCTCAGCAGTGTCAGAGCCTTAATGGTGAGATTAATGCTCTACTGCTCCTGGTCGGGGCCATTTCTATACAACTAGGAAAAAAAAAATCCAAGGCTCAGAGCTTGGTGAGATGTTTTTTGGGTGAGACGCAAAGCCATTCTGATTTGCTGTGCTATTATGCAAACCTTATATCTGTAGTTCTATTTTTCTGTAGACTTTAATTAGGTTGAAGCAACCAACACATGGTGTGGAATTTAGGCCCAAGGTCTATTACCTAAATATTTGCAAGTATGAGCTCCAGTATTTTTGGTTATACAATTAGAAAGCTGTTTTAGATGATCTCTGCACAAAAAAAAAAAAAAAAAAAAAATTGTTCACATCTTTACATAGCATGTTACATTGAAAATACATTTGATTTTTTCTTTTCTATTAGATTGTGGTGTCTCATTCTAATTCTGGAGCCTAGCCCAATATTTGACATGTACTATACATATTACATATATACCTGTATACATAGCGTATAAAGTTATATTAATTATATGAAGAAAATTATAGTAATATACATGTACTTAATGAAGCTCCATAAATATTTTTAATTGAAAATAAAATTTTATGACCCTGTAACTCTGTATCATTTGTACTCATTCAATGATCATGCAAGCCCTTGAGATGAGATATTTATGGTTTCTCATCCTTGTATCAGCAAAATTTTGGAAAGAATTCAATGAAATTACATTGATCATGACAGCGTCATCAGCATACTACTCTATTTCATTAGAAGGCCTTTCATAAAGGCTTCCTGAGCACTTCTCATCCTGACCTTCAGTTAGTGATTAGGTAGAGCCCTACTCGATCCATAAAGGATAAATATGCTTATTGCAGAGGGAAGTGGGGACACCACTGTAGTGTGAAAGAACACAAAGGGTACATGGGAACAAGGTAGAGCACTGCTTCTTAAACTGGGGTGTGTCACTGAGTGTGGATCCTGACAAATTTAACAATTAAAGGATCTAGAACACTCAACCAAAAATTAATTCAAATTAAGCTTGATGGCTTAATCCATCATGGCTTACCTGTGTTGTGTCACATGACTTCACTGCAGTCTTAGTTATGAGCACAGCACGCTCAATGCTCATATTTCACTGAAAGATTATGATTTGATTGTAGAACACATACTTTTAATGTGTTCCCAGTGTTGTTTCTCAGCATGTAAGTATCAAATTAATATGACTTTGGATTGTGTTGTGCTAGAATGTTTAAATTTTAAATACAATGTTTGATTGCTAACTTGAGTTTCATTAAAAAATCATGCATTTTGACTTGTGATTAGGGCAGAGTTTTTGAAATGACTCTAAATATATGTTTGCCATTTTGTACTATCTATTTCTGCAAAAAAAAACAGTGTTCTCAACACTAACAATGATAAAATCCAAGTAGCAAATGAGTCTGCAAATATACAATATGCTCTGCTCTGTGTCTTACAGTATCAAATATTCAGCTAAGATTTAATTTTTTATATTGTACACAAATTTGCTTTTTTTCCTTTAGTAAATGGTAAAATTACATGTATACTAAAGAATTACTTTCGTAAACACATTTACTTATGACTTATTGTCTGTCAGTGTTTGGCCTGTACACACACACACACACACACACACACACACACACACACACACACACGCACGCACTCCTACAACTATATATGGGAGTTCCTTAAATATTTCTCACAGGTAAAGGGGTCATGAGTGGAAAGAGTTGAGGAAGCCCTGGTCTAGAGAGTCTGTGCAAGGAATGGCCTGCTGGATGAAGCTGTGGAGTTGAAGGGACCAGGCAGCAAGGCCGTACCATCAGTTCTTCCCAGGTCTGTAACCTGAGAGTGGACAATGGCCTCACCACCATGGGAGACAATCTCTATTTCCTCTCTGGAGAATCCTCATATTTCTTTCCCCCCAAATTAAGGTGGTATGACAGGACATCCTTTAAAGTCATTGAGTTGCTGAGTCTGTTTCCCAGGCCCACCCATAAAACTCTTCTTGATCCTCAGCTGAATGATGGAGTAGGGGGTACATTCTCTGTACCATTTGCACCTCAAGAGTCTAAACAAAATATTATTCTGCCCCTTAGTATGCTATGGCTTAGACATACTGTTATATCATTAAAATGATACCCTTTTCTTCTCCCCTCCCTTTCTGTTTTTCGTGTGTGTGTGTGTGTGTGTGTGTGTGTGTGTGTGTGTGTGTGTGTGTGTAGGTTGGAGGTCAACCCACAAGAGTCAGTTCTTTCCCTCTACTATGGGTAGAGGAGTTTGGGAGTTGGACTCAGGTCCTCAGGCTTGATGACAAGAGCCCTCACTTACTGAGAAACCTCATTGGCCCCTTTGATTTTTTTAAAGACCAAGTCTCATGTAACTTAGGCAGGCCTCAAACTTGCCTTACTTTTGAGGGTGACCTTGACTGTGGGATCTGCCTGACTACTGCCCCCAAGTATTGGGACTCCAGGTGTGGGCTCCTAATGCCTGACTTATTTTTCTAAATGGTAGCTTGACAGACTCCTCTCTGCTGCTGTTGCCCCCCACCCACCTTCCTCCTTCTCTCAGTTCAGAACTCAGCTGACCCAGAGACATAAAAATAAAGCGAATACTGTTTAAAGTGTTTTATTCTGCAGAAATAAAGAAAGCTTAACTTACTGATGGTAACAGTGATAAACACATTCTTGGAATGTGTTACAGATAAATCTCTTTCCTTTTGGAAAGAGCAAAAAGAGATAGCGAGCATAATAAAATAAGAGCCGCATGCTCTCTCCCAGACTTTGTAAACGCCAGGCAGCAACTTCTTTTCTTTGGGGAAAACTTGGCTTCAGCGTTCCTTTTCTGGTTTTGACTATATAAACTCATTCCTCAGAGTTTGCTTGGAGCTATGTGTCTGATTGCAGCTCAAAAGGTGTTGTTGAAGAGTGGGATATATTTGAGGGTCTTTTTTTTTATAATTAGACTTTGTTTTTCTCTATATTTTTGTAATTTTGAAGTTGATGCACACTGGCTGCAAAAACATCTCAGAATGAGTGCCAACCATTAACAAGAGACAAGTAATGGTCATTAATTATTATAGTATGTTTTCTTTCTGCAGAGAAGAGAAAGGAAAAGAGGGTAGAGAGATCAAGGGAGAGGAAGAAAAGAGAGAGAGAGAGAGAGAGAGAGAGAGAGAGAGAGAGAGAGAGATATGTTGGAGAAGGAATCATCCAAACTGCTAAACGTCACCCTAGCATCTCCAGCTTTCGGTACAAGTCCATTGCATCTGACTCATTCTTACCCATCTACTGAAGTTTAACCTAAGTTCTTTTCAGCACCTCCTTCATCTTTTCCTGGGCTTGAAAAGTATGACAGCTCTTCCCCAAGGCAAGAACTTAGGAATGGACAGTGGCCTTCAGTTTATTTACAACCTGTGTCTTCTGGGTTCCATGTTGGAAACTGGTATAGCTCACAGAGAATGTGTCCTCACCCACTGTTTGAGCTCATGCCATTTGTATGTCTAGCATACCAGAGCTTTCCACTTTGACTCTGTCAGTAGGGATGCACACAGCCTTTGCGTTCTTCCCTGATAGTTGGGGGATATCCTCCACTCTACCAACTGTGGCTTTGCCTATCCCTATATCAGACCATGCTCTCTCCTATTCTTCAGAAATATTCAGCCTGGTTGCCCTCATTCATTTGGATCCCAGTTTTCAAAAGCTTGGATGAACCTTTAAGAAGGCCAGATCCTTGACCCTTAGATCATTTAACTTCCCAGGAACTAAGAAGATTCCATTCTTGACATGGCTGCTCCATTCATCCTGTTAAGTTTACACAGGAAGCTGCAAGAAGACAATCCATTTAAGTTTTACATATACTAGTATATTAAATGTCCCATGTGTATTAAAGATAACACCACAGCAAGGTTACTGAAGGATCCAATCAATTTTTATTTGTGATTTTAGAATTTGGAAATGAAATTGATATTTTATTTTGGATGATAGTGTTGGGTTTCATATCATGGGAACAAAGGGACAGAACAATAGAAAAAGGCAGATTGACTAATATCAAGTTACTTAAATTTTCTTTTATAAAAAGGCATTTTCAAATATACTACATTTTAATTGATTCTTCATCCCCACACCTATTCCCCCATCACACACATCTTCCATTTTCCTTTCTCCTGTGGTCTGTTCCTCTCTCTCTATCTCTCCCTTAAAGTCTTCTTTTTCCATTCATAAGGGCCCCCTTCTATTTTCCTGGCCTTTTCCCATATTTCCTCTTGCTTGGATACCTGTGTCTCACAGTTGGAGGCCAGAATCTGCCTATCAAAGAGTGTTTGCCTTTCTGAGCCTGGGTTACTGACCTTAATGTTTCTAATTCCATCCATCCCCACTGTGTGTGTACCATATTTTCATTACCATTTATCTGTTAAAGGACATGTAGGCTGTGTGCATTTCCTTATTATGTGAAAAGAGCAACAATAAACATGGCCATGCAAGTGTCTCTACAGAGAGAGGTAGAGTCCTCTGAGTAGATGCAAAGCCACCATACTAGTTGGCACTCCTGCTTACAGTGAGTAAACATTCCTCTTTCTTATCAGGGTTAGAACAGAGAGGGCCTTCTGTGTTCACTGACTCAGGCTGATCAGGCCCTTTCCAGTTCATTGCTGGGAATCTTGGTATAGTTGAATCTATTTGCTTCCTTAAGGCTTGGTTTGATCATGTGGCATTTAGCACTTGTTTGTTTGGTTTCAACTACTTAGAGGTAGTCTAGAAGCTCATCTTGAAACAATGATTTCCCATTAAGTATACATCAACTTAGCCATGTAGGGAAATCCACATTTGAGGTGATGCCATGAATATAGATTTGTCATACTCTTTTTTCCCCTCTAGGTTGTACTAGAAGTTGGCTACATTAAATGGACAAATGTTCCCAGCATTCTCACTGACTTCTGTTCTTTGTCAGGACTACTTCAAGAGCGTTATGAAGAAGGAGGGCCCAGCTGTCACTCACATTGACTCTACTGGATGACGGTGGCGGGAAGGTGAAGCATTGTTTCTGAACTCTGCAGGCACAGGCTTGGAATCCTTCCCCCCAGCTTTGCCTATCCCGCATGTGTATGGTGTCTGAATGGCTCTGGTCTTTACACACTGAAGTCGCTTCAGTTCAGTCTTGGTGGTTTCTTCTTTTCCCATTCTCTGGTGATTTAAGACTGTCTATTCTTGGTCACTACTCTTAGAGTGTAACTTGGATCTCAGTGGAGTGGATTAAGTGATACTGAGGCAATTTCTGGCTTTTCTGAGGAAAGGCAGTTTTCATCTCTTCTTTCTTGGAGTGCTTTCTGTAGATGCACATCCTGGGACAGTCTCCCACCTGTGAGAGGATTGACAAACTGTATGAGACTCTCTTGCATGCCTCCCAGTCGGCCACCCATCTGCGCTCCCACTCAACAGTTGGCATCTGGTGCCTTCCAGATCAACTGAGTCCCTCGGAGGGTGCTTGCACAGTCAGTATCAGAACTTCCTGGTCAATGTGCAGAGTCCCCACTGATCTCAAGGTACATATTGCTGTTAAGCCAATGGCTGTTTAAGTGGCTTGTGAAACAATGCAAAGGAGGAATCTCTTCTTTTTGGTCTTTAGTACTACAGGACCATGAATGCATCTAGTCAGCATTAATGTCACTCTGGGACCATTATTGGTTTCTATATAATAGGGTAGTTTCCAAAGCAACCGACAAGCACAGGTCAGGGATATATGTTGGATATGTACTGTATGCCAGACATGGTGGGATTTTAAGGATAAACAAGACAAAGTCCAAGTCAGCAAGAAGTTGAGTTGAACAGAGTAAAAATGTTTAAATAAGCAATCACTAGCATGTGGTAAATCTTGTAACAGGGATGGTTTGTATTTCACAAAGCATCTGTTTCATGCCACATACACACAAGGTAGTGGAAACAATATATTCTTGTTTTAGAGGAATTTACCATCTAGTAGAAGAAGCACAATTCAAAACAGGCATTTCTAATGTGAAGTAGCCAGGGCTAGAACCGAGGGATGAAGTTTTGGTAGCTCAGTGAGAGTGTATGTTAATTACCTAATGTTGAATGACATACAAAAGATGTATTTCATATACTCTCCCTTCCTTCTTGGTGTGGCAAGTGGTATATGTTAATCCCACTGGGCAAGAATAAGACCACTACCACAATTTTTGAGCCAAATTTGAAGCAAGCTTGATTTTATTGGGGTGCACCAGATAGCTAGTCAGCAACTGCCGCCTAAGTCCACTTTAGTAGAGTAGTGTTGACTCTGTTTCTCTGGGACTTTTTTTTTTTTTTTTTTTTTTGGAGCTGAGGATCGAACCCAGGGCCTTGTACTTGCTAGGCAAGCGCTCTACCACTCTACCACTGAGCTAAATCCCCAACCCTTCTCTGGGACCTTTTAAGGAGTAAAATCATGACTAGTTCCAAAGCAGGTTTACAGAGGCAAGACAATAGAGCGGTAAGGAAATACAGAAAAATCTCAACAAGCAAACAAACAAGCAACCACCAAGTCAAACAAATGAAAACCAACAAAAAACAAAGAAACGAAGCACAAACAAACAAGAAAACCAGCCATCATCTATCTTGTGGTCACTGATTAGGCTCAGGGATGTTCTCAAAACAAGTTAAGGTCACGGTTGGGGCAGATCAGGCTCCAGGAAACAGACTTAAAAACAGAAACTCAGTTCTTACAGTAAAGGGAAACTTATTTTTAACACTATAACATACTGGCTCCAGCCTTGTTCCTCAGTCTATTTCAAAGATGGATCAAACAGTGTCTTCCAAGTGAGTGTCGTTGGACACTGTGATGTGCTTCTTCATGAAGAAGAGTCTCATTGCACACCCTAGATGTGAGGCTGCCTTAAGGACTCAACCATGACCCAAAGACTGGTGGAAATCGCACTGCATGCTTCCTGAGGCTGGGCTGAGCAACACCAAGATTCGTCAGTGGTGTGTGTTCTCTGGAATCCTCTCTTTCCAAATGCTTCATCTCAAGGGCTTTTTCTAGAAAGCAGCTCCTTGTTCTGATACCACCAAGCCACACGGTGAGACTAGATGTGTGTGAGGAGTGGAGGAAGCGAATGTGTATTTTGACACAGGCTCACTTGCCAGGACTATAACCCAGGCAAAATTGGCAATGCTGTTACTCAGATGGCTGAAGATGGATGGCAAAGCTTCCCTAAGAAACCTGAATATGGGTGTTTAGGAACACTGATCAGTGTGTGCAAAGACTAGCAACTGTTGCTTCCATTTGTGGGGTGTTTACAGCCTGAGACTGCTGGCCCAGAGAGCTTTTACTCTGAGTAGGTTACTCCTCCGCAGATGCTGTACATAATAAACATGCCGAGGTTCCAGGTTATCCCAGCATCACTGTGTCTGTGTATCTGTCATGGTTTTTTCACCCCCACCATTCCTCGCCAGGGTTCCACTGGACATGGAAGGTGCAGACTCCCTGGCTGATTGTCTTGGCTTAGCCTTTGTGTCTTTGTAGTGCAGTTACTCTGTTGTTTTTAACAATGATAAGCTGCGCAGGTTACCATGCAGAAAGGTCACAAGCCACGACGAAAGCCAGTATCAGAGCTTTATTAGGAGGAGTTGGGGGGACAAAAGAGCCAGGCCTGGGGGAGAAGCACGTGCAGAGAACAGAGAGGGGGTGGCAGGAGAGAACTGAGAGGAGAGAAGGGGAAGTCTGTGTCCAACTTTTTAAGGATTCATGGGAACATGTGCAGGTGGGCTTATGGGGCTACTCCATGCATGTGCAGATTGCGTGACCACGCCGCATGCATGTAATCACCAGCACACAATGATGACATAAGAGGCAAGACCCCTTGCATGTATGGCCATGCAGCTGGAGTGGCGGCAGAATCCTAACACACTCCACACAGAGATCAGGTCTGGGGATGATCCCAGCCTCGATGTTGACCGCCTGACCCCCGACTTCTGAGTCTTCTGAGCTGAGGGTCTAGATGCCCCATTACAGAAAGAGGTTTCTGTTTTGTTTTCTTCAAAACTGTGGCCCACAGAGCTGTGAGCAGAATGGAATGATCACTACTTTATGTGACTCTTTAAGGTGGCTTGTTATATAACAATAGATGCTCAGAGCAGATGGCATCTGAGGGGAAACCACTTTATCATGCATTTTTATTGTTTCTGAATAGTGTCTGTATGGAAGCTCCAGCATTTACGTATGTAAGTTTTTCAGCTAACTTAGGAAGAAATTAGTCATTAATTAAGTTTTTGTATTCTGTCACAGGGTCTCAGGAGCCCATCCCCGACTAAAATGCTTCTCCATCATGTGGGATATTGTGGGTATGCTTGCTTGAGGAATAGTTCACTTCCTCTGATAAAGGACCACTTGTCTTCCTCCAGATTTAGTGCAAATAGAACCGTGGAAAGAGCTGATTTATTTAGTATTCCCGTCATAAAGCTGCGAGACAACATTTTGTAAATGATTAGTGGGAGAGACTGCCTTGGTATATTAAGAGACACTGGCTACCTCAAATCTAATATTTCATCAGGATTTTGCCACTAATTACCATTCAGAGAAGAATTTGTTTCTGTGAAGAGGATTTAGAGAAAGATGTGACATTAAATTGAAAATTCTTTACCATTTCAGTCATCAGACCTTCTACTTTTTAACAGCCGAACTGTGTATATTTCCAAGATTGGCAACTTAAACATTGTCTAAGGAAGAGATTCATTTTAATTAGGTGAGTTTTTTTTTTCTATTTTTTCTATCTTACAGTAATTGAGAAATCATTAAAAATTAGAATACAGTTTCATTAAATTTAGAGGGGAAAAAGAGACTATGTTAATATCCAAAACATTTCTTTTCTTAGACTGTAGTCTTGACAGATGAGATAATTAACTCCAAGTCTCTGTGATGGTAAAATGGGTGACACCAAAGGAAAACAAGATGTGGTGTATAGTTAATTAATGGATGCCAATTGTAGTCAGGTAGAATTAAATAAATGTCCTAAGAAAGTACGGGGACTCATTAAAAGAAGCCATGGGTTAGGCTTGGGGGACCATATCCATTTAAGACTATATGGCTCCTTCCAGATAGCCAGAACAGGGACAGGACAACTCCCACTCAGAAATATCATGGGTCTAGGTAGGATACAACTACATCCTGAAAATTCTGACCATGCGTGCAGAGAAAGCACAGTTCTCAATGGCCAGCTCTCCAGTTCTTCATAAAGGTAGTCAGATGAAAAGACACCAGGAAGGACAGGAAAGAAGCAGGCATACCCACAAGTCTTCCTGATACCACACTGACTGCTCTGTGTTCCAATTCTCAAAACTTCTGTTTATTGTCTTCCAGAACATCTGCTTGGCAGTTTGTAAGAACTATTCAGATCTTACTCACACTGGCTAATCACAACTTTAAATAAACACCAGAAAAGGTAGAATTAGCTCCGAGACTGTTCCTACAGCACCTGTTCAGGTGGTTCATCCTAGAACTGTCTCAGCTCTTGCCGAGTGGAGGAGTGAATGCAGAGTTTGGCCTGAGGCAAGAAAAGGCAATGACTTGGAGATGTCATCCATTTTGAAAGCCAACTGGAGAACGTTGACACTTTTCTGTGTAGCATTGGGCTGTATACCTGTACTAAAAGTAATAGTTATTCTCGGGGTTATTTTCTAACACATCAATGGAGGTTTGTATTCAATGTTGAATTAGATGATTCCAGAGGAAGCCATGTACCTCTAAGATTTTGCACATGTGCAGTATTTTTGTTCCATGAATATAAAATTTTGAGCTTACTTGTAGGTTCAGTAGCTGAGTTCCAATAAGCTTTGCTAATTTCATGAAATTTGGAACAGTGTTTTGCCACTTTAGAGATAATCCCTGAAAATCTCCTTCTTGCAGATGGTAATAGATCATGCCCTCCACTAAAAGCCTCCTTGTCATTTGATATTTATGACATGGAGCTAGTAGTGGACTTAAAAGCCATTTCACGTGTCTTATTACTTCAGTCATCTAATTTATGGGTTTCCGTTGCAGTTGTAGCCAGGAAAAGTATCTTCCCTGCCCTAATCAATATAAGTCTGGCTTCGAATTCAACCTTCCATGCACCGTTTCACCCACTGCCTCTCCGGAGTTTGCGTACTCTACACTCTTCTTCCAGGTTCCATCATTCAAGGAAACGCAGGTCTGAAATGGAAAGAGAGTGTCAACAAGGCTGATGTAGATTGACTGGGCTTTACCAGGTCTTAGCTGAACTTGTCAGAAGATATCTTAGTTATTATTAGTTGAGCAATCTTGCCCTAGGGAAGGGAAAGCTGTCAGAAACTTCCATGTTTAATATGTACATCTCTGGCTTCATGGAGAGAGTCTGAAGGGAGCCGATTAAATACAGATGAGGTAAGGCTGAGCAGAGCACACTTAGCATAAAGAAGAAGAAAGCCTTGCTATTCACTGTTGCCATATTGGGTGCAAGCTTTTCCCTCTTCCACAGTGAGAATTAATCTCTGCCTTCATATGCCAGTCATTCTCAGCCTCATGATGAAAGAGTATTAACGTGTTGATAAACTGCAGGGGCATGTACGAAAGCCCTGACGGAATAACTACAGTGTCTAGTGCTAGACCTCGTTGCTCTCTGGTTGATGGGAAAGGTGGTTGCTGTATTCCTTGATTTCAATATCAAATAAGATGTGCACCACAGGTACACCTCACTTTTCCTGACCTTAGCTCTCAATCCTCATGGGGGAGTTAAAAATTCATGCAAAGTCCTCCACATACAAGGCATTAAAAGAAACTTCTTCCTATGGTCTATGCTACATAATTCTTGGTCACTAGTGTGCAAGGACCAAGGTTTGTCTTTTGCACTCACACCCTCTCCTTTGTTTTCTCCCTCCCCAGGGGTCTTACCTGAATGTGCCTCCTCCTCTATTCTGTGGCAGAGCCTTTGGTTGCCTTTAGGATAACTTTCTCATTCTCCTCTTGCTGCCTTGGAGATGGATAAGGGGAGACTCCCCACTCCCCACCCTCATGTGCATGTTGCCTTCCCCTGGCATCTACAATGTGGTCATGAGACTCAGTCCAGGCGAAAGGCACTGGAAATGTCTGCTGAGGGATTCTGGGACTATTTTACCTTATGAAGTAGGTTCACTGGAAGAAGTAACTCCCTTCTCCAGAGATGGTGACATAAGCTTGTCACACCATAGCCTGCTCATATGAGGATTACCTTGCTCACATGAGGACTGTGGCAAATGGACTTAGGGAAACCCTTGAGTCCTGGAAAGTACTATCCTGGTGCACTTTGCATATGAGAACTTGTGTGTTTTCACAGAAGGTGCATTTAGCACTGTGGCTAAATAGCCTGAATCTCTAGCTCTCAGATGACTAGACTTTTCTCTAAACTCTTAACTCTGAGAGAGACTATTTCTCCTTTTAAAAAAATTATTATTTTTATTTCATGTGCATTGTTGTTTTTGTCTGCATGTATGTCTATGTGGGAGGGTCAGAACTTGGAGTTAGCTGCCATGTGAGTGCTGGGAATTGAACCTGTGTCTTCTGGAAGATCGGTCAGTGCTCTTAACTGCTGAGTTAGATCTCCAGGCCCAAGATCATTTGTTCTTGATCTTCAACCCTTTGCATTAAATTAACTTTTCTTAAAAGATTGAGAGGTTAAGATAGACACTCCATGATCCAGGGATATTTGTAAAGGCAGCTGTGGAGACTAAAGGTGAATACATCTGTACTCTTTAGAGTATTAGAATTCTACTTAAAGCCGGGCGGTGGTGGCATACGCGTTTAATCCCAGCACTCAGGAGGCAGAGCCAGGAGGATCTCTGTGAGTTCAAGGCCAGCCTGGTCTACAGAGTGAGTTCCAGGACAGGCACCAAAACTACAGAGAAACCCTGTCTCGAAACAAAACAAAACAAAAAAGAATTCTACTTAAAAACTATTTTATTGCTTAGTTATGTAGGTTTCTCTATGTACAGGTCTATGGGTACCCAAGGAAGCCAGAAGAGGGCATCACAAACCCTGGAGCTGGAGCTGCAAGTGGTTGTGAACCACTCAAGGGGGTGCTGGGAACTGAACTCAGGCCCTCTGTAAGAACAACAATAGCTCTTAACCACTGAGTCATCTCTCCAGCCTCAAGAATTCTACTTTTAATTTTTATTTGATGGGTTCTCTGGCTAGATTTAAGCAATATGGATGTATTTTGACTTATAATGGGGTTATATTACAAAACTCCCACTATAAATTGAAAATGTTATAAAAATGCATATAGTATACTTAATATGTTGAGTACTCTTTCTCTCTCTCTCTCTCTCTCTCTCTCTCTCTCTCTCTCTCACACACACACACACACACACACACACACACACACACACACACGTATGAGAGAGAGAGGAAGAGAAAGAGGGAGAGGGAGAGAGAGGGAGGGAGAGAGAGATTAAAGTGTTGATTCTTACCCTTATGATTGTAAGGCTTCCTGGCAGCTGAAAGACTTTCTGGAACCATCCAGCATTATGAGAAGAATTGGAGGTCATTTTGCTGTACAGGAAAAGCAAAGAAATCATATCTAAAGATACCTAAAGAGTGAAGGCTTCCTACCTCTATGGAAGTCATACCACAGAACAGTTAAATATTAGAAAACACCTAGAAATAATTCTAGAATTTTAAATTGGAGGTTAAAAATCACATGAGCATTTCTTGAAAATAGAAAGAAAAACTTATTTCAAGGAAGGATTTTTCTCTATTCCTCATAAAGCTCTCTGTAATGTAGTGGAATGGCTCAAGCCTTAACACAGTTTATAGATAGCTGGATAAACATTCTGATGGTGTAGGCATAGAATAAACACAAATCAGAAAATGTAGACCTGCATTTTAGTTCCTTTACCTGCAGTCTGTCAGATCTTGGCATGTCCATTTACACTCCTGAGTGTCAAGCATTTAATTAATTAGGAGTGGTGATGGCTACCTGGGGAGGCTTGCTGTGAAGCACATTCCCTATAAAAAGCATCTAACATCTACTGACATAAAACTTTGACTTTGTTTCTAAGACAGGGTCTCAATATATAGCCTAGGTTGGTCTTGAACTAAGCTCTTTTTGCCATGGTTTCCGAAGTGCTAGTATCAGAGGTATATGCAACTACACCCTGCTGCAAGCAGTTGCTTTAAAATAATATGACATTTGTTTTGGGGATTTGCCTACCCAAACATGTGCAAAGCAAAATAAAAGCAACATAACCACCAGATAATATCTGAAAATGCAGTTAATAATTAAGTATTCAAAATTTCCTCAAAATAAGTTCACAATAAAAGTACTTGCTACTAATAACCCTTCCAGATGTGATCTTCAATGGTGACAGAGCAGAAGGCTCAAAACCCATTGACACACACTGCAGTTAAAGATCAACTCCGCTTGGTCCTCCATATAAATCTGAAGCAGGTCCAGTTTTCCTTGTCACTGATGTTTCTTTACAGACAGGAATGAGAAGGGGAGTAGTGGATGCCAGCTCTCTCTTGGTCTGACTGAATATGGACAATTATACAGCTTGGTGGAAACAAATCATTTATCTTCATATTCCACAAGAGTTCCAACTCTCCCTGCCTGCCTGCCTTTCTTTCTTCCTCCCTTTCTCCCTTCCTTCTGCATTTTGGAGACTCTCCATCTCCTGTCTCAGTTTCCCACATGCCACCTCTCCTGACTAGAGTTTTAATTCCTTATGTTCAGATGCCTTGTTATATCACCAAGCATCTTTAAAAGGCAAGAGAGACCCACAAAACAGGGCTTCTGAGAACTCGGTCTGAAAGATCTCATCTGAAGAAGTTTAGTATCATCAACAACTCTGTCTGAATTCTGTCATTGAATGACCATCTTCTGCTTTTGCTTCTTCTGTTTTCTCTCAGCAATCATCAAAACAGAGTGGCCACCTGCTAACCACAGTGAGCTATGTCTAGGTCTGGAGTAACTCGAAGTCTCCTGCTGTGTACTGTGCACATCAACCTTCACTTGTGACCCAAAGATGTTTTTTTTCTATTTTGTTCTAGGTGCCCCATCTGGGGCGTGTGAATTTAGCTTTTCTATATTTAAATCAAACTTCTCATATTTCTTGCACAGGCACTTGGGCCACAGATGCTCTCTTGTAGGCTAAAATTATTTAAAATTATTTCTTGCTAAAAATTTCGAGCAGACCACATCCAGGGAACTATTAGTAGAAACAAATTAGTGCTATTAAAATATCTTTTTTTTTCCTGATTGTATATAGCCAGAAACTTAGGGAGTCTAAAAAATGTATAGAACAAAATAATTTTCGTTGTTCAAACAGGGTGACTCCTATGGACAGCTTGTTTCACTTGCTTCCCATCTTTCTTGTAGCATACATATTTGAGGGATATGTGTAATATACTTATGCCCCTTACCTGCTTATTTAATAGGGAGAGTTGGGGGTGTGAGGCAGCCTTAGTTTTCTCAGAGAGTAAAATTTACATACCTTTGTGCTTCATCAATTTACAGAACCACTCTAGTTCTATCGAGCAAGTTCCTAATTATTATTTTGTTAATATTTTACTAGGAGTTCAGAAAGTCATAGGAATGTGCTCAATAATCTTCTAAGTCTTCTACTGTGTTAATAACCCACTTAGCCAATTCTTCTAGCAACATAGGGGAGTTACATGCCTAAGTTACAAACATTCCTCATAAAGAATAAGAAAGGCTTGGGGTTGGAGAGATGGCTCAGTGGGTAAGAGCTTTTGCTGTATAAGCAAATGAATTCAGACCACAGAGCCCACATAAAAAGCAGGGTGTGCTGCATCAGTTCCTGTAACCCCAGGGGAGATGAGATGAGAGGATTGTAGGGTCTGCTGGCTGCCAGTTTACTTGCACGTTCAGTGGGAGATCCTGTCTTCAGGGTGTGAGGTGTAAAGTGATAGAGCAGGATACCTGACATCCCCTTCTGGCCTCCATACTCACAAAGGTGCACACACATAAGGAAAGAAACTTAACACTCTTGATATCAAGATGTCGATTTTTAAAAAAAATCTAAACCCTGAGCTTGAAGACCTCAAACACCTAAGAGCTTTAAGGGCAATCAAGTCCAGCTTTCCTGGTTTAGATATAGAACTAGTGTGTGCAATGTCAATCTGTAATCCTCGTGTCTTTGGTTTTCCCAGATAGCTCCCCACTGAACCCCAACACAAGTTCCAATAGGAGTGACTCACACAGCCTCTGTTTTATAGAGGTAAATGGCTCTAGGAAGAGTCATTAGTTAAGAAGTTAATTAGTTCTCCAAGGGGCTTTCTTTCTTTCTTAAAAAAAAAATCTATTTGTTTATTTTATGTGTGAGAATATTTTGCATTTATATATATATGTGCACCACAGTGTGTCTGCTGCTGTTTGGGGCCAGAGAGTGTGTCAGATCCCCTTGGAACTAGAGTTATAGGCAGTTGTAAGCTGCCATGTGGTGCTGGGAACTGGACTTCTTGCTTCCAATACTTCCTGACCAAGCTGTCATCCTAGCCCCTCTGTATTTTTGAACAAATTGTGTAAAATTGCATAAACTTTATACACAATGTAAAAAAAAGAGATTTTGTGTTTGCTTTTTTTTTCTCTAAGACTATAAAGAAAAAGATCTTCATTTTATTTTATTATTCTTTTATATTTTGGAACTTTGCAGTATACCTTTGGACTGTGTGTTGAAAACCAGGCTGCTAGATGGCTGTGCATCACTCTCTGTCCTTGGTCTCTGACTTCATAACTTGCACATATGCTTCAAAGGCACAGTGCTGTGGAAGAGTAACTAGCTGCTTGCTTGGTTTAGGCTATCCAAGATCTTCTTGTCATTAAGCAGGCAAATTGTCTTAAATTAACTGTAACAAGATGACCGAGGTGATGCCAATGTGAACTGTGGTGCCTTCTCACAAATCACAGAAAAATGACCTTAGTAATGCCAGTGTTTGGATAAGCACAAAATGGGGTGCTTTCCCCCAAGTAGTTTTTCCTACTTGCCTTCTTAGTGCCTCATATAGGAATGTATGTATTTGTTCTCTTGACAGCGAAGGCTAACCTTCCATTATGAATGGGGACCTTTGGAGAATTTCTTTTGGAAGTATGCAGTCAGAAACAGTTTCTAAACTTTTACTTTGACATCTTGTTTGTCCTAGAAAACAGAAGACAACTTCATAGATATGACTGAAAAAATTAGGATTTCGTGATGATTGAACAAATGTCAGTCTATAAAAGAAGCTTCTTTTTTAACCAATATATTCCATGCTAACAGAAAGGTCAGGGGAAGTCCAAGTGTCCTTCATTTCTGTGGAAATGCTCTCTGTGTTAAAACGGAGTCTACAGGTGAATGAAGAATAAGGCTCCATGACAGCCTCACACCACCTCATTCTCTTGTGGCTGAACCAGGGCTTTCAGCAGAAGGGTGGAGTGGGAATGCTTACAGAATGGCCCCTTAAAGCTCACCTTCCATGCAGATCAGAGCTGATGCAGATCTTCCATTATGGTGTCCGTGGGTGAGACAGATCATTATTATTCATTTTCAGCATCATATGCAACAGGCAGGTAAAATGGCAAGACCAAGAAACTATATTCCTCAAAGCCCTTTACAGGTGACTGCAGGGTCATAGGGCTTAATGAAGTCCTCCTGTGTGTCTTGTGACTTCCGGCAAAGCATATTCAGTTGTTTATTTACCTACTGATATGCTATGGGTTGAACCTGGGGCCCTCCCTGTGCCATTCTACCAGGCTACACACCATTTCCGGAAAACAACAACAACAACAACAACAACATTTTTTAAATGTTAAATTAAAGTGAAATGTTCTGTTGTCCATAAGAGACTGTCTTGGAAATTTATTTTTTAAGATTTCCTCTTGTCTAGAGCCATCTCAAAGAGGATTTCTTAGTTTAGTCATAACTCTTAGAGAGGATGGTGAGAAGGTGGACTCTGGCTCTTAGGGCCTGGGGAACGGAGAAGAGAAAAAAAAAGATCATCTTTTTATCCTCAGTGTGCTTTGTCTGAGTTCCAGAGTTCAAGCTGAAGAGTGGTTTGCAGGTAGTCTAGAGGCCACTACACCACCATTGTTGCCACAATGCCATTTACCTGTGTGTGTTCCTTATTTCTGTGCCCATTAGATGCCAGCTTTATTGCTTATTGGTTCTTCCTTATAGTGATAGACAATGCCTATCAATACCACAGAAACTCTCAACCCACGAGTCATCATTAATACATCAAATAATTTCTCTCTCTTTCTCTCTTTCTGTGCTCAACTGCATGAATTTAGCCGTGATTACAAATCAGTCAATGCTGTCATAGTCAATAAAATCTGATCATCTGAGCTCCAGACTTCAATTGGCCACCCTCTTCCTAGCAGGGGACAGAAGGCTTAGGGATGTCAGTACAAGTCAGACTTCAGAATCTAGCAGAAATTCTCAAGAGTGGTTTTTCTATCACCTCTAATGTTCTGAGCAACTGTTCCCTCGGGCAATGACAATTGCAGATTGGATCCGTGTGTTCTCAAACATCCTTTGCTGTCTACAATTGCATAAAAAGGCTCCACAAGGTGGGTCAAGAAAATATCATCCTTTGTGGACAAAGATAATTGTAAGTGACAACCATGAATTCTTGTTCAATAGTTGTTTCTGTGATGAAGAAAATATCCTGTGTTATTCAACATAGTGGCTGCCAGCTTTGGGACACTTGAAAAGTTGTGATTGCAACAGAGGGTCCGAGCTTCTCATTTTATTTAAGTGTAAAGAAAAGGATCTAAAGCAGCTATGCATCACTAGTGTCGACCATACCGCACAGGAAAATTCTCCAGAGTACTTCTATACAAGGTATCCAGCCCATTCCCGATGGGGAATTAGTGTCTTAATTCAAATATTTGATACTCTCCTTTGTCATGAGGGGCAGAGAGATGGCAGAACCAGCGGCAGCTCTTGTTGGCCATGCCTGATGACCTAATTTCCATAATTAGAGCCCATGGCAGAAGAACACCTGCTCTCCCAAAGTTGTCTTCTGATCCACCATAAGTGCTGTGATGACACACTTAAAAAGAGACAAAAATCAACTAAAAAGTTTTTAAATGTGTGCTATAAATTAAAAACCTGGAGATGTGGCATGCTTTGGAGATGTGTGTGTGTGTGTGTGTGTGTGTGTGTGTGTGTGTGTGTGTGACAATGAAAGGTTTAAACTTTCCCACTTTTACAACTGAATTTAGGTTTCAGTTCTCTGAGAGGGGCAGACAGGTGCTTCTCCCAACAGAGGGCCATTTATCAACAAATTACATTCAGGGATGAGGGAGAGATCAGGAACAAGGCCTGCATCAGCTCCACTATGTTTCAAGGACAGTTCCTGCAACCTCTTTGAGACTTACCCAAGTATGTCCAAAGATAAAACCCCAGCCAATTAAAAGATGACTAATGTAACTGCTGCTTGCTTAACCAATTATGTTTGAGATGACCTAACTGTCCCTGAAATTCCCCTTAGCTATGCTTCAAAGGAGCCTGCTGCTCTTGTTGGGGTCATCGCCATGTTGTTCAGGTGAACAACCCCACATATGTTGGTAAATAAACACTCTTTGCTCTTGTATACTGTTTGAATCTGGGGTCCTCCTTCAGTGTTTTCTTGGACCCCTACAACAGGTGAGACATAATAAACAGGTGCTTGCTCTTTGACTGTGACATAACCCCGTAGGCTCTGAGTTTAACCTAGAGGGTGACTATTTTGGAAGGCTATGGCACCTTATAGAGGCTCACAAGAGAAAATGAGTCCCTGGAGCCAGGCCTTGAGGTACGACAGCCTGGTTCCACTTCCTGTCTTTGATGCCTCCGGATTCCATAGGACCAGTCACCCCATACTCCTGCTGCTGTGTGTTCCTGCCTGGATTCACAGGGTCCCTCAAACTGTCAGCTCTAACAATTTCTTCTTCCTCCAAGTTGCTTTTTGACAGGCCACAGCAACGAGGAGAGTAACTAGTCAAGTGGTATGACAAAAAATCACAGAATTTGAAAGAGCGGATTGGTCATGTGGACTTGCTCACACAATCTAGACGTGATTCTTTTTGTAGCTATTCTGGTCATCACACACAAACACACTGAGTCAGTAAATTATGACATTCTGTCTTTCAGAGCAGAAGCTCCTGTCTTCTGTCATTATGGTTCTGCATCATCTGGCACCCAGAAAACATTCAAAGTCCCTTTTTCTTTAAAAAAAAAAATAATAGTTTATTGGGTCTCACGTTTATAGGGAGCACCACATGGAATCTGCTGAGGGACAGAGGTGAACAGGGAAAGGGAAGAGGGGTTCTTAAAGAGCCCCTGTTCCTTCTGCATTAGGCTTGCTCCCACCTCACCAACCCACTGACATTTCAAAAGGGCACCTTGAATCCCTCATGTTCCCATTTTACTCTCCTTTGTAGGCAGAGTTTCCCTGCCCCGCAGTCACTCTCAAATAATCACTCAGAGGCTTAATATTAATTATAAATGCTTGGCCAATAGTTCAGGCTTATTACTAACTAGCTGTTACATTCTAACTTAGCCCATATTCCTTATTTATGCTCTCCATGTGGCAGTATCTTTCTTAACATGCCACATTCATCTCCTGCTCCCTCTCCATCTGGCTGGAGACTCCAGACTCTGCTCTTCTTCCTCCCAGCATTCTCGTAGTCTGCCTCTCTTGCTTAACCTTATTCTGTTCAGCTGTTGGCCAGTCAGCTTCTTTATTAAAGCAATCACAGTAGCATATATCCACACAGTGTACAGGAATATTCCACAGCGCTCCTTGTACTTTCAGAACACATTATTCAACATGGAACATCCTAATATAGTTGGATGCCACTGCGTCACTTTCTCATTCTCTGAAATAAGGTTAGAATACTGGGATATTTGAGGTTCTGGGTTTTGACTCCTAAAGCATCCCTCTTACCTACACCCACCCAACTGAATCCGTGGTATGTTCTCAAATCTTATTTTCACTTATTATTAGTCTTTATTCCGACTCCACCAGTAGCTTTGCACTATATATGCATTGCTCATTGTTGAACTCCATAACTCAATGCAACCACAGGAGCTTGTTTTCTGCTGAAATCTTTCAGTTTGGTCTGTGGGCAGCAGCATCTCAGAACGCTTCGCTCCACTGAACGCCCTTAACTTGCTCTCACTCCCCAGTATCTACTTTTACTTCTGAGGTTTTGCAGAACATTAAACTGAGGTTTTAATGATTTTCTCTCTGGGCTTGGAAACATCTCCCACCTCTTTCCTCTGTCCTTGCTGTGGAGAAGCTGCTGCTGTGTGCTTCACTTCTGAAGAGACTCTTTCCTGCTACCCCAGTAGATGTTGCCATCCTTTTGTGTCATTGTTTTGTGCTTCTGGTACTTTGAGCAAGGCTCTCTTTATACTTCTGTTTCCTCTTGGCATTCAGGGAGCACTGCCAATCTCAAGACCCCATTAGTTTTCATTCTCTTAGTTCTAGGAAGTCCTCAGCCTTTTCCCCCAGCTCTGTGTCTTTAATATTCCTCCTGTTATTTGCTTCTACAAATAGCATCAGAGGATGATGCTTTTGGATGGTGGCTACAGATGTTTAGGGTTTTCATTTCGGCTTTTCATCTCATGCTACATTGGAAATAGTTCTTCAGCCCAGTCTCCCAAATGGTTGATTTGCTTGTCAGCTGTTAGGGCCATTTCCTGAGATTTTAAGATGCTGAACTATAATCTGAGTCTCATGACACATCGGTATCATTGTTTCAGCAAATTTCAATTCTCCGTCTTGCTCACTTGTTTTCATGAGATGATAAACACCCATGAACATACACTCTCAAGAGCAATAACCAAACATACATATCACCTCATACAAGCCTACATGTTTCTCCTTTATTTTGTATGTGTTCCTCCTGCTCACTTGTCTTAAACTTAGTGTTTATTTTTAATTTGCTTTTGGAAACTTCCCTCACATTGATATATGTCTAAAGTAAATGGCTTAGTTTAATGAATTTTATAATTTACCTAAAGTAAATGTAATCTCCAGGGACTTCATATTTTCAATTATTATTAGCATTTTGAATTTATCCAGATTGCTTATCTGTAGGTGCTTCATTTTTCTACTGCATGTTATTGGTGAAATTATTAAGGCCACTCCACGTAGTTAAAAGGGAGGTTTATTTTGTGGGGTAACTTACAAATGAAGGGGTAGGTTGCAGGGTCTGGCAAAGGTATAGGGCAGTCCGGCGGTGTTCTCTGGAGAACTCTGCTCGGTCTCTTCCTGCGTCCCGCTTCCCGGAACCAAGAGAGCCACCTCCTCCTGCTCCTCGGTCTTCCACTCCCTCCTCTGCCCCGCCTTGAGGGCGTGATCATTACTGAAGCCTCAATGGAGGTTGGAACTTCCAGGCCAATGCTGGGATGGCTATCCACTACAGCATGTCTACTGGATGGTTTTTAAAATATGTCGATTTCATTACTTACTAATCTACACTCAGGTTAATGACATTCAGCTTGTTCTATTTTAAAAAATAAGCATTCAACTCAGGGTATACTGAAAAGAGAAGGCTTTAGTACACAGTCCTAGAGGTCAAGCCAATTGCTTGAAGGGCTTCAGAGCCCTACGGAGACTTGGCTTTTGCAGAATTCTCAGGGTACAGAAAGCACAGGGATGACATGGTCAGTGGTGAAGTGCCCCACTTTCAGGACAATTGTCAGAGCCCCATTTTCTGTTCTCTGTGCTCCCTGCTCAGTTGGCAGCCATGGTTAGAGCTGGACCATTTGCTTTACTGTTTTTCTTTCTGAACTTGCTGTGGGTATCATGCAATCCGTGTTGCTGGCTAGACATCTGGAAAACACAGTTTGTTATTTTTCCACATAGATATGAGTCTGGAAGAAAGTAGCTAAGTGTCTACAATCTAGTAGAGCTGTTTAAGGGCTTCTCCTGAGCATGTGGCACCTCTAGGCCAGGGACCAGTGAACATTGAATGTGGTATTGTGTTCCCCAAAATATTGTGCACCCTAATAAACTTATCTGGGGTCAGAGAACAGGACCACCACAATACTAAACATGAAGATAGGCAATGGTAGCACACGCCTTTAATCCTAGCATTCCAGAGACAGAAATACCTCTGGATCTCTGAGTTCAAGGCCACATTAGAAACAGCAGGCATGGTGACACACACTTTTATTCTCAGAAATCCAGCCTTTATCCCAGGGAGTGACTGCAGAAAGAGAAAGATATATACGGCATGAAGACCAGAAACTAGAAACATTTGGCTACTTAAGCTTTTAGGCTTTGAGCAGCACAGTTCAGCTGAGATTCATTTGGATGAGGACTCAGAAGCTTGCAGTCTAAGGAAACAAGACCAGCTGAGGAACTGGTGAGGTGAGGAAGCTGTGGCTTGTTCTGCTTCTCTGATCTTCCAGCGTTCACCTCAATAGCTGGCCTCAGGTTTGATTTCATTAATAAGAACTTTAAAGATCCTGCTACAATTGAACTCAACAATTATATGGTAATTATCATTCTTTTCTGATATTAATTCTGAAGTATCCAGAAATCCATGACACCATGTTCTTGCTAGCATTTCACATCACAGAAGACTCTTCAGTTTTGCTAGTCACATGAGTATGGACAGTAGATACCCCAGTGCAGGCTTCCTTTGCATTTTCCCAGTTGCTGATGAGGCAGACCACCATTTGATGTATTTATTTCCTGCGAACTCTATCTTATACCCAGTTTGTTGTTGTTGTTGCTGTTTTGAGATAAGGTCTTACTCTGTAGCCCAGACTGGCCAGCAACTTGCTATAATAGCCTAGGCTGGCCAGAAACTCATGGTCATACTCTTGCCCTAGGCATCCTAAGTGCTGAGGCTACAGGTATGAACCTCCAGGCTTTGACCAATGAAAAATATTTTAAAAATATTTTTCTGTTGTGCTTTTTCATTATTATATTCATCATTATAAGGACAGAATAGCTTGTATTAGGTAAATATTCCCACGAACAGTTAGTTTTTACATAATGGGCAAAACTAATCAAACAAAAAATTTCAGTGCTTCTACAGCTTGTAAGAAAGCACCCAAAAAGTTAGAAAACAAAGGTAAACTGGCTAAGATACATGACTTGAAAGTAACTAACTACGCTGGGTGAGACCCCTTTTTATGGTTATTTTTCTTCCAAAGTCCTCCTTGATTCACACTACAGTGCAATGTCAGAGCCCCTGAAGAAATCAATGGTCTTACTGAATAAGACTTCAAAGATAAGAATTAGGCATTGCCTAAATGCCTGGCAGGTGAGAGTGTGAAGTCAGAGAAACAGGAGACACAGTGGAGGGAAGAGCCCAAACACGTACACAAGCTTCTAGCAAATTCTTGGCAGAGTCTTGCACTGCATATACATGTAAGACCAAAAATAGCTAAAGAAATCAATGACAGGGATGAGCATTTACTTGCCTGGGTTATATCGCCCTGCTCCAGGATGGAATGTACCAGTTTAGAGGGAACAGCTGCAGAACACAGGCCTCATTGGATCCCACTATTTACCTCAGGCTGACCTTGAATTCTAGTCTCACAGCAGCCCTCCTGCCTCAGCCTCCCCAGGGCTGGAATTATAGCTTGTTTGAATGTTGAGTCATTGTTGGAATGATTTTCCACCCACAAAAATCCAACAGGAACTCAGTCTTGATTTTCCTCAGCATTTTAAATATTTACACTCTGAATTCAGTCAGAGGTCATTATTGTAAATTGTATGAGCTACAGGTCCAATTTTGGTTTGGTTGAAATGACTATCTATTTGTCAGAGAACTATTTCAAAACACCCATTTTACCCACAGTAATTCAAGTGAGACCTTGTTTAGACACTCTCCACTTCCACTTCTTCAGACTTCTTCTTAGACTTCCTGTTGTATTCACCCATTTATCTGCCCATGTGTGTGTTGGCACTGTAATGACTTTGTGGGTTGTTTTGTTTTGTTTTTAATAGTCATTCTTCCTGGCTTCTTTTCCTGGCTATTTTTACATGTTCTGTTTTCCCACACAAACTTTAGTTCAACTTGTTTAACTACCTACAATTGCTCTTTAGTATTTTTATGAAGACTGCATCAAACCTATAGTTTAACACAGAAGAAATGCACATCTTTACAGGGCTGAGTTTGTCACACTAGCTCCTGCCTTTCAGAATGATTAAAAGTTGTTATTACCTAGGCATTTGCACGTTCTTGTTATTACCTAGGCATTTGCACGTTCTTGTTTAACACAATCTTAAGACAGTTTTCACTGCCATGGTTTCCACCCTGTGTCTTGTAGTTCAGAGATGCTTATATACCTGCTTTCAATGTTGCATTGTTTACAGCCATGTCAGAGACTGGCCTGGGTGCCCATCAACAAGAGAATGGACATGGAAGGTGGTCCTCACAAGAGAGTACTATTCAGTTATAAAGAAGGAGAGTCTGTCATGCTTAGGGCAATGGAGGAAGAGGGTCTTATCATAATAAGCATGATCCAGTCTGAGAAAGACAAATACCAATAAAAGAAGGCTAGTAGACGCCAGATTCTCTAAGGCTGTAAGCTGGAGTCAACTGACTTAATCACCCTCTTTCTTTGAAAGATATGAGCTTGACTCACATTTCTAGGGCTTCCTCTCCCACCTCAGGTTCAGGGTGAGAACTTGTTTCATTTTGCCTTTAATGGTTGGACCTCTTTGTGTGTGTGTGTATGTGAGTGTGTGTGTGTGTGTGTGTGTGTGTGTGTGTGTGTGTGTGATATGCACGGAACGATACAGCCTAGCAAAGGGACCTTAGAGAACCATTGGATGGTGTCTCTGCCCAATAGGCTTTGAGGTTAGAGCATTTGACTTGGAAGGATTATTCTCAAGTCCTAGGACCAGGTAGAATTTGCTTTGCCAGATTTGGGACTTCTTTAAGCCTCCCAGACTCAGGTATTTTGTTATGGTAGCCTGAGCAGAGTAATACAAACAGCAAGGGCATTGTTTTTTTGTGGAAAAAGCTGTAGTTATTTAATCAGTTCATTCTGTTTTGGGAAAGGGATGGGGAGAGAGAATGGTTAGTACACAGATGCCATTATCTTTAACTATGGAATAACTATGACACTTCATCAACTCAATGCTTTATTTCTGGATTTACTTGTCTTGATTCCTGATGTGTTTGTACTTCTTCAGTCAGTTTCTGGGTGTGCCATTTTATTCTCTCTTACAGTGTTTGGACTGAATACTTTGATATTTTCCCTACCATGCTCATTCAACTTTATATATTCTCTTATTGATGACAACTGTAATGTCTAATGTGTGTGCTTCCATAACAAAATGTGATGTTAGCAGTGTCATCACCCTCAGCCTAAACAGCCCATGACCTTGTTCTTTCTCTGACTGAACTCAACACTTTATTTACTTGGTCAGTGGTGTCATGTAGTGATAACTAATGTATGTGCTAGGGAATTTTATTGTATTTTTCACTTATTGTTAGAGACAAGTCCTACTTACTGGATCTCTAAATCAATGATTTTGGTTTTATATTTTCTGTGAAGTTAAGTAGTACATTTCCTCCATTTCTTTTGTCTACACAACATCAAATTTTCTTATATTGTGTCCAGTGGCTTTATTTGGGATCCTGTGACCAAATGTGGGAATCATGGAAGCTTTGGCAACAGAAAGAGGTATCTGAATGTGTAATGATGAGAAATTAATAATCAAATGGGAAATAAATGTGGGCTGTTTCTGGTAGTGTGCAGCTGTGTGGCATGGTAGCAGTAGCATGCACAATGCAAAAATGTATGTGCAGTGTACTCACAACTGAGGATGCAGTAATACATTGTGTGTGGTGTGATGCTGTGCACACTGCATCCTTGGCTGTGAATACACAACAGGCATACCTTGCACTGTGCATGCTATCATACCACGCAGGGCCAAATAACATGGCCAGAAACACCCCAACTCAAATTCTAGACTACTGTACATTATTAAATAATTAAAACCTACATTGTTTTACTGTACATGCAAAATTTTCTGCTCCTATAGAAACATCATGATTTAGTTGTGAGAACCAAAAACTTAATATTTTCCTACTGTCATCCCTCATCATGTGACTATCAAATTAGTATATAAAGGCTGTGTTGTATTAGACAGACAAGCACTTCCATCTCACTAGTGTGTGAATTTGCTTTCATGTTTAATAAATGGCAATATTGTGTGCCTGCCAAAGGATTGTTTTTATTATAAATGTCTTAATTTATAATAAGATACTTGGTTTATATACCTACTTTGTACGTACCTTTGGGGTTCATTTGGGCAAAAAGAGTCACAAGTAGAAAAAGTTTCAGAAGCTCTGAATTATTAAGGATCTCCTCTGGTCCTTACTGGGAGCTGAACTCTGTGGTCTTTACTTTGTTACCTTTTCTTATCTCCTCAGTTCTTCCCACCAGATTGTGAGTAGCTTCCAGATATGCCTCCTTTCACCCATCCTGCCTGGACTATGTCAAAACTGGGATTTAAGCCATCCATAGAATTTTTGATTTCTACAGATGGATTTTCACTTCTAAAAGCCTATTTCCTCCACATTTTTTCTATTCTCAATAATTTCTTAATGAATGTTTCGCCTTATATTGAGTATTTTTCATTTAAAATCATCTCATGTAGTCATGACATATATCCCACAAATCAAACATCTGCAGTTTTTGTGAGTCTAAATCTGTTGTCTCTTATTTATGCGTACTGATGCTAATAGCAGTGATTTTGCTAATTTTGTTTGTGTGTTGATTACTTGATCTTAATCATGGCGATTCCTCCAGGACTGATGTGTTTACTGAATCCTCTGTGACTCTCTCTCCTTAAACCTCTGAGTTTAGTCCATTTGCTTAGCCTGATTATTGCCTTGCTGGACTTTTTCTAGTAAGTTCTATTTACCTCACATTTCTTTTACTTGCAGTTTTTTTCAGATTGAGTGGTTTTTTTTTTTTTTTTTTTTTGTTATTGTTGTTCTGTTGGACTTAATTTGTTCTCTGTCACTCAAATCTATGTGATCTCTATCTATATATTGGCGTTCAAGGACCTTTCACCATTCCCGATAATGTCACAAAAATGTAAATCAAATCAACTCCTTTATTTATATCCAAAGAAAAGTGGTACCTGGACTTTAAAGGAGCTTATCTGGGGCTGCCTTGCCCCTGGCTCCTTACTGAAGACTTCCGACTCCATCGTCTGCCTTCCCATTGGCTCCTCAGTGTTCCAGTCTGTTCTCGGTCAGTACAGCTCTTCAGTGCCACAGGTCCTGGCCTAATTCTCCATGTATCCCTAACCTGACTCCTCACCTCTTCCACCTCACATGAGAACTTTTTTAAGCAGTATTTATCAGTATTTCTCCGAAGTCTTCCTGGAAGAACTTGCTCACATTTTGTGAAACCAACCATACCTCCAAGAATTATTTTGAAAAGGTGAATCCTCCAATGTACTGACCATTCATGATGGCTTGCTTGTGAACCTTTGAATTTTCCCGCAATAATTACTTTTCTCATATTTAAGATATTAACTAGTTTTTAACTGCCATGCTTGTTTAATAAGCTATTATTGTCTTTCCATATGTGCATGTATCTAATGAACCCTTCTTAGCTACAGCTTTGTTGTTCAGTTTTGTCCTAGGCTTGAGAACTCTGGAAAGGGAGAATGGAACACTAACCATGCCTGCATGCAGCCAGTGCCACACACAGTAAGGGAGAAGGATGGCTAGCGCCTGGAGTCTTTAGATGCCAGCACCACTCAAAGGCATCGTTTTCCTTGTTTGCCAACGAGCAAGTAAGAACTTCAGTCTTTCCTTAGACTAGCCTCAAATACCAAATATGTGTACAAAACCCCATTTAAGTCACTCCATTATTTCTAGTCTTCTGAATCTAAGCTGCACAGGCTAGATTCCCAAGTGATTGGTGTCTTTCTGGTCACATCTCACTAAGGAAGACATTTTTGCTCATTGTGGAGTTTAGTGATCTTCAAAGGAAGTCACTTCTAGAAACTTCAACTCAAAACTCAAAGATTTTAAGTTCAAGCTTAAGTAACTCTTCCAGGATAAACTACATGGTATGTGTCTGTAAACACACACACACACACACACACACACACACACACACACACACATACACACACACCTCATCATGTCTGTATCAACCTATAGGTTAATATATACACATACATACACACACACACACACACACACACACACACACACACACACACACACGGCAATATAATCTGTAAAAATTGTTCCCCTTTAATGTGTTTCTCATTTTGAGGTAAGTTTTCCTAGTTTATGGAAATTATCTTTGATTTTTCAAGTGCAAACGTAGATTAGTTAATTTATATCTCTTTTATATCATTCATGTGTGTGTGGTGAGAAACGTAGAGATTCCATTTATGCTGTCTGTCATTTCAAACAGAACACCCACTTTAGACTCCACGTCATTTTTAATCTCCTGATATAATGCTTTTTTTCCCAGTGAGAAGCCTCCTGCTCCCTCTTTTTCCATGAGATGACACTTGCCAATCTGTTCAAACACTTCCTTGAGTTGCTGCAAGTCCTAAGATGCAGTTAAGTAGGTGGTGCTCTTGAACATCCTTAATGAAGGTCGTGTTCAGAGAGAAATTACAGTAAAGGAGCCCCAGCTTGCTGTGCTGGGGAGTTGCCGTTACTTTGTGATAGACACACTATTGTCCTGGCTCTGTTGCTGCTTCTGCTTGTGTGATTTGAATCCTTGAACATCGTTTGTTTCCGGTGTCATAGTAAAATGGACTCTAGATAATGCGGCAGATCCCTAAAATGCTCTTAGTTTGCCAGGAATGAAAGGTAGTAAAATATTTTCTTTGCAGCTCACCTTTGAGTTCTATTAAATACCAGAAATGTAGAGGATGCTGTTCAAGGCCACCTCACCCAATTATTCCATGGTAGACTGAAATCCCCTCTATGCGGGAGTCCTCTGAAGTGGGATGAATACCGTCAAATTCTTCAATGGAATCTAAACACATGTTTTCATTTCCCTCCCACAGATAATGCAAAGTGCATGGACCCCTGTGGAGCACCACTTGTGATTTCCTGTTCTGTCTCTACCTGAAGGTGCTTTTTTAAGGATTTATGCCCTGAATAGGAACTGCCAGTTCACTAAGTAGCCACCTCATAGTTCTGCATTATTCCAACTGTGCAAGCAACAGCTGTGAATGAGAGAAACGCATATCAACGTACAGCTTATGGAGCTCAATATGTTACTTCTGTTTATTCAAAAGACCACCTGTGTTTCTGGGGGAAATTGGAGATGTTCCAAACACGAATGAAGATGCAGCAGACAGGCATGGAACCTTCAGAGCTGTAAGCCTGGGCATCGCTGCTTTAGGTTAAACATACCGTGACAGCCTCATCGGAAACTACTCCCAGAATCCACAGCACAGCACTTTGGGTTAGAATATTAATTAACAAATAGATAGCAAAAACATCCAGCTCTCACTACTTACATATGAGGGGTACAGTATTACAGCTATCATGGTGATGGGAAAATTATACTGGGAATGGAAATTATACTGGTAAGTGAAGAGAAATGACCCAGGTGTTCATTTTTTTAAAAGATGCATTTTTCTGTGTTGACTTTTTTACATCCATGGAAGGATTTTTGTTAACTGTTAATACATACTGTGTTCTGTTTCCTCTTGAGTAGATAATTCACTCTGTATCCTCCAGGTTACTGAGGGAATCTGAGTCACCTCTGAGTTTGTCAGGGCTTCTTGTCCATTAAGAATTTCACACACACACCACCACGGTAGTTTCTGACATTAAGGGAGAGTGCTGGAGGGCAAAGGGGAATAACCAGTGAATAGACTGACTGAACAGACCAGTATGACCACGATGGCCTTGAACTTGAGAGTTACACATTTGTAATAACATCAGGTGGGGCTGTATGAACAGTATTCGGGATTTAGGAGGGAGCTTGAGAAGTTTCCCAATTCCTTATGCTCCCATGAAAGCTTCATGTCAGTGTTGAAGATAACCCTTCAAAACCTTGTCACCTACTCTAAGCCAGGCTTCCATATGACTTTTCCCAAGATGTTTCTTTACATATCCTCTGAGTGTATGCTATGGTCCCACAAACAATTGCAGATTATTTTACGACAGCAAAACAATCAGCCCTGTGACAGCAAACTCATCTGGAAGTTACATTTGATTTTTTTTGGGGGGGGGCGGGGAATAGATTCTCACTACCTAACCCAGGCTAGCCTTGAGCACTCCCCGCCCCCATGCTTCCTTGACTACAGTGCTGGCATTCTAGGCACAGAACATGAGCACATACCAACTTAGAAGCTGCCTTTTCTAAATACCTTCCTCTCATATTCCCCCCTCTTCATTCCCTAAGCTTTGGTTTAAAAATAGAGACCCGAGAAGCAAAATTTTCTAACATAATGGGCTGTATTCTATCATTTTTTTTTTTTTGTACCATGATGTTTCTGTCATTCACAAAGAATTCATTGACTGTTTTTCTAAACATGAACTTGGGTAAAGAAGCAGGGTAGAAATTATGAGATAGGAATTTTTGTTCTGGAATCTAGACTATTCCTTTGACAAAGTCAGTCAAACCCTGGGGTGGAATCTAGGCTCAGTGGTATTTTCTTAGTGGAAGGCAGGAAGAAGCACACAGGAGATCAAAATGGAATATAGGAAAAGCCTAGAAAGGGTGACGGCAGGGGACCAAGTGCTGAACACCCAGGTTTGCTGTGCTCTCGCTCTCTACCTGTATTTTCAGCATGAAGTTGTTGATGTGACCTGCCACACAATGTCTATTTGTGTGGCTGGCGTCCTGGGCCAACACAGCTGAGCAGTCTAGTCATGGCTAGGTAATTGATGGTAAAGAAGAAATGCCTAGACCTGCCTATCAGAAATTTCTCAACTGCTCCTAGCCCAGCTGGTCTACCTGCAAGTGGATTTAGGAGCCAAGGTCTAGTGTGAGAAGGCCACTGCAGTCACAACAATTTGTCGACAAAGAGCTCAGAGCCCATGTTTCTGTAAGTAAAATTCCTTTTGTTATTTTATCTCTCTTTTGTCTTTGCTGGTATAACTGCTGTTAAAAAGCGGGGAGTGGGGGGGTACCACTCCAGATTTTGTTTTTGTTTTTATCTCCTTGCTCTGTATTCTTCCTTAGAAAGAATCAAAGGCATGTTTTTCTTTGCTTTAAACCAAAATTATTTGAACAGCATTTCTCAAAGGTAGCTAAGGAATCACCAGTCTCATGAGTATGTAGAAGAGTATTAGAAATGTCAGGCGTGGGTCCCTAACTCAGGCAGACTCAGTCAGAAACCTTGAGGTAAGATCTCTGTGTTAATGAGTCCTCTAGCTAGATTTTATGAACTGAGTTTGAGGATTTGTGTGGGCAGTAGGAGATTAACTTTTGTGTTTGAGCTCTCTCAAGCATATTTGGCTGGACGGTCTCAGAAAAGAGAAGTCAAGGGACAAGCAGGGAGCATTATAAATGAAAAAGTTGGATTTTCCAGACTGGGAGAAGGAAGGCAATGATTGACGTTGCACTTGGAGAATGGAGCCCATTCCAGAAAACACTTGTGTAGATAGCAGACCTCCTGTCATCTTAAGAGTGGCCTGGAAGGTCCTGGTTGCTGACTCTGGATTGGAATCTCTGGACATGGTTAGTAGCGCTTGCTGACAATCAGAGTACCTTGTGAGCTTGCATGATGGTTAAAACAGAAAGCCAGAGGCCCCTTCTGGGACCATTGAACCATGTCAGCCCAGGCTTTTCAGACAATCTCAACCAAATTGGTCAGATTCCTGTCATGTTTCAATTCCAATTTTCTTCCAATTCTAGCTGGTGGGAAACAAGATTTAGTACATTTTCAAAAAGTAATAAAACATAAACTTTAAACGTGTATGGAAGAAACTGTTGATAGCATTGCATATGAAGGGGTGCCAAATATGTATCTTTCCCCTCTTTTTTTTCTTAATAGAAATGGAAACGTCTTCTATCCAACACCCTCTGAGAAAACACTCTTTGGAAGTGTTTAAATATTCATTCTGGTTAACCAGCTGGCACAAAGGAAATTATGTTTCCTGGTTTGCCTCTATATGAAAAAAAAAAGGAGAAAAAATGAATGTGTGTATAGGGAATAAAAGCAGTGTGATGGTGTTCCCGGTATAAGGTTGACCCTGGCAACCTCAGTGTGTTGAGGAAAGCAGGCAGGACAGGAGAAAGGACCTGAAGTCCCGGCCCATGCGTGCGTTAGCTGTGGGACCTCAGACAGGTGCCTTCTTGCTCTGTGTGATGTAGTTTCATTATTCCTAAGGCTTCTTCTCATCAGTGAGGTTCTGCTTGGACATTATGTGGAGAGAATGGCTTTTCCAGGATAGGATATCACCCCAGCACATCAGAATCCTTCGTGTTTTTTCTTCCTTTCCTGTGGTCACTTGTTTATACGTAGTAAATGCTACAAGGGGAGACTGTATGCATTTAGGACTTCCATGTCCCTATGACTGGATGGCAGATTGGCATGGAGATGTCAGCCATGTTATGGGAAGAAAGAGGAGCAGTGGTGTTTTCTTTCTATAAATGACATTTAATTTCATTCCATGAGAGGAAACCTTTGGTTTTAATTTTTTTAAAATATGTGCTTTCAAGGCGATTTAGAAGCATGAAGTCTGAGTGAGAGCTATGGCTCTGAGGGGCTAAGGGCCAACATTCACCTTTGCTTCAAATGCATCATTGATCCCCAAAATATGAGTATGGATGGAAGGGAGAGGACACAAAGAGGGAGGAGGGAGTAAGACAAGGAAAGGATGGAGAGACGAGACAGGAAGAGGACACACAGTGAGTCTCACAAAGCAATTTTCTTCTCAGCTCAGGACACAAATTGTTCTGCAGAAAACACTTCCCGGGTGACCATCTGTTTTCCATGTGATGACTGGCCAAATCCTACAGAGGCATAGTCCAGTGGATGTGGGCCTTGACTCTGCCCCATGCCCTCCTCTGAGGCCCAATTGTGTACTTTGAGTCCATGATGGGACTGAGATATCCTCGGCTCTGTGGCTAGAGAGCAGTCATTTTCCAATATTGATATCCCGTCTTGTCCTTCTGTGCTGTGATTTCCTGAACCACACACTCTCATGCTTGATTGTGTTAGAATGTGAATAGTTGAATCATCATGTGATTTTCATCTCCTGATATCAAGATTCCTTCTATTTCATATTGTCTTCCCACTTATATCAAAGGATACCCTATCATATTTTTCACGGTCACCAGAATCTTGTATTTGTGATTGGGAGAGGTTGCAGAGAGGGGAACCAGTTCCAAGCAGGTTGCCAAAGTCACTGAACCTATAAGGACCTGGCATGATGCTCCATACTACACGGATACCCAATATTCACGTGTGCTGCTAAGTGCCAAGGTGACAGAGGTCTTAAAAATTATGAAATGAGATTCAACAGAGCATTTTCATACAGCTTATCTCACTTATCCTCCATTATTAGAACTATGTTCACTACTGTTTTTAAAAATGTGCATGCAAATGGCATCATTAGTCTCTAATTAATGCTGCTTGTCCCTGGGAGCTCTGCAGCAGCCTCTGGGTGACATGAAGGACACTGTCTATGCAGGTGGCCCTGGCACTGTTACTAATCTTATTCACTGGGTACAGTGAGGATGCGCCTTATGTGGACTTCTGTCCCCTCCATGCTCCATGCTCCCTCCCTCCTGATGAACAGGCAGTAAAGTGACATCTGAGAGAATCCTGCTCTCCGAAACAGGTCAAAACAACTGTTCAGAGACCATCTCGTATTTTTCTTGTGCACAAGAGATATCTTACAAAGTGCCTTCCGGTGTAGAATTGAATCAGAGCTCTAGTTCATTTGAGGAGAAAAGTGTCCAACCACAAACAAAGGCTCAAAGTTGTTAGCATATGATTTTGCATGTGATTTGCATGTTAATGGTCCAATGTCAAAACACGCAGTCATCTACCTGTCCCCTTTCCTTCCCCTCTATTGTCAAGATGAGCTGATTGGTCTTATTAAAATTAACTCTTCAGCCTCTCCCAGCCTCAACTGTAACAAGATGAAAAGCTGCTAACAATGACAAGAGATGTACATTGTTCCCCTTCTGTGGAGCACCTCTCCTGTCAGCAAAGCTAACGGCAGAGAGTCAGTTGCGTGGAACTACCAGTTTCTAAGATGATAGATTGCTAGCCGTTCATCTTGTTCTCCAGCCCAGTGAGTGTTTCCATTGTCTAATTCCTGGAAAGTTCAAAAGAATTTTTTTTTCAAATAATAGGTCAAGTGTTGCTTCCAAATGGATTCATTTTAAAATTAAAAAAAATTAAAATGTCTATGTACACACACTTGTGCTACTCATGTTTCTATATGGTTAAGTATTTCAGATGCTTAGGAATAGAAGAGAAGTTAAATGAAGCACATATCAAGTAGGAAATTTTAATGAGGGACATATTTGTCCTAGGATGGCATTCCTGATGTCATTTTGATGGGTAGAGTGAAGATTTTTTAGAGGAAGATGTTTCCCCCAAATTAATAGCAGAACAGGCTGCATCTGGAAATACTTGCTAATAGGGTGAGATACTTGATTTCTGAGTCCAATTAAGTGACTCTAGGTCTCTAGCCCTATTAAATCTCACCCACACACCCACACACATATGTATGCACATATACCTACATACACCCCTCACCACACACACACACCCTTCCTTAATAATTTGGAGAATTGTACCAGAGATAATGGCAAGGTTTGAATGCTTACTCAGAGGTTTAAAATTATTGCTAACTTTAGGCATCATGCAGGAATAGAAAGGGACATAATGGAATCTTTGTCCTCAACTCAGTTATGATCTAGCTGGGAGGATAAGCCAGTGTCATATGAAAGAATAGATAAAATTTTACACTGCAGAAATCTAAAAGAGACAGAGACTGTGAGCTATGGGGTCAGAAAGCATTCTTAAATCCCAGGAAAGATGCACACTATCGGCCATTCACCCACTTACTTGGCTGATACTGAGAGCTTAATGTGAACATAAAGTAGCAAAGGGTAAGGCCATTCCTGCTGTTTCTTGCCTTAATAGCCACTAATAAATTCTTGGTTTTTTGTTTGTTTTTTTGATTTTTGAAACAGGGTTTCTTTGTGTAGCCCTTGCTACCCTGGAACTCACTTTGTAGACCAGGCTGGCCTTGAACTCACAGAGATTTGTCTGCCTCTGCCTCCTGAGTATAATGTATTAAGCAGTGCTGTTTACTGTACAAAAGAAGCCACTAGGCATGACAAAATTCACCATGAAAGTTTTTTAAGGAAAGGGAACGGGAAGGGTGTGCATAGACCATGCAGGAAGAGAGAGAAGGAATAGATGGAACCTGCTTTTACAGGCTCCCTGTCCCTGCACATGCGCATATGGGCTTCTATAGCTATGCCACGCATGTGCATAGATTATGTAACCATGCAGCACACAGATTACATAGTATGTAAGGCCCTAGGATGACTAAGCATCTTGCCTGGTTACTGGATAGCACACACAGTCATGTAAGTGGGGGAGTGGCTTGGATTTCTAACACTGAGTCCTGGGATTAAAGGCTTGTGCCACCACCGCCCGGTCCACAAATAAATTCTTTAACTTGAATAGCACAGTAGGGGTTATAGAACTCTTCTTATATTTGCTACTTAATTTTATAATCATAACTTGCAGGTGAAAGCATTTTTGATTAAAATACTGTCTGAGAAAGAAATGACTTTTCAAGCTTCCATAGAAATTGGGTAGCTAAGGCTAGACTTGAACTCTGGTCTTTGGATGACATGTGCTAAGTGTCTGGAGACTTTGGTAAGGGTGAGACCATATAAGCTTTGTCTAATAGGCTAGGATTTTGGATGATGAGCACTAGTATGTAGTGGTATTTGCTTCACCCATGACCTTGGTCTATATGATCTGAAGGAGGAGGTGCTTCTTGCCGTTGTACATGACCTCTTAAAAGGAAAGGGAGAGGGGTCATGAGGTACTTCTCCCTACTTCCTGCTTCCTGGTGTGATAGAACTGCCAGGTGGATTTGCTTGGTCAGATCAGAGGACAACTTCAGCTGTCTACTCAGTTCTGTATTTGTGATTGTATTTCCTCAATTTACCTAATAAAGTTCCCTAATACTCCTTAAGCAGACTCCCATGGATTTCTTTCTTTACTAGTAAATTCTGAATCTCCGCTGAGAAGTTATCATCAAATTCATCATGTGGTTTTATGCAGTTAGACAAAGATGAGGAAATGGTTGGCAATAGATTAACCATGATCTCTACCACAGTACAATACACCAGTTCAGTTAGATGTTGTCAAAGAAATAGGGAAAAACAAAGATGTTCTGAGTATAACTGACAAGATGGATGCCATTTGGCTATGGGGCTAAAGAAAAAGGAAATGTCAAAGTTGGTATCTGAATTTTGTACTTGAGGAACTGAGAATGAATGATAGTTTGTCCCCACCCCATGAAAGAAATAGGGATAAGCATTAGGTGTCTTTTCCAAAGGATATGGTATGTCTGCACTTGGACAAGCTGAGAAGTTGTTCTGTTGAATAATAACATAAATGTGGATTTGAGAAGGTTTTCAAAGGCATCATCATTTACATTAGGAATCTCTCTGTCTGATGGGATTGAAGGGAACTGTGAAGGGTGAAGGACTGGTTATGGTGAGCACAGCCATGCTTCCTGGTCAGTAAACACTTTATTTTTGGTTGACCCTTAATCTATATGTGCTGTCTTAGCCTGTATATATTTCTGTTCCATGAATGTGGATCCAAAGAAAGAAATCACCACAAGAAGTATTATCTATCTCAAATCCTTCTAGGCTCACCTTTGGGCAAGAAGCAAGAAATTATTATTCAAGAACCAGAGGATTTTTCTCATACATGGATCCTAGATCTTAGCTTTTATATATGTGTGTGGCAAGGTTGAGTATAGGTCATGGAACCAGAAAGGGACAATAAGAGGGGGGAAAGGAAGTCTGAAGGAGTATAGAGCAATGAGATAAAGGGTTAATAAAGGACTTGTGACATGTTGGCAGAAAGGGCAGTACTGGGGAGAAGGAGGGTATAAGTTGGTGGAGGGAGAGGAGTCTGGAGGAGAAACAACAAGAACAACCCAAGTGAAAATGCTGCAAGAGAAGCCATCATTCTGCAAGCTGATTAAAAAGCAAGCAAAGGAAGAAAGAAAAAATGCTGCCATGCTCTCATAGAATGATGGTTGGGTGGCCAGCAGCCATCTCTGAGAAGACTCCAGTCGAGCAGCCTGTAGGGATCGTTCTTACTAAAACCACCATGAGGCCTGAGGACGGAAGCTGTAGTTGGAGGGTGTAGAAGCAGGCACTGTGGTCTGAATGTGGCTCTTCAGTTCAGTATGCTGCAATCAGCATTGTGACGGTGTTAAGACATACTGTCTTTAGAGGTGACTAAGTCGTAAGTGTAGCATCCTCATGAAAGGGCTCAGTGGTCTTACCCATGAGCTAGTAGGAACTAGCCAGCCTCGTTGCCTCTTTCACTGCTTCTGCTTTGAGAGGGTTCCAGACTTTTCCCCTCTGGAGGACCCAACAGCAACGGCGCTGCCCTCACCAGACTTTGAACCTGCTGGTGCCTTGATCTTGGATTTTTCCAACCTTCCACGGTATGAGAAACAGATGTTTCTTGGGTATAGATTACCCAGCCTGTGGTATTGGCTATAGTAACATGTATATCCTGAAACACTAGGTACTCAGACCATTTGTTTAGAAATCATGGGAAGAGAAGGAAGAACTAAGCAGCCGAAGCAATCACAGACAGCCTTGAGTCAACTGCTCGGCATTTCGGCACTTTCTGTGGGAAGCTCTGTAACACCATCTCCCACACAGGGTCTAGAGCTATTTTGGATGTTTGTTTGCTATTAAGTAGATTGAGAGAAGAAACAGATTACCATTAGAGATGGCAGCAGCTTTGGAGAAAACTATCACCACATATCAATGATGAGAAAGATGGGGCAGAGAAGATGGCTCAGTGGGAAAAGGCGCTTGCTGCTAAGTTTGGTGAACTTGGATTTGATTCTCAGGACCCACGTGGCTGAAGGAGAGAAGTGACTCTTGGAAGTTGTCCTCTCAACTCTATGTGCACTCTTCTTCCTCATAATACATGAATAAAAAATGTAATTTAAAAATGTAAGATAAAGCATTCACACTAGGCAACTTCAAACTGGACTCATTGGATTTCTGTAGACCTGGGTAGGGGTATAGGAAGGCAACATCTCCACTTACTGATTTTATATCTGAAAAGATGAAGTGGCTTTCCTGTGTCCCAGGAGGGCTGGGCTGGGGACCCGAGGCCTGGCCCCTCTCTTCGCCTTTGGCTTTAGTATTCTTTCAATGTTGAGCTTGGTCTACAGCTTTGGGTGGTGGGACACTATGTCCTCACTTGCCCACTGTGCCTTTCATCCATGTTTTCTCAGCCTTTCCTCCCACCATGTGCTAAATCTTTCCTTTCTTTTGGGGTTTCCAACAGCAGTCCTGAATGGTAAACTTCTCCAAATAACGGTTACCAGTTTCTTCTCCCACTGGGTGTCTAAGGCACATTCTTCTGGTCTCGTTCTTAATTACGTACTGGTCTGAATGCTGGGGTCCATGCTGAAATCTCCCTTCTGTGCATTTGCTCTCCCAGGAGGACTTTCCGAGTCCTTCCATTTCTCACTTTTCCCCATTTTTGGTCGATTTGAATGACGTAGCTCCAGGTGACTAAAAGGGCATCTCTCTTCCCTTGTATCCTTGTAGTATTCTTCATGAACTTCCTGTGGAGATCCACACACAGAAATAAAATGCACATGGGCAATATAACAAGGAAGTGAGGAAGAACAGATCCATATTTTAATGAACTGAGGAAGGAAGTTAGTTTGGTCAGAAAGGACCCTCCTTAGACAGAAGCCTAGACCGGAGCTAAGGAACATCCCACAAACAGGCACTTCTGAAGTAGAAAGGCTTTTTCTTGAAGAGCACAAAGTTTTTTGACTCTTTAGTTAGGATACACTGGGAAGGCAAAGGCAGGTGGATCCCCGTGGCTTGGTGGACAGCCTACCTGGCCTACTTACCAAGCTCCAGCCTATTCGAGACCCTGTCTCAAAATAAATGATTTTCTCAGCAGCTGAGGAATGACAGCTAATGAGGTCCTCAGGATTTCACATGCATAGACACATTTGTGCACACACAGCCACACACACTAGTGCATTCCCCCCTCCCCAAGAAAGAAATAGGAGCCAGTGATTAGGGGCTCATTATAAAGCAGACCAAGGACTCCATGGAGAACATCACACATCTCACAACTTTGCTGTAACATACACCCAGGCTGATGTAATAATTCCATGTCTCTAACTATGGGGATCAACAAGTTTATTATGTATTGTAAACAAGTATGAGTCACAGCAATGGGCTCTTTGTAAAATTCTGCCCAATTAATTTATAGACAGACTTCCTGAGTCTTTCATTGTATGAGTTTGAGATCTTTAAGATGTATTCAGATTTCATCCACTGTTTCCTTTTCTTTGATTTTCTTATTTGAGAGCTGCTACATTGCACACAATATGCACATGTCATTGTACTGTATCCCGTAAACACATCCAATTACTATGCACTAATGCAAATTATTATGTCTTCCAACAAAAGTAATCCTATAGATTAGTGGTTTTCAACCTATGGGTTGTGACCCTTTGGTTGCAATGGCAAAGTCTAATGGCACTTTCATAGGTGTTGCCTAAGACCATCGGGAAACAAAGATTTACAGTTGTGAAATTTGCAGTTGTGAAGTATTCACAATGAAAATATTTTTATGGTTGAGGTCACCACAGCATGAGAAACTATATCAAAGGGTCACAGCATTAGGAAGATTGAGAACCACTGTTCTAGCGAATTCCCAAAGTAATCATGAACTTAAAATCCCTATTCCAATTCAAGAGAAAGTAGCTGAGTTTCCAAATGGTAAGAAAGACATGTTAATTTATTAGTCTCATGCGTCTATTTCAATGTTAAATCTATTTCAATATTAAAATACTCCACCATGGCTGGATTTGTCCAGTGCTTGGCTTGGAAGCAGGAGCACACAAGTTCAACCCGCAAGAACCCCTGCAAAGAAACTGCGCATGTCAAGATGTGCATGGTATCAGCCTCACACCACATCTCCCTCTCCACTCTGCAACATGGAACATCAGGGCAAAGGTCACATGCAGGAGAGCACTTCAACAGAGACACAAGCCACACAAGAACTCCTAGGACTTCCCTCCTTTCCATTCACAGATTATAGGACCCAATGGAATGTCTGCACCAATGATGCCTTTAAAAGAGCCCTGAGACTGAGATCCTTCTAGAAGTAAAGCCTACCGTTGCTGAGACCCCACAATCTCAAATACTTTGGTAGGGTAACCCTGCCAAATGTTCCAGCAGTACTTTCTTTACATAACTGAAAAGAAAACACAAAACAGAAAACCTTGCCCTCAAAAGCAGTCTTCTGTTCTGCAATCAACTTTCTCTCAAACTTTTATTACCTGCACATGCACGAATGTGAGCAGGTACCTGGAGATAAGAGGACCACTTCCGGAAGTTGGTTCTCCCCTTCCCATCTCACCCTAGCCAGTTTCTATTTCCTTTCCTGGCCAAGCCTCCCCTACTTTTTCCCACACAACTTTGAAGCATACAGAGATGGGGCGTCCACTCCATCTCTGCCTCCTGCCAGACATATTTGTGGGCTCTTCATCCTCTAAATCTGCCCACCAACTGAGCAACCCATGATAGGAATTTCTTCCCACCTCCAGCTTCACGTGCTTCTTCAGTAGTTGACTAGGAGAGAAAGCAGGCACACACAGCATTTCGCATTCTCTGGATGCACCACACAGTAATTCTGCTGTCTGAAAACTCTGTAATGTCAATAATTGATGCACTTGAGAAGTGGTAATTAAATTAGTTAATTATGCTGGTAAAATTACATGCAATTATGTGACTGCAGGGTATGTTTAGTAAATTAGGCTTTCCCATACTCGCTACATATTGTGGTGCCAATTTTGTTCCTTGATGATTACGTGGCTTTTGATACTTCTTAATTGATTTAATACCTGGATCTTCATTAGCCCTTGATTGCTATGCTATGTATGTCTGACATTTTTTTCCTCTCTGATATTTTACTGAGATCGTACATCAGGGAAAATATACATACATATTTGCAGGTGATGCATAGATGCACGTGAATTGACATATACTCATTTTCTGTTTCAGTTGTTAAAAAGCCACCTCCCCCTCTGCTGCCCTCCTCTCATGTAATCCTGAGTGTTGAGTAATTCTGAGTGTTGACTCAAACAGGATCCAAGGGTGTAAATCTTCCTGGACATACTAAAAAAGAGAAAAAAAAATGGCATGTTTATTTTACTTCTGAAATAGCAATATGAACAGTACCAGGCAGTAACAGAAAGAAAGCACACTTTGATATTTTAGGAGAGCTTTATCTTTTTGCTCCTTAAAAAAAAAAAAAAGGCTGTAATCTTCAAATAAGACCCTTATCAATGTGGAGTTAACTAAAAGGTTATAAATAATAGAAAAAGAAAAGCTATCATTTGATCCTAAGAGGATTTTTCATCTGTTAAAGTCTCTTCGTGTGCATCTGTAGGTCTCTGTGAGGGAACAGCTGGTGGAGAAACCATTAGTGCTGTGGGTGGAGATTGTGGATGGAACATCTTGGTTAAGATATTTGAGTCACTGGGGGCTGGAAGGAAGCCTGGGAACTTCTTGATCTACTGGCTTCCTGTGCCAGATGAGGAATGGCCATCCCATTGGAAACTTTGCAGGGGTTCACAACAAAGCAATGGCCAAGTTAGGTACTGAGTTTAGAATGTTTGCACCCCTGGCCCCTGGCCCCCGGCAATGCTTTCTCTTCTGTCCCTTTCCTCTCAGATCCTCCCCTTACACTTTTCTGAGGCCCCTTAGTCCTGGCACTAGTCATGCTGTCCAAAGAGTGACCGTAGGCAGAGTGTGAAGAAGTGGCTTGGGTCACTCAGAAGAGCATCCAGCAGTGGTGGACAGACCTGAGGAACCTGTCTTCTTTGTTCCTTGACAAGCCAGTGCTGCATTCAGCATCTGTGTTATCCCCTCTGTTGAATCCCCTCCTTACTGTGAACGGTGAGGCATGTGGTGTGGAGAAATTTTCTAGAGTAGAGCATATCTTAGTGGTGTTTGGAGTGGGGGAGAGGGGGCAAGTGTTTAGCGCTTCGTCCTTCTAGCCGGGAAGATGAATAGACTCCACCCTAACCATTCAGCATGAAGCTTCTTTTGGTGCCATGATTCCTTGACTAGGAGGGAATGGCATCTGTGAAATGGATGAACCTTTGTTCATCCAACATTCCTTGTGTGTGAAAGAAAGTATTGCCCCTTGTCTGTTGAGTAAAGAGAAGGCATGGTGAAGTAGATAATAATAATATTCCTTTCTATTTCTGCAGTACCAAATACTTTCTCTGTGCCTCTCATTTGGATTTCTATTGTCTTTCTAAAACCACCACCATCACTGCTACCACCAAAATCTGCCCTGAGATGTCAAAGAATTATCAAATTATCCCCCCCCCCATTTTACAGATTCTTTTTAATGCAACCTATGGGAGTTTTTCAATATTGAAATAGCAAACGGCTCTGAGAATGATCTAAGCTGGTAATGAAGGTCTGTGGCTTCTGATTCAGGTATCCTCTGAAATTAAATAAAGCATGAATCCTGCCTCCATGTGTTCTGTCTTGTAAGAATGTTTTATAAGAGAATGTCTCCAGCTACAGAAATCAGTTTTCTCAAAAAGCTAAAAATATACTCTCCATATGGTCTAGCTAAACCACTCTTGAGTATATACACCGGCAGAAACCAAAGTCACCATACACCAGAGACGTTTGCAGGCAATACACCTGCTTCTCTTGGCACCATTCGGAAGCCATGTCATGGAGTCAGCCTAAGTGTCCGCTGATAGACAAACCATAAAGAAGTGGGGATAGATATCAACAGCTGAATGCTACTTGGCCATAAAGGAGAATGTAATTGTGTCTTTTGTGGAAAATGGATGGACCCAGAGATAGATCATCATGTTAAGCAAAATAAGCCAGACTTGGGAAACCAGATATCCCATTTCTGTCATCTGTGGAATGTAGAGGCAGAGATGGCATAAAAGTAGGATGTATGAGGAACCATTAGTAAAGAGGAGTGGATTAGGGGAGGGAGGACACTGGGGAGATAATGAAGTTAAAACGACCTAAGTACATTATATGTATATGTAAAAGTGTCACAATTAAATCCATTATTTTGTATAATTAATAATTACTAATAAAAACTGAAAATCAAATAAGTCTTCTTTTGAGGTCTTCTAAGAAGCATTTGGCAAACATGTCTGAGCTGATAACCCCTCATGCTGCTGGTGTGCATCCCAGGTCTCCTTTGCTTACATGTACAAGGTCACATATCCTCATGTGGGCAGATGTCAGGTTCTTGATGAAGACGCTGTTTTGACTGATTTGTGTTTCAATCACTAACATTTCACCAAGTACCTGGAGTCCTGTGGATGGCCTTCTTGAAATTGTTCAATGAATGAACACTGGATATAAAAAGTAAAACGTTTTCAGTCAGGGGACATCTGAACTCTCATACCCAGGTTCTCCTTATGGGGGCCTGTGTCTATCATCAGAATTCTCCCAGTTGTGTGCATTGTATTTATTATTCCCACATGTTCTAGATATCTGAGTTCATTTTCTTATTTTAAAGTTAATAAATGGAATATAAACTAAAAACCTTCTTGGTTGTTTGGATGAAAATTTTTATCCTTATACCTTCCAGTGGTATTTGATACCACTGGATCTGTATGCTGCAGTCACATGACATCCAAAGTCCTGGTCCAGTGTATTCCAATCTTGCATAAAACACTTCTTCAAAACACTTACTCCATTGGAAAGTCTTTCCTCATGTCTTATAGCTTACTTGAATGTATTTTAACATTTCCCATTTTAATTAGCGTGGACCCGATGGAACAAGGGAAGCTTTAGTAAATCCTACAGTGGTGTAAGGACTAGGGGAAAAAGGGAGGGGTCACCTTGTTAAAAGGGAGCTGTGGGAACCAGAGGACTCACTAGCAGAGTATTGATGGAAAGCCCGCTGCTTCCCATCACCCCTGCCAAGAAGCAGGCAATAACACCACCTGTCTGTTTGGCAGCTACAGGTGTCTACACATGGCTCATAGTTTTGTTTTTTATTTTCTCCAGACTTCAGGATTTAGATTGAAGACCCAACTAGCTAAATCAACAGGTGAACCAAAATGTCATGAGGCATTGCTGTGCAAAGGAGATGAAAGCAATCCAGAGCTGTCTTTGGGCATCTGTATGAGTTTTGTAAGGGCTTCTTGTCTGAAGCCTTTTCTTGGCCCCTGGGCTTTGGCAAAGCCAGTCAGCTAGCCTACAAGTTGGCACGATGCCATGGCAGCAGATGGCCAGGAGCGTAGGCAGCAAGCAAAGCGTGTAGGAGCCGCAGTGGAGAGTGCTGAGGGTGAGGCTCCAGACATAGTCCGGAGTCCGTCTGTCCTAGAACTACTGCTGCATCCCTGAACAAGCTGGGGACAGGTCATGCTCTAGGACCTGACTGGTGTTTTTGTATTAATTTTTCTTCAACTTTGGTATTGCAAGAGGAAATGATGAAAACAGGTGTTCTGAATGGGGGTCTGCTTTCTTGTCCGAGTCAATTCACTCCACTTGCTTCAGCTGGATTCTTCTCTTCTGGCACAGCTTGGGTTGTATCTCCCTTTTGATCAAGATAAAGGTAGAATTGATAGTGGAAGTGGTGGAGGCCCCAGTCAACATGATAAACATTTACTATGTAAAAATTGCTTTTTAACTTCATGGGCAACTAGGGCTGAATGATTAATTTCTTTAAAAGTCTTGTAGCTAATAAACTTTAGAATTGAGAGCCAAACCTCTGTCTAGCTGTAGAAAGACCCTTACCAAATATCACCTATACTTGTGAATATATACAAATCCATCTGTTGAAGGTTCTTTGGAAATGTCTTGATTGTCATCAACTTACAATTTTATAAATAGAAATTTTTATTTAATTAAAGTTCAGTAATTCAGCTAAAAGTTACTCTAGTCTTGATATATTTCTTGGGTATTTAATTTTAAAGAGAATGTTTTTGTTTGTATTTCTCAGAAATCAATTTTCATTTAATGAAGACCAAAGAAATGACGTTTTACAGACAGCACTGTGTTGACACTTGCTCTTTGGGTAGAATAGATTATCACGAGGGAAACCTTTCTTTCTTTCTTTCTTTCTTTTTTCTTTGCTTTTGGTTTTTGTTTTTTTTTTTTTTTTTTTGAGACATGGTTTCTCTGTGTAGCTTTGCACCTTTCCTGGAACTCACTTGGTAGCCCAGGCTGGCCTCAAACTCACAGAGATCCACCTCCTGAGTACTGGGATTAAAGGTGTGCACCACCAACATCTGGCTTGGGGAAAACATTTCTTAACTATAGATTACCACAAGGGAAACATTTCTTAGCTATTTCAAGGAACTGATAACCTAGTTTTAATTAAATGCCATTTCTGTCATCTATGGACTTACCTGAGATTTTACATCTGACATTAGTAAATATGAGTCAGCTATTGATGCATTACACATAATCACAAAAGTTCAGGGCAGCCTGGGGACCGGCTGAGGCTATGCAAGCTGATACAGGCTCAGATCATCTCTCACCTTTAGTTGAGGGGAGTGGCTAGCTTGGGCCACCACTTGTCTTAGCAAGGGTAGAAGCTGAAAAGGAAAGGCTGGATCCCTCAAACCTCTCTTCAAGTCTGGGATCATAGCATTTGCATAATATCCTATTGTTCTGGTCAGAGTTCCATGTGTGAACCCAAAGTGACCAAGTACTTTTAGGGATCCCCTCTCTCTCCATTCCCCCTTCCCTCTCTCCCTCCATTCTACCTAACTTTCTGTTCTTCCCACAGTAAAGATTAATGATAAAGGAGGCAGTTAAGTCCTGGGACCAATCCCGATGATGATTCTATATGGCATATCTCCTACCGCTCTTGTTCTGTGTTAAGCCAATAAGTCAATACCTGGGTGGCAATGCCTGTGTTAAACCATCTCTCACCACACACACACACACACACACACACACACACACACACACACACACACACACACGAGTTTTTCCATCTGCTCAAAGTCTATTGTAAATAGCATTTAAAACATGGTGTTAGAATTTACAATCTGAATGTGAGGTATACCCTAGAGGCCCTGTGCCCCCCCCCCATCACAGTCCCCAGCTAGCAGTACTGTTTTAGGATATGTAGAAATTCGTCCAACTGGAGGAAGTGTGTTGGTGGGGCCAGGACTTGAAACCTACAGCCTATTCCCAACCCATCTCTGATCCAAACCTACCTAGATGTGAAGAAGAGGCTTCACATTCCTATCCTACCAGCTGAGAGGCACTTCCACACATCTTCCCTGTCACGATGGACTGTATCCTAAAGCCATGAGCCAAAATTAACTTCCTTACTGTAAGTCAGACATTTGGTCACGGTGATGAGACAAGTAGCCATATACAGGCCCTTTTTTCCTTCAGGGACATATGATAAAGTCCTTTCTGGGGGGAATGATTATTACTGAAACTGTGCTTCATGTTCAGCACATTACAAGGCCTTTGGGCTCTAGCCCTCCAGTACTTGAATGCTGCATGTCCTATCATCTATGTGTAAAACACATTTCTTTAGCACCAAGTGTAACCTCCTGATGAAAACTGACCTGAACTTGTATTCCGCTTTGGGTAGAAACATGAATGCCGTCATCATTCCTATGAAATAATGGCCTCTTCCTGGCCATGGTACCTTACATTAAGTCTCATGATCATGTTTATACACACTACCATTTGGGTTCAAATTGTCCTTTATTAAGGATCAGTTATAAAGTAAATAGAGAAGACAGGGAAAGAAAAAGAAGGGAGAGGTATGGATGGATGGATGGATGGATGGATGGATGGATGGATGGAGACAGACAGAGATTGAGAGAACATTCCTGTGGTGTGACCCATGTGTGTACATGATTAAGTAGAGCATATTTATTTCACAATTAAGCCAAATATCTACATTTTATTTATTTTATTTGTGTATGTGGATTATGTGTGTGTGTGTGTGTGTGTGTATGAGAGAGAGAGAGAGAGAGAGAGAGAGAGAGAGAGAGAGAGAGAGAGAGAGAGAGAGAGAGAGAAAAGAGAGGGAGAACGAGAGGGAGAGGGTGAGCTCGTGTACCTTGGGTACATGTGTGTTGTATGAATGTGGAGGCTGGAATTGACTTCAGATGACTCCTTTCTTATTTTCCACCTTGAAACAAGGTCTCTTACAGAATCCAGAGGTCCCTCACTAACTGACCAGATTGCCTGGCCAGTGAGCTCCAAGTATCCACTGACTCTGCCCCCCACAATGTGGTTATAGATATGCACTATCATGCTTGGCTTTTTCATATGTGTGCTGGGAATCAGAGCCCACATATAGTGGACACTTGACTGATCCATTTTCTTGTGGTCCTGTGAGAAAGTTAGTTTCATTCACATCCCCCATCCTGCTGAGCTGTCAGACTGGCTGACCCAGACATTTGGAAACATTCAGGTCCTTAATCTAGTCCTTGCTCTGTGTCGAATCCAGTGCCTGCAATCTTTCTTTACTTGTGGTGTTCACGTTTTCATTGGAACAAGTCGGGAAAACTTTCCATTTATTTTAGTGAACTTATCCAGATTTTGTTTCAGTTGAGAATGGACAACAATGAAAACAACCATGCTGTTTTCCAAAGAGGCTGTAGAAGGGTACCCCAGTGGCAGCCTGTTATTTTATATAAACACCTCAAGGGCAGAAAGGATTCACACACCTGTCTGGGTTTGTGTATGTATGTGAAAGTGTGGAGATTCCCCGCATGTCACATGTCTATTATTTAGATAAGCCATGGCTGAACTCATTTGAATTTTACTCCTTCCATACACATATTCCACGTTCTTAGTTCACCCTCCTCCTCAAGCCCCCTAGCAAACTTTGAACAGCTACTTGGGGGATAAACACACAAATGTGGCTCCAAGCTTGTACTCCCAGCAACTGTGTGATCAGTTGCCAGGCTGGTTGTGGTTGTTCTGGTGGTACCTGTAGATTCTGAGATTGTGGTTGGTTTCATTAGAAGCATGTGTCATACATTGTCACAGAGCACAGGAGTCTTCTGATCATACTTGATCAGTTGACCATATAACAGATAAATCCTGCTGTGGTCACTTTCTCTTTCCACACCCATTGTCTGTCCATCCTGCTCATCACATAAAGTAAAATGCAATGGCTTTACTTTATAGGAGGGAAAGCCACCCAGATTCTCTTCCTAATGCCAAGCACAAAGCCTGTTATATAAAACAGTTTGTTGAATAAACTACTGAATAGGTAGTGAAAGGACCAAGCAGCTGCCGTAACAGGTTGCTCAGTCTTCTCTCAGAGATCAGGCCTCAATTTCAGGACTTGAGCAAGCAGTTTCTGGAAGGGCTGTGAACAAAAGACATAGTCCTTTCAGTAGCTCCCTTTCTGCACGTACTCTGACTGCTCAAGGTTCAGCCAATTGTTTACAGTCTAGGACTTCTCACCAATTTAGAGCTACATGTACAGGTCAATGTGAAAGCCTGGGCTACTGAGCCACCCAGTCAGTACGTGCTAGGCCAGCCAGCCTCCATGGCAGCTCAAGGACAAAGCCTGGAACTTGTCCTGGCCTGCCCCAAAACGGATATCTGTAACCCCTAACTAACTCTAGCCAATTAAAAGTTACGAACATGATTGCCACTTGCATAAACCAATCCTGAGTCTGTTCCTATGTAGTCTGTAGACCCCAAGACCTCTTTGCTTTAAAAACCCTGACCCATTGCTACTCAGGGTCCTCTTCTGCTGCTGATTCAGACAGATGGAGAGTATCAAGTTAACTCATTATAGTAAATAGGCTCTTTGCTTTCACATCAGATTCAGTCTCCTGGTGGTCTTTGGGAACTCTGAGTACAACAGTAGGTGAATGGAACTCTTCCATGTGTGAGGTCTTTTAAAATAAATGGCTTCTCCTAAGTGCCAGGGCTAGGGGAAGACCCATTTCACTTTTATTTCTCTCCTTATTAAAAATACCCTGCAGATACTATTCTCATGTATTCAGATGCTGTGGAAAACCATGTATCCAGAGGACCAGTGGTAAGGAAAATAAAATGGACCACAGCTTCCAGACCATTAATCAAATCCATAATTTCCGTTAAGGCAGGCAAGACAATGAGCCATGCTAAGGAAAAAAATAGTCTATATCAGGAGCATATTTAGAAGCTACAACCAACGAATATTGTTCCAGGACACAGTGGAGATGCTTCTTAGAAGGAGAGAAGTTTGAAGACTCTCATTAAGATGGGGTCACCTGTGGACACAGATAAAATAGGGAAGGAAAATGGATCTAAATTTCCAACCAAACTAAGCTCATACCTGTCTGTCTTCCCACTTTCTGAACAATTCTCTAAGTCCTAATACAAGTAAAATGGAGCTTGAAGTAGACAAAATGGGACCAGAGGGTTACTTCTATGCAATATTTTAAATGACTTGTTACTCTTTGCCTTCTGCAAAATAATTGCTTCTTCCCTGTATATTATGAAAGGAAGAGTGTGAAATACACAGCTAATGTAGTTCTTGTCAACGACTGTAACCACCCTGTTCACAGATTCCCCCACACTCAGTGCATCCTGGAGCTATATCATGTGTTTGTGCCACAGGTCACCAAAGAGCACATTTTGTATTCGCATGTTCTGATGGGACTGAGGGCTGAACTGTGAATGAATGCTGGGGAAAGCTAAGCCCAGAAGCCAAGAGCTATAGCAGTTAAATTTGCACCAATTCTCATAAAAAGAGCAGCCACAGGCAATGAAAGGCTTGTGGAACGCAGGGAAGCAGAAAAAAAAAAAAATCCCTCTACCAATCTCCGTCTCTGTAATCGACATGCCCGCCTAGCCCTTCACCAAGGCTGCCCTTTGCTGGGTTAACAGATGTGCACACCCACGAATGTGCTGGCACTGAAAACAAGAAAAAATGTCTTCATTTCCTTTCTTCAGTAAAAATATCAGCACTCCTCCCCTCTCCCTCCTTCCTTTCTCTCTCTCAAGCACGGTTCTGAAAAATGATGCATCTCTACATCGCCACATTTGAGATTTTAGGGGAGAGTGGCTTCCAGAATGACATGCTCTTTAAGCATGAAGGGTGACAGCCAAATGGCCCATGTACCCAGTTAACCATGTTAACATGGAGCTTTGAGAGCTTCTGAAACCACAAGTCGTTAAAGCCCTGAAACAAGACCAAAACAAAGCAAACACAAAGTAAGATTTCTCTACCACTCAACACACAGATTCAAAGCCTTCCTGAATTCCTCAGACTTGGCCATTCTTCCAAGGAGATTAGAACAGACAGTGCAAGGTCCCTGTGCTGTTGTCCATGTCCTATGGCGTTTGCACCATGATAGGCATGGTCTCAGATACATCGGGGCCTGCAGATACTCGTGTTGTTTTCATGAACTCAACAAGCAAGTACTAGAACTGGTGTTGTCTTGTAAAGAGTGCAGAATGAATTAGGACACATTCCCTGTCTTCAAAGAGTGTGTGATGTAAAGAGAGAAATAGACACAAGCACACAAACTTATAAAAACTCTACACTTACACATGTAACTAAGGCATAGAATATGAATATGAAGACCACAGTAGAGTTCAGAATTCAACCCAGAGTTGTAGAGGTGGATATGTCAGTTTTCTCATTGCTATGGCGACCTACCTGACCAAAGCAACTCAAGGAAGTAGGGAAGGGGGAGGGAGGAAGGGAGGGGGAAGGGGCAGAGGGAGGTTGTTTTAGTTTGGTTCATGGCTCCAGAGTACAGTCCATCATGATTGCTAAGTCACAGCCACAGGAGCCTGAGTGGCCGGCCACATTGTGTCCATAATCAGGGATCAGAGAGAATGAGCACCAGCACCCACCTCACTTCCTCCTTTTCATTCAGTCTCCTATGAGGGAGAAGTCCTCCCAGCTCAAAGAACCCAGTATGGTGATATTTTATCTGTGCTGAAATGTGATTTTATTTGTATGTTAATAAATAAAAGTGCCTGGGGGTTAGAGCTAATAATAAGCCATTTAGCAGAAGTCTGGCAGTGGTACCACACACCCTTAATCCCAATCATATGACAGGCAGATCTCTGTGTGCTCAAGGACACCACTAGCAATGGAAACACACGCCTTTAATGTCAATACCAACCATAGAGATCTGGAGGTCTGTATAGACAGGCAGTGACAAGGAGGTCATGTGGTTGGGTTTACAACCAATGAGAAGACAGAACAGAAAGTCAATAAAAAGACAGACACACAGGAAGTAGGTCTCTTTCTCAGGGGAAGGACGGCAGTGGCAATGGATGGTAAGAAGGCAGTCTTGGTCTCAGCTCCTAGCTACTTGCTCTCTGACCTCCAGGGCTTTAAACTCTGCATTTGGCTCTGTGTTTCTTATTTAATAAAACCATTCAGAATTACCTCTACAACCCAGTCCTGAAGCTCCCTCACTGAAATGCTCAGAGGTTTGTCTTCTAGGTGATTGCAGATCCTGTCAAGTTTATAATGTGGGTAAAATCCCAAAGACTTCACAGAAAAAGTGACATGGAGTGATGACTTTTATTTGAAGAGAAAAGCATATGTGTAAGGTGTGAAGAAGCTGACTACCACTGGCACACAGGCAATAGAGATGAGATTCAGATCAGCTAGTATGGGATACAATGCCACATGTGGCTATCTATGCACAAATATGTGTAAAGCAATAATATTGAACATTTTGTTTTTCCATAACACTAATCATATTTCAAGTGCTCAATAGCTCTATGTGAGCAGTAGAACTGGGCAGCAGAAATATAGGATATGTTCATGGTAAGGGACAATTCCACCAGATAGACATTAGACAAGACATCATGACTATGGTGACAGAGGAGGTACCAAGAACACACAGATGTAGGAGACTGTGGGGGAGCAGAGGGGAAGAGAGAGAGAGAGAGAGACAGACACAGAGTCACACACACACACACACACACACACACACACACACACACATATATATATATATATATAGAGAGAGAGAGAGAGAGAGAGAGAGAGAGAGAGAAGGAAGGAGAGAAGAGAAGGATTTGGGAGGAGACAACACCAGCAAAAAGTCTGAAAAGAATGTGGAAAGTAGTGACTAGTGAAGGGCTCTAGCAGCCCTGAGCATGGCAAACCTGGCTCTGGCAGGCTGTGCATGCACTTCCCTCATTCCCTCTGCCTTGCTAAACTGCTAGATTACTTTCCTAAAGCTGGCCGCCAAGGTCAGTTCCCTTTTTTAGCCACTTCCTCCCCCTGAAGTTGACTACCAAGGTCCAAATATCAAAGTACTGAAGCCCAGCAATCAAAAGACACCCTTTGGCTACCCTAATTAACATGCCCATTCAAAACAAACCAACTCATCCTAACATGGGGTTTCCTGTATTCCCTTTAGAAACTGTTATTTGCCTATGGGCCACATCTGTCTCCTCTCCATGCAGAGGTAGTTCTTTGTCTCTCTGGGGGGGGGCAAATATCCCTTCCCCCCATCCTTTGTTCCTTTCTGTTTTCCCCTCACCCTCTATTTTCTGCCTTTGTCTCTTATTCCCTGCCCCCTGTCCCTCTGGGGCAGAAAACTCTCCTTTGTGTTGAGAACTTGGTATTGGTATGTCCTGTGCCCATGTTGGTCCTCTCAAATGCTATCAAGAATAGAATATTCACTATTGTTAAATATGGCCAATATTAAAAGAACAAAACTCATGAAGACTTAAAATTTACCTTCAAACCTAAAAATTAGGTGGTCATCGCTGCTAGTGATGAAACTTGGTAACACGATGCGTGTTCTTGTGTGTTGGAAGAGACATGAGTAGGAGACTGAGGTGTGCAGTCCACTGAACTGTGGCCACAAGGGCATTCTTGGGAAGACCACTGGAAGACCGCAAGTGTCCAAGAGAGTATTTTTCCTTAGTGAAGCAGCAGGAGAGTCTCCCCAGTAAGCAATGGTTTCTGCCTCTGGTCTCCACAACTGTTAACAGATAAAGGTTGACTGAGTCTCCTGTTTGTGTTCCTGTGCTTCAGCCAACACAGGGAACCAACACAAGTGACAACAGGGAGTGGAGGCTGCAGACTCTTTAAACAAACACTCATAAAACCAAACGTGGCAAAGGAACGGGCGGATAAAATGCATGGTGTGAAACGGAAGTGGGGAGGTAAAACTAGTGAATACCAGATCTGCACACAGATTTCCACAAAGCCGCCACCAACACCTACTGAGCCTGCCATCCCCAGGGGCTGCAGTCTTCTCCGCTTCATTTCAGCTTCCTCTTGGATACACATCTGTAACTTCAACTTTATGGATAGCTACCGTAGCACCCCACCCCCCAACCAGGCAATGTTAACATATCCCTACTCTTGTACCCTTCCAGTCAATGTTAAAATATCCTTATTACCCCTAAGGCAATGTTAAAATATCCTTACTCTTGCATCCCCTAAGGCAATGTTAAAATGCCCCCACTCTGGTGACCTTATTGTAGATGTTTCTTGTTGGCTCCTAAGCCCAGTCAAGTTCTAGTTCTCTGCTCTTGGGAAGAAGTCTGGGCATCCTGATGACTTCCCCTACAAACTCAAGTTCTCTAGCAGTATCAGGTCTTCTCTGCTAGGCAGCTTTGTTTTCTTCATGCCCAGTTCCTTCTAAACTTAAGCACCTCTTCTTGTCTAGTTGACAACATTGCGATTAGGCAGCGAGTACTGCTGCAACTCTACTCCTCCCACCCACCTCAATTTCCCTACTGTCTTTGTGTCCTTACAGGTCAGTAACTTTCCCATTGCCAGACTCAAATGAGATGGTGTTTCCCACCTTCCTAGGACTTCCTCCTCAGCCTGCTTTCCCCACGTCTCCATAGCCTACCTCTATCTACGTTCTTTTCCTTGGTTGATCCAAGCCAGCCTCCCTAGAAACTCTCATTTGAATTACCACCATGTCCCTAGGGCTTCTGACTAGGAATTGCTAAAAGTTCAGGCATGAGCTTCAACTCCTCATGGTCCCTTTCCAATTCTACTTCAACCCAAGAGTGTTCTGTGACTGACGGTGGAGGAGACATTCAGGTGGATTTGAACAGGTTTCCTTGGCATTAGGTATGTGTCTTGCTGAGTTCACCAAACAAGTAGCAGGAAGCAGTTCAAGGGAGGGAGTGTTTTCTTTGGCTCCATTTCCTGGTGTGTAAGGCTTGGGTGAGGGACCAGCTTCCATCTCTGGTAACTGGAGCATGTGACATGGCTTGCTCACATATCAGAGAACCAGATAGCTAAAAGCTCAGTCCAGAATACAGGCCAGCTATGACCCCATAGCTCTGCCTTTACTGACTTACTACAACTACTTGCTAAACCCATGTCCATAAGACTCCAAAGCTCCCCCAAAGAGCACCACCAGCTGTGATTCAAGTGTTTAAACACATGAGGGTATGGGGATGTATGACACTTGTCCTGGGTTGATGAAAATAAACATCTGTTCACATCAGGTAGGGAGCTGGCAACAGATCTAAGTAGTGATATCACAAAAGTCCAACTTGGTGAATCAATGAGTTCATTGGCATTCCTTACAGGAGTATGAGCGAGGAGTCACTTATGGGAGCATAGACAACTCAGAGGCAGCTGAATTACCAAAAGCCCACCCCAGCATTAGTAACAACTCATGAGGCTGTAACTCTGGAGTTCTTTCCATGTGTGCATGCAACCCAGCAGGTCAGAACCTCCTCTTTTTTGGAAGCCCTTAATGCTTCTATAACCTTGGAGAAGGAGGACTGTTGGGTATCTGGGAAGTTTCAGGGACTTCCTGAGACTTTTGAGTTGTTTACTTCCCAGTCTTAATGAGCTTCCCTCCAGATTAGGATATTACATCTCAGAAGAAATTGCTACACAACACACATTGAAACCATGACACTCCTTAAACCCATACCTTTTCCATGCCTAATCACTATACAGTTAAATATCTTCTGTTTAAAGAACTTGTACATTTTCTGAGAAAGGAACAATAATAGAGGGGGAAGAGCCCTAGATTTGGAAACAGAGGGCTTGAAATTGAATCCAGACTTTAGGATCCTGTGTCTTCTGGTTGCTACAGGACTTCTCAATTTCTTGTTCAGTTTCTAGTCTATAAAGGTTGACAGTAATATCCTTTTCAAAGGATCATTGTGAGGTAGATAATTGCACAGTTCTTTGTAAATTCTTAAGTGATACACTCAGATTTAATCTTCAGCCTAATGAAAGGATGTATTTCCCAGATAGTTCTCATTGTGGAAAAGACCAATAAGGTCAAGGAGGGTATGTGCAGGTAAGAATCAAGTGCTGGGCAGTGGTGGTACATGCTTTTAATCCTAGCACTTGGGAGGTAGTAGCAGGCAGATCGCTGTGAGTTTGAGTCTAGCATGGTCTACAGAGTGAGTTCCAAGACAGCTGGGGTTACACAGAGAAACCATGTCTCAAAAAAACAAAACAAAACAAAACCAACCAACCTACCAACCAACCAACCAACCAACCAACCAACCAACCAACCAATAAACCTACCAACCTACCAACCAACCAACTAACCAACCAACCAACCAACCAATCAACCAACCAACCAACCAACCTCCCACTCACCCACCCAACCAACCAAAAGAACTAATAAGCAGATAGTTATGTACAAGTTCTCAAGCTCTTGGTTGGAGGACACAGAGCCCAAGAGTAGATTCAGGGCCTATGTGAGGGCAATTGTTGGCTACTGTCCATAGTCCAAACTCATCACAATAGTACGGATCTCCTTTTCACAGTTCCCTGAACCTGAACACCCAAAGACACATGGTTCCATGAACACTGAGCTAGGAAGTTCTTTGCTAATGATCCTGCAGTGAAGGCAAAGGTTATGGTAACCTTCATGATGGTGCCTTCAGTATTACCATCCCTGGCCATTAGAATACCCCAATGAATAGATGTGAGGGATGAATAGACTCCCCATTTACTTTAAGAATTTGAACCCCCATGATGAAAATATGTGTAATGAACTGTACTGTTATTGTTAGGCACATTATCAACACCCTGGATTTTACTATTGCTCTGAGACTCACAGTGAGATAATACATTGATTAACCAAAATAAACCCAATATCAAGACTGCTCTGATAGAATTACCTTTTGGAATAAGGCTGTCTTCTTGCTTACATTTCAAGTGGAACTATGAAAGAGAAGTTGCTTTCATGCCATGTATCTGTCTGTCTCTGTAAGTGTGTATATGTGTATGTAAAAACTCCATGGTTTTCCTTTTAGTAAACCTATCTTTTATTTATCAAGACATCTCAGCTAACCTTGAGTATGTAAGGTGAAAGTATATGGCCCCTTTGGACCTGCATTTCTATGATTCTGTGTTCAATCAGGTGTAGACATAGACTCCAGTTCTTACACAGTGTTTAATTGTACAGATTCCATAAAAAAAAAAATCACTTAATCTAAAGACAGCAACTACTCTCTTTTATTGCTACACTAAATACTTCTACGAGCAAATGCTTTTGGGGGTGCATTTTATTTATGGATTTTTTTTCACAATGCTGGAGAGCTTTTGTCTTTTTTAGTGCTTTCTAGTTAGAGTTGTAGGCTGATCATTTTCTGGTCGGTTTCACATCGAGCGGCTTCAGAACTAGTTGGAGTGGTAATCGCTCTCTACTGTTTATGCTTTGTCTGCTCGAGTCTCATGCTAAATGTTTACCACTCCATCAGGGACTTTGCAGTGTACTGTTCCATACAATCACTTTGGGCACCACTAATGACTTCATGTGTATATCGAGTAAAACATGTAAATGTTTCTTATTCAAATAAGGAAAGACAAAATATAATCAACCCTATCAGCAAAAGAAAATGAGAGCTGGGAACTACCCCCACCACACACACACACACACACACACACACACACACACACACACACAGTGAGATTATGACAGAGAAACAGGTTTATAAATCTCAGTGTGGGGAAACAAAGCAAATTATAAAAGACCCCTAAAGGAAGAAATTTGGATTGCTTAAAAAACAGCTTGTTTGGTATTCTGTTCTTACATTTAAAACTGAAAGTAACACAGTTGAGAAATCAGCATGAGCAACACACCAGCTTTCTCAACTAGAAGGAAACACCTGAGTTTCTGAGAAGGAAAGTGAGAAAGTTGGAGGCCTGTCAGTGACCTTGAACCCAGTCCAGTCATTCTGCTCTGAGAAGAAGCTAACTGGTAGCAGGGAGCCGTGGCGGTTTCGGCTTGAAGATAAGAATAAAAGAAACAAAACAGAGCCTCTTGGGGTCTTCAGCAAGGGCTGAAGAAATACAAGAAATACAAGAAATTGGAGTGACTAGAACAAAAGCTACTACTGTCTGCATCTTCTTACACAAAATTGATTTATTTTTGTTCATGTATGTGCCTGTGCTTGTCTGCTTTTACAAATGTGTGCAATTACCCTCGGAGGTCAAAAGTGGCCTTGGATCCCTGGCATTCCAGTTACAGGTGAGTTTTCAGTCTCTTGATATGGGTGCTGGGAACCAAACCCAGGTCCTCCACATGAGCAATGCGTGTTCGTAATTGCTAAGCCATCTCTCCAGCCTCTACACTTGCATCTTGAAAAATGAAGGTTCCTTGGCCCCCAAAACCAAATCCAAACTTCCAAGTCTTTCCCCCCATGTTTTAGAACATGTGGGATAATTCAGATAAAACGCTTTCCTGGAAGCAGGAATACCTGTGTGGGCATCTTCAGGGGAAGGAGTCTGTTGCTGAGAACAGGGTGAGGATGGGTGAGATGGAGAAGAGAGCAGTACTGGGCTAAAATAAGCCTCAGGTCACGTGAATGAGTGAGAAAATGGGCAGGATGTGATGGGAGAAAGCAGAGGTAACTGGAGTAGAAGGGAAGTCCAGTTCCTGCTCTAGACTAGCTCATGCTTAGAGTGGGAAACACATCACGGTACCTACACAAGTGAGGTCAGAAAACGTTTTTCTCGATGCACTAAGGAGGGTAGAAGGAAAATGCACAGAACACTTACTGGGGCTGTTCGTGCGGTGCACAGGCAACCACTCTTGGTCCTTTCTTGCTTAGATATGCTTCCTTTGGGACATGGGAGACTGGGAATACACAGCTGAGTATTCTCCTGCAGGGTCCTTAAAGATGTTCATCAACTTTTATAAAATGGTGTCTGAGAGGAGCAAGGTCTGCAGACAGAAAGTGATGTCACCATCAGGCTTGCTGCTAGAAAGAGGGGTTCTGGATACATAGAGAGCTGCAGGCCATCAAAACTCAGTGCTAACCAATAATGCAGTCAGAGGCCAGACCCAAAGTCATCTTAGCAGTCACCAGGGATTTTGACAGCACAGGTAGGGAGGAGGAATAGAGAAGAATGAAGACTGGGATGGAGAGGGGATAAGTTACATTTGCTGCACATTTCCCCACTTTAAAAAGATTGTATGTATATGTATGTGTCTGTACACATGAGTGTAGGTCAGCTAGAGGAGGGCATAAGATTCCCTGGAGCTGGAGTGGGAGCGGAGTGGGAGCCTCCCAGCAGAGGTGCCAGACACCAAACTTGGGTCTTCTGCGAGAGCAATGTACACTCTTAACTGCTAAGCTGAAGCTCCAGCCCCCATTTTTCCTCTTGTTAAACTAACTCATTATTATGCACCATGAACTATTCAGAGCTCTTCGGATTCCTTAAGTTCAGCATCTGGTTGCTATTAGAGATATCTTCTTCAAAGAAAACTTAAGGTACTTCTCTAAGAGGTACATGCACACAGGTTAATGCAACACGGTGCACCTTGGCCTTTTGGGACACGCAGTGGATAGCTAATCAGTGTATCTGTTGTTTCTAGGAAACACAGAGAGAAAACAATCATCACCTCTGTTCTCCTCTCCGAGCCAAAAGAGTGAGCAGTAATGAGAGCCTGTGAGGGCAACTGGGAACCACAAGCCCCAACACACAGGTTAGCACTGCCTGGCTCACCTAACTCACAGGTGCTCGGTTGCCAGGTAACACTCAGGGCCTCTGAGTGCTTTTAGAAGGCCTGCAGCTGGGCTTGGAGAAGTGTGGGCACAGCCTGGGGCTGTGGCAAGACAAAGCAGAGGGAGGTAGTTTCAGGGCACTTGGCAGGGCAACCAGTGCTCACCCCTGTGGCAAGTGGAGGCATGCTCGGTTTGGCTGAGTGGCGAGTCTGCCTCAGCTGCCTGTGCTGTGAGAAGCTTCTCTGATTCCCTGCGACCCTATCGATGTAGAACAGAGAAGGTGGAATCTGTACAGCACATCTATAAACTCTCCATTTATAACTACATTTCTATTCGTATATGTTTGTGTGTTCCTGTCCATATTTATAGCTACACATTTGTGCTTATTTACATTATTTACACTTATAATTATATCATATATATACTTCCCTTTTAAAGTTACATTTGGTTTTCTCTTTTGATCTTTGTGTGTGTGTGTGTGTTTGTGTGAGTGTGGATGCCAGGGTTGGGTATCAGCTCACCTTCCACCTTGTTGGAGACAAGATCTCTTAATTTTCAGTGCTGTGTACATCAGGTGAGCTGACCCACAAGCTTCTAGAGATTCTCCTGTCTCCACTTTCCACCTCTATATAGGAGCAAAGGGATTAGACACCACAGCATCTGGTCTCATTGGGGTGCTGGGATCTGAACACAGGACCTCACGATTGTGTAGCAAGACTCTACCCTCTGAACCATCCTCCTAACCCCAATTTCTTATTTTTAAAAATTCCTCACAAGCTTGGACAAATGTATGGAACTCATTTTCATATTTGTGGAGAGCACTACAATTCTGAAAGTGTAAGTGCATATTTAGACAGAGCCACTGACACTTTGCAAACACAGGAGGTCTAGTCTCAGCCTTTTCTTCAACCTCTTCTGAGACTCTGGAGTGTTTGGCTTTCTCTACACTTGTGTCTTCCAAAGAGTCACCATGGCCCCTTGCATATGGCTTTCTTTTAGAGCCTGCCACTCCTAAACAAATTACCTGCTGGATTGATGAATCTTGCTCCCAAATAAGGTTGGAGGTATCAGGCCCAGCTTTGGAGGGCTGTAATGGGTTTTGGTCAATTTGCACACTTGTGAGGGTTCTGCATTTCATTGCTCATGATCATGAGAGCTGGAGGTATTTACATAGCGCATATACATGCTGGAGGGTTTATATATATATATGTATCTACCTATAGTCCTATCTCTATCTATCTATCTATCTATCTATCTATCTATCTATCTATCTCTATCTATCTATCATCTATCTATCTATCATCTATCTATCATCTATCTATCTATCTATCTATCTATCTATCTATCTATTTATCTATGTGGAGGTACATACATGCTGGAGGTATATACACAGCACATATACATACACAGCAGAATAGGTTGTGCATTATCATAGTCCCAGACTGGAACTAAGATAGGTCCAGTGTTTAAGCATTGACATCTTCCAGGCTGTCTGTTTCAGGAAAGGGTAACTATTGAGAACTGGCCAGCCTTTTCTGGTGCAGGTCTTCACACCCAAGCCTTTCTGGGCATATTCATATGACTTGAATCTGTCTCAGAGTGAAGAAAAGATGAAGAAGAGCTTGAGGCTGAAGCAGAGGCAGCCAAGTTGCTTCCTCCCCACCTGGATGGGGAGGCTTGGGGAAAGCATGCCAGCCAACCTTCCTAGCCAAGGGCTATCATTCTGATTTATGTGCTTGAGTCACTGCGAGGAGAGAAAGGTTTATAGATGTCCTTTCAACACCTATTTGCCAACTATTTATTGAACACCTACTCTCGCCTGGGCTCTGCGGTGAGTTCAGAAACCAAGGCTGCAAACAATTCACCCTTCTTTGTCCATTCCTGAATGCTCATCTTTTTCACCATCTCTAGGTCATGGTATAAGCATCAATCTAGGTATGCGTTTGGACGTGTCAGCACAAGGACTCCTATGGAGCTCACAGTGTCACCATTTGCACGCACTGGAGACTTGAAGGCAGCTTGTTTCCTGCAGGCGCACACTTACACGCCCCTCACAGTGAAACCCTGTCTCAAAAGAGGCCTGGTTGAGTTTACGTTCAAAACCCCGTTTAAGATGTCAAAACCAGCCAACCAACCAATTCCAGACACATGAACTTGTCACCCAGACAGATCACATGACTGGAGAAAAAACATTTTCAAAGCACTTCTCAGAAGCCAATCTAACATGGTGTCCTTGATCTGTGAACTATAGGATTTCAGCATTATGTAGGAGTTTGAAAATATGTCTTAAGAAAACTGTAAACACTGCTGTAGGGATATTAATAGTTGATAGGTGTGGGCTGAGGAGATGGCCCAGAGGCTAAGAGCACTTGCTGTTCTTGCAGAGGATGAAGGTTTGGTTTCTAACACCCACAGATAGTTCATACTTTTCTGTATCTCCAGTTACAAGGGGATCTGACAGTCTCTTCTGGCTTTCTTGGGCACATACATACATGCAGGCAAGACACCCATGCACACCAAATAAAAATCTTAAAAACCAATAGTTGGTGGCTGGGCATGTTAGTGTATACCTTTAATTCCAACACTCAGGAGGCAGGGGCAGGAGGATGTCTGTGAGTGCATAGCAAGTCCCAGGCCATTCAGGACTACAATAAGACCCTGTTTTAAAAAAAAAAAAAGTTGGTAGGTGATTTTTTCCCCCTATTTGATTATCACTAACTCCAGGGTTTAACTATGAGCAGAGATGATCACTTCTTCAAAAGAGGCCTCATTCATCAGGGAAGATAAAAGATAAAGATGTTGGTACCAGTGCTCCGACATTGCCAAGTGATCTCTGCAAATCCCTCTGGCCTCAGCCCAGATGTTTACATGCTAAAGACAAGGGGTCAGTAGAGAGCATCTGCTTCCCAATGCATCAGCTCTTTAAGTACCTGACATGGGACAGTTCATAGCACCTGGTGAGGCGATGGGTTACTGAACTAGGACTCCCTATGCTAACCAGCTACAAACACTGCTGGAGCTCCATCCACCCGGAAACCACAGTCCAGCTTCCCTTAGATAGTCACAGCTTCCTCCTGTCCTTATAAATATTACTAACACATTCTAAGTGTGAAGGGGGAGATATATGATCCCTTGTCTTTCACCTGAATCTTAATCTTCTCCCAGCTGAGAATAATTCCTCTGGAGTTAGCAAGGCTTTGCCCCTCTGATCTGTGTGAATTTGTAAGTCATCTAATTTCCCCATAATTCAGTATAGCCACATGATTACCAGGGTAACAAATATTATTTACTTCCTTTTCAGTACTAACACATACGATGTTATTACTTGAATCAAATTATTTTTTAAAACATGGTCTTATTTATTATTTTTATGTGAGTGTTTTCCTTGCATGTATGTATGTGTACCATATAAATGCCTGGTGTCCACAGAGGGCATCAGACCCCATGGATGTTGAGAATTAAGCCTGGATCTTCAGCAAGAATAGCAAGTGCTCTTACCACAGGACCACCCCAGTCCCAATAATCAAAAATTTTTGGTCACTGTCTCAGAGCCCATGCTTTTAACAGAGCTGCATGGGATAGATAGAGAGATAGACCCTGGAGGGTCTTTCACAACCAACAGGTAGGAAGTGGAGGATGTTTCATCACATATTTAAGAAATTTGAGCTTCACACTAGACAAATGATATTGAGAAGGTTTTTCAAAAGATGAATGATGTGGCTGAAAGTTCCAAAAATGTGTATTGGTAGTGCGTGGTGGTGCATGTTGTAATCTCAACAGTTAGAAGAGAAGATAGGAAGATGGACAGTTCGAGGGCAGCCTGGATTACATAATGGGATCCTGTTTCAAATAAATAAGTAAGTAAGTAAATAAATAAAGTGTTGCAATGATCTCAGAGAGAAAAAAATGGGAGTCATGGATTTGAAGGGGCATATGTACCCTTTTCATGTGAGCAGTGGTAAAAGTAGCCTCCTTTTGAACTCAAATGACGAAGAGCTCAGCTTCTGAGTGGATCTAAGTCAGTTTTAGCAAAACTAAACTGCTTTTTAGTACCTCTGTTCTAACCTCTCAGATGTAGGCCACTGGTGTATTTCTGTCCTTCCCAACTTCCAGTAAGAGTTGTGTGCACTCTTAACAAAGTCCCATAGCATCTTGGAGCATACTCGTGTTCAGGGTGAGTCACTGGATTCCCCATGTGCTCCTATGAATTGCTAACTGCTTGGGAATTCATGGGATGAAAGATGCTTTATTTATTGTCCTTTCAGATAAAAGATGCATAATTTATAACACGAGGGTTACCATTTTATTTACTCTTGCAATGCTGAGATCACATTCTTTCCCAGTGATGGAACGGCAGAACCCCCTTTTCATTTGTGGGCAAGTGGCTTGTTAAAAGCTCCGGAGTTAGAGGGTCTGGCTACACAGAAGTGGGCGTTGTATGGAGGAAGCAGTATGATCCTTTTGTTGAGAGCACAAAGGCTTTATTCTCCAGCTCACAAGCACTGATGAGATGTTAAACATGTGTGCATGAGGTAAAGCTGCTGGCTTCTGTGTGAACTCCTGTCAGCTCATGGTTTGTGATGATATCATCAGGTAGATTATATAAAAATGTCTTAAGCGTATCACAATTATAGCCTTGGGACAGTCTTCCGGTGAGACCCACGACCTTCATCTGGCCTCTTTTGTTTCCTGGCAATTGTGTGTGTATTATCTAAATACGTGGACAACTTACTATTTAGGGAAACATTCTTTTCTTACTGGAACCTGTAGGATTGTTTGGCTGTAGCCTACATGCAGCCCTGTCAGAAAGCCTGACTTTGTTAGTCTTATTTTCACACAAAGGCATTGCTGTCTTCTTGGAAGCAAGGTTTGGGATAATTTCCTTTTTTCTTCTTTAATGTCATTTTCTCTTAGATAATTCTGTGTCAGATGGGTTTGTGTGTAGATTGGAGAGAAGTAAGAAAGCTGGGGAGCTGTGTTTTACCTGGTTGCCCCCCACACCCTTCCTTTTGGGGCACATACCTCATGGCTTGGTTTTGGAAACTTGACCAAGGGCAGCGAGGGGAATAGGAAAAAACAGACACACAGACAGGTTAGACAAAAAGCTAGAGTTAGGTGGGTTGGGAGCATTCTGACTCAGCAACCTGGAACCTCAGTGTGTTTATTATGTACAGCAGCTCATCTCAGTAGGAGGTCTCTGTAGGCAAGGGGTCTCAGATTGTAAACACCTGGGAGGAGGAAGCTACAGTTGCTGGTTTTTGCACACACTAGTAAATCATTGATAAACATGAGCACCTGGACCAGAAGGAGGCTTTGCATCATTCTGAGCATGACCTGAGGAAGAGCTTGCTACTCCCAAGGGTCCTTGATGTGGCTATGCCATTTTCAACAATACTCACTCACTCTGGGCTTTCTCAGCTCCCCACACTTTTGTGGAACCATTGTCAGTTGGGTGATGTCTGAACTTTACAGGGATCACGGTGGCAGTGGGAGGGTTGGAAACAGGAGGGTGTGGGCTGGTAGGGATCCCATTTGCTTCTGTTTATTCCTGCCAAAAGAAACGGCTTTTCCTTATACCTACAGCCAAAAAGCAAAGTGAAAAGGGGGCAGGATCTGGCTATGAACTGTGGATCCCAGGGCTGCTGGGTAGCTATGCACAGAGCATCCAGTATGAACTCCATGGACCACCCAGGGAAACCTCATTTTAGAAAATGATATTTGGCTGCACAATTGGTTTATTAGGATATAAATTTGCTTTTTTTAACTGGCTAGTCTGACAGTCGTAAGAACATTATTTCTTACATACTGAAGGTATTTCTAGAAACTGTAGTTCCCCTGTTGCTATAGTTAATCTTGATTGTCAACTTGACGGGCTCTGGGATCAACTTCGAGGCACTCCTCTGGGTGGATTGGTGAGGTTATTTACCTGAAGAATATACACTCCTTCAGAGTGTCCAGCACTTTCCTGTGTCTGTGCAGATATAAAGAGGTATGAGAGAAGCTAGGGCTCTGCTGAGCTTTGACCTTTGCTACTGCTGGCCTACTTACTGAACACAGGACCCTAGGTGTGCTCTGTGTAGCAACCTAAATTGTGTGTGTGTGTGTATGTGTGTGTGTGTGTGTGTGTGTGTGTGTGTGTGTTGCACTAGATGCACCTGTGGTATACACAGTAGAGGTGTTTCTTGTTGCTTTGGAAACGTATCTAGCTGTTTAGAATGGCACCTTGTCAGTGCCAGGTCAACAGAGCTGCCAACGTGGCTGCATATCCCTAAAGCTGTGACAAAGACATCTGTGTTTTATCACTTGTGAGGGATGCTTCTTGTCATTGGAATCAATTCTAATTCTAGAAATAAATTGTTCACCCAAGAGACACACATGGCATCATTTCTCAAAAAGTTCTGTGAGAGAAATGTGACCAGCGTTGCTCTCCCTAAGCAACTAACTGTGCTCCTTTTCTGGAGAATATCTGCAGATTGCGAGAAATACGCACCTTCCTCTGAACTCCAGTAATCCAAGGAGCTTTGCTTTAGCAAACAGGACTTTGCAGAACAGGATGCTCTCCATTTTTTTTTTTTTTTCATTTTACAAATAAGAAATCAAAGACCCAGGGAACTAACAAGAATTGTCTAGGAGCATACAATGTAGCTTAAAAAAATGATTTGAACGCTCCTTCTAGTGTTCTTTATTACTATATTTGTAGGTTTGTTTTTTTCCCTTGTTTTATTTTTTTGAGACAGAGTCATGTAGCCCAGGCTAGCCTTGAATTCCTATCTTCCCTTCTACCTCCCAAGTGCTGGATTGCACACGTGCATCACCATGCTTGGCTCATGTACATTTTTTAAAAGCATGCCATCTTTTTGCCACTATTTTAAAAACATAAACAAATCAATGACACAGCTAGGTCCAGTGATTCAATGTCAAGGTCAACAATTATATACAAAGAGAAATGCTTATATGCACATTATAGATATATTTGGGTACAAGTATGGAGTTTCAAGACTTACAGAGCGGGACATCCATAACTGTTGTATTTTTATCTGGGTGGTGCCTGCAGCTCCAGGGCAATGTTGCAAAGTGAGCTGTGCAAAACTCCGAAATAGGGTTGAAATGGAAGTGGGTACCTATGTCCTCCCTTGACTGTAACAATGCCTCCCAGGGTCTTAATCATGACCGATAATAAATACAGTGGTGTTCCTGTCTTCTGCTCAGCTCTCTGTCTGCTCATTACTCTGATTTCTTAGTGTTTACCAGGCAGCCATGATGAAACAAGAAAGGAAAATAAACACTAGGTGTGTTCATTTGTAACAGTTCCTCTCCGGTGCCCAGGAATGGTTGCAAGGAGAAAGAGATGGCTTGTGTCACTTAGACCCAAGGACTGAACATTGCTGGATGTTTCATGTGAAAGGAAAGCTATTCCCTGCCAAGTTAGCGCTTTATGGATCTGCATCTGAGCCAACTCCCTCAGAATCTCTTCAGTTTTGGGAGCAGAGCTTTGCTGGGTGTTGTTGGAACCTTAGATGGTCTTTTAATAAAAAAAAACCCAGAGCCAGATACCAGGATGAAAGCTGAAAGATCAGAAAAGCAGAACAGTCAGCCACTAGTTCTTACCTCTACAGAAACCTCAGCCTAAAGAGAGTGAGTTCCTGTTTCCTCGTGCTTTATATACACCCCCCCCCCCCCAGCCATCACATTCTGGGATTAAAGGCGTGTGGGCTTCCCAAGCAAAGGCATGACATCTCAAGTGCTGGGATTAAAGGTATGAGCCACCACTGCTTGACTTCTGTGTCTAATCTAGTGGTTGGCTCTGTCCTCTGGTCCTCAGGCAAATTTATTGGGGTACACAATATTTCACCACAGCTGGGTTATATTGGAAGCTAGAGAAGTTTGGGGTATGTTTCTGTACCCACCATCATGTGCTCATGTACTGAGAATGTTCCAGGATTGGAGTATTTCTCAATTTATTCGTTCACTAAGTGTTATGGTTTCTCTTGTCATCCTCCCTTTTAGTTAATGGCTGTGCACTGGACAGCTTAAGATCAGAATCAAAATCAGGATAGATATAGACAGATTATTTTAATTATAGATAATGTACATGCATTTATATGCACATGTACACACACAAGTATATGGTAAATTACAGTTCACCACTCTGCAGGAAATATTGTTCTCTCTTAAGAAGGAAGACTTGGCCAAATTCCCACAGCTAGGGTTACATCATATATAAAGTCACTATTCATCCCAGTCACCCTGGGTAATGCATCTCCATCTTACACTGGATGTTAGGTTTACTCAATACTTTGCAGGTCACCCTAAGTCATTAACTGGGAGGAGTTCGCTTTTGGATTCTTAATTGCATCACCTCTTGGGCCACCTTCCCTCCTGAGGACCCATTTTTCCATCCTTTCCATCTCCCAGCCTCTGCTCTTCTCACCTGTTCAGTCTCAGCTGGTTAATAGCTGTTTGTTGTTCAACGGTGGCACAACTAATTTCCTCCTGGCATTCATCAGATGTGCCCAGCATCGCCAACTCCTTTATTCTACAGAACTGTGTCCTGACATTCTCTCTACTTTCAGAGACATTCTGAAAGCCTGTTGTGATTCTTATGTGAAGATTAGTTTTTGAGTACAGAGTGCTTGCCTTGTGTGCTTGAGACCCAAGTTCAATTCCCAGGCCTGCAGGGGGAAATACTGTCTTTTATCAAAGACACTGTTTAGTTTCTGCTTGGTGCTCCACATACCCTTATATGTGACATTCCCTGCAGTATTTAAAAACTATGTAATTATGTATTTTAATCATATTTGTTAAAAATATATATAATAATTATTTTAAATTATGGTTTTAAAAGACAAAAGATGACATTTGCAATCATAATCATTTGAAAATGTATAGTTCAGCATACTAAGGAGATTCTTAATTGGTTTATATGATTTTTACAATGCCATGGAGATCAAAGGTAGTATTTTGTTAACCTAGCACTGGGAAATTAAAAAAAAAAAAATTGTCAATGAAGATTTGAATGAACGGAAAAATCCAGAATATTTTTTCCTGCTGTTTTCTTTTCCCCTTCCTTCCTTCCTTCCTTCCTTCCTTCCTTCCTCCCTCCCTCCCTTCCTTCCTTCCTTCCTTCCTTCCTTCCTCCCTTCCTCTCTCTCTTTCCTTCTTTCTTTTTTCCCCCAGTTCTTTTAGTTTTGTGATTTTGCAGACTGTGATGGCTGATGCCATTGTCAACTTGTCTGAGTTTAGAATCCCCAAGGAGACACACCTCAGGGGATGTATATGCTGGTGTTTCCATAAGGGTTTAACTGAGAAGGGACACTCAACACTGAATGTGGCTGGGATCCCAGACTGGATAAAAAGAAGAAAGCAAACAAAGCCACAGCATTCATCTCTCCCTGCTCCCTGACCTCAGATGCAGTGTGACCAGTCAAATCATAGGCAAGGCTGCCTTCCCACCATGATGGATCATAGCCCTTCAAACTGTGAGCCCAAATGAATCATTCTTTCCATAAGTTGCTTGTTGTTGGGATTTTGTCACAGCAAGGAGAAAAACAAAACAAACAAATGAGTTGCTGCTGGTTCCTTACTCTAATTTTAGTCTTACAAGTCATTGCATTTCTGGTATTTACATTGTTATAATCCTCCTGCTTCTTCCCACCTTTGAATCCATCATGCGCCCTGACTTTGAAGAAACTTCAACTGTGCAAATGCCAGGACTGTACTCACACTAAGTGTTGTTTACCTGTGTGGCTCACTTCAACCTGCCCAATCTGTTCACACTCTGATCACAAGAGCTGATCTGAGAGTTAGAAGAAAGGGATTTGAACTCGAACTTTGTCATCAGTTAACTTCCTAATCAGCCACTTGGTCTATCTGAGCTCACTCTCCATAGTCATAAAAACAGAGAGTAATGAGGTCCTCTTGGGGATGGGTGAGGTAATAAACATGCAAGAACTTGTCAGGTCAACACTTAGCTGTTTCTGCCACTTCCAATGCTAATCGTTGTGACTGGCACCAGTTCAGAGGAGGTTCTAAAGTCTAGTAGCTAGAGTCCTCTAAAGCAAGGAGTGGAAATTAGGATTTTCATAGCACTTCTGAAAGACAAATATCTCTGGACTAGACCATCTTTGAAGTCAGAATTGATAGTTTGTAATTGGTTAAGTTTGGAATGTGAGATGTATTATGTATAGAGTGTTTTGTAAACTTCAGAGTTAGGAAGTTATTTTTAAAACAGTTTCTTCACATTTGAAGTAATTGCAGATTGTTGATGCCTGGCATGTATTTCCTGCAGCATTTAATATAAAAACAACAGATGAAGGGCTGCCTCACGTATCCCTCACTTATGGCCTCAAATCGCCTTTACAAGCAGGCGAGAAATAACAAATGTAGGGAAAAACCAGTCACAGAACCTATGTTGCGAATAAACCAAATGGAAGGGGTAATTAAAATTTCAGGTGAACTAGCCTAAAAAGCTGAGAGAATTCTGTCAATTGGGATGAAAACGAAAATCTGTTGTAAACATATTTAATTCATGCACTGAATAGCCTGACCATGTTTCCCTTGTGTGTGATCACACACACATTTTATAAGCTCACACCATTGGGGTGCTGTTTTCTGTCTAAAAAAAGGGAGCACAAATTTTAATAAGTTACTGTTTTTTATTTACCAGGGATATTTCAGAGATTTTGTTCGTGGAAGTTGTTTATAGAAAATATAAGACAAATGAGAAAGTAGGGGGGCACTGCTAAGTATAATTTGAAATTTTGGTATATATATAATACTGATCTAGGGAGTTTTTGAATTTTTTTCTAACTTGGCATAGTTTAAAAGATGCTTTTAAACATTAGCCTTTACAAGAAAAAGCTTTTGCATGCTCTCTGATCTTGGTTTGAAAAGTTTTGGAGATTTGAGCATCAACATTGTTCATGTTCAAAATGTCTTTCCTGGTCAGATGAGATGGATGCCCTTTGCTTGATTGCACTGTTCAATAAATCAATATTTATTTCTTTCATTTACTGAAAATTTTATAATTTCATTTTTCTTAACAGCTGAATAATATTTTATTGTCTCAGCATATCACATTTTCATTATCCATTCCCTAATTGATAGACATCTATTCTGTTTTTCTATCTCTGCCAATTATGAACAGAGCAACAGTGAACATGGATGAGCAAGTATCTCTGTGGTAGGACATATTCTTATCTTCTTTAGGAACCACCACACTGATTTCCATAATATCTATACTAAAGTTTGCACTCTTACCATCAATCTATAAGTGTTCCCCTTACTCCACATCCTTGGCAGTGTGTGCTGTCATTTGTTTTATTGATCGTGGTCTTCCCAACCAGGGCAAGATGAAATCTCAAAGTGCTCTTAATTTGCATTTTCCTGATAGCCAAATAGATGTTGAATGTTTTAAAAAGTGTTTCTTAGCCATTTGTGGTTCATTTTTTTGAAACACTATTTAGTTTTACACTCCATTTTAAAAATTGAGTTTTAAAAATTTCTTTATGTTTTTTTTTTAGTTCTTTATATATTCTAGATATGAACCTTATATCAGATGCATGATTGGTAAACATTTTTCCCATTCTGTAGGCTGCTGCTTTGCTCAAATGGTAACACCCTCTGCTATGCAGAAGTTTTTCACTCCATGAAGTCTTATTTATTAATTATTAGTGCCTGTGCTATTAGCATCCTGTTCAGAAAGTCCTTTCCTGTGCCAATGACCCTACTTTCCCTTCTATCAGATTCAGGTTATCTGGTCTTATGTTGAGGTCCTAGATCCATTTGGCGTTGAGTTTTGTGTGGGTGAGAGATACTAATCTATTCCTCTACATGTAGCCATCTAGTTTAACCAGCACCATTTGTTGAAGATGCTAACTCATCTCCAGTGTGTATTTGTCCAAAGTCAGGCATCTAGAAATGTGTGGAATTGTGTCTGGGTTTTCAGTTTTGTTCCATCAATCTACATGTCTGTTCCTATAAAAATACCATGCTGTTTTTTTTTTTTAACTACAGCTATGTAATACAACTTGGGATGGTAATACCACAGGTAAATGGATGAAGCTAGAAAGAGTCATTGTAAATGAAGCAATACAGATTCAAAGACAAATATTGTATAATTTCTCTTATATGTGCACATTAGTTTTTAAGCTTTAGATATGTGTGTTTTGATATGAATAGCCACACAGGTTAGGTACCTTGTAATGGGATCTGGGTGGAGGGGAACTTCCAAGGAAGGGTAAATAAAGTATAGTGTTACAAATATATAAAGGGGAGACTGGAATAGGAGGATTAGAGAAGAAGATTGGAGGGCAGGGGAAAGGGGGAATATAGGGAAGTACAACTAACATTAAGAGCCCTTTGAAATGTTATATGTAAACCTACTATTGTAAAGTTTTCCTATATATACATAGATGAAAGGAATTTAAATGAAGTCACCATATAATAGGGGCAACAATGCCCCAACTACATACCTTATGCCACCAAGTAAAGCCTCCAGTGCCAGGAGAGGGTTATATATATATTTTTTTTGAGTTGTTAACTGGAGGGGTCCCATAAACCCGCCTCTCCAAACATCACAGTATATTTCCAATACTATTGGTTACTCTCTATAACCTAACAGTAAATCCCTGTTTCTGAAGATGCAATATGTCATCCAACCTGGAGAAATCGAGCTGATGTCTCACTAGAAGCTTTACCCCTAATGAGTAGTGTTCATGGCGCTGAAAGGTACTCTGCTTACTACCTGTGGAGAAAACTAATCATTACTATTACCCAGCTACAAATAGTGCAACCTGTAACAGTGACTGCCTGCAAAATATAATGGTGCAACAGTGGTACAAACATTATGGGGGTAACCAACCACTTAAAAATGGATTTAAGGCCTTCTCCATGAGCTGGAACTCATACTTTACTTTGCTAATGTGGCCAAGAACCCGAGACAAGGTAGGTCATAGGCTCTAGAGGAAAACCTACTACTATTATTCTGCTTAAGGAACATAGCAATAAAATGACTCTTAATGATGTATTACTATATCCATAGAGAAGAACATAACTCAGTCCTTGTCAGGGAAGCTTCTTCTTATAGTAGATGGTAACTAGCAAAGAGTTCCACAAGTAGATAATGTACAGGGAGTCAGAGACTTTGAAGTCCTCAAACTTAGAGATTTAGGCAGAACGATTCTAAGAACCAGAGGTGGTGACGGACTCCAGGGAAACTGTCTTCCAGGCACAACAGGACTGATGCACATGTGAACACCCAGAAATTGTGACAGTACACAAAAGACTTACATAGGTTCAAACCTGGCAAAATCCTGGCACTGAGCAGGGGAATCCAAGGAAGCCCTTGCCAGCAGCTATCATGCTGCAGTAAGGCATGGGCCAAGACTTTCTAGAAGGGCAGGGATAGTAAATATTTCTGCCTGTGTCGCAACTCCTCAGTTCTACTGCTGTTGTGTGAACCAGACATGAACCACACATGGCAAACACACCCAATTTCCAGTTGAACTCCATGGGAATGGGCAGCAGGGCAACAAGGCCCATGTCCTGCCTTCTTCACACCTATGTAGAACTATTCAGTGTTTCCATGATTGCTTTAAAATAGTTCACACCCTTTTCTCCACATAGCATTCGGTTCAGGAGTGATCAGAGATGTTGATTAGCATTAAACCTCAAAATAAAGAACCAGACTCACTGTTGGCCCCGATCATACCACTTTGGAGGGTGTAGATGGTGGCATGCCTAACCCCACAGTTCTTTGTAGGGCCAACAGCCAAGGTGGAGAATTTAAGGAGAAAATGTGACCTTCTCCTTGGATGAGTCTCAAAGCCCATTTTGTAGTTACTGAAGCCTCGACTACACATGTATAGATGGTCTATGAAATAAACAGCCCAGAATAAAAATCCAGGCAAATGAGAGTTCGATGGTAGGATCAGAAACATCTAAGCACCGAACAGCTGATGACTGACTGATTGTTGGGCTTTTCCTCAGGTGGTGGATGAAACATTTCTCTCCTTGTTGGGATACACAACAGCTGGTGGAGAAGTGGGGTGTGGGTAGGGCTGAAACAAATCAAGACTGTTTGGGAGGACTAGTGAGTTAAGGGCACAACAATTTTAAAGAGTGGTGTTGAGGAAATATGGGAGCTCAGGTTGCAGGTGATGTCTCTAAACAGGCACAATCCTTCCCCACACCTCCCTGACACCCTCTCTCAACCTGCTGTAGCAGGAATCTTAAAAGTTCTTATTCATAAAATCAAACCCAAGGGCAGTTATTGGGGTGAATGCTGGAAGATCAGAGAAGCAGAACAAGCCACAGCCTCCTCACCTCACCAGTTCCTCAGCTGATTCTGTTTCTTCAGACTGGAAGCCTCTGAGTCCTCACCCAAATTGATCTTAGCTGAACTGTGCTAAAAGCCTAAAAGCTTAACTAGCCAAAAGTTTCTAGTTTCTGGTCTTCACGCCTTATATATCTTTCTGCTTTCTGCTATTACTCCCTGGGATTAATGGCTCACTTCTTGGGTTTAAAGGCCTGTGTCACCATGCCTGGCTGTTTCCAATGTGGCCTTGAACTCACAGAGATCCAGAGAGATTTCTGTCTCTGAAATGCTAGGATTAAAGGCGTGAGTGCCACCATTTTCTGGCCTCTGTATCTAGTGGCTGTCCCAGATAAATTTATTAGGGTGCACAATATTTTGGGGAACACAATACCACTATACCTTGCCTCACCACTTCTAGTAGCCAGGCAGCAACCCTTCTTGTGGGACACTGAAAACTTCTCCTGAACCAGATTGTGTCTCTTGGCTTCCTATCTCCTTTCCCTTTTTAGTCTCTCATTAAAATTTTCAGATAAAACAAGCTAGTTCCTAAGAGGAAGCACAATGTGTTTAAATTGATTTTATACTAGTACAAGAACATATATCTCTCTCACATAACAAATTTAGCTATAATTTCTAATACTCAAGAAGTATAAGAAGGGCTGAGGGGTGAGGTGGCTCAGCAGCTACTGTATTTACTGTGCAAGTGTGAGGACCAGAGTCCGGTTCCTCGGAAACGCGCGTGGGTGTGGTAGCCCACCTGTCATTTTGGAATGGCAGCAACAGAGACACCAGGGCAAACTGTAAGACTAGCCAGGAGAGGGAGAGATCCTGCTTTTGAAAATAAGGTGAAAGGATGTGGACGATGATTCCTGACTTGAAATCTCTGGCCTCAACGTGCATACACATGTACACACGTGAACATGCACATATCTGATATCAACACTGATTACTCAAACCCCAAATAAACTCCATGAGGCTGTTATAATGCACACGTCACCTGAGTAGGTACTATAAAGCCATCTAGACTTTGATGATAACCACTGTGAAAACCTTTACTTCCTCCCATGGTAGTAGAGATGGAAGCCAAGCACAGCCGTATTCTAGGTGGGCGATCTTCCATGGAGTTGCTCCCTCTTTCGAAGCCCCATTCTTTCATTATAACATCTGAACACGGTCACCCTGGACTTGGGCACTGTCCTAGCTAGTTTGAGGAGGCCTGAACTCCAGGCTCAGGTTTCCAGCAGGGCTGTTCTACTGGAGGCTTCTTCTTGTCTCACAGGCTTCTTTCTGCCTGTCTCTTGGATTCTCTCCTGGGATGATACAATTGCTCTCAAGTTTTTCCTTTTTCTCCATTTTTTTTTTTTTTGTGTGTGTAGTAGTAGTAGTAGTAGTAGTAGTAGTAGTAGTAGTAGTAGTAGTATATTCGTATGTCTGTGTGTGGTGCATGAGCCTATTTTTTATGGAGATCACTCACCCTTTATACTTTTGAGTCAGGCTCTCAGACTGAACCTGAATTAAGCCACTCCAACACCCCTGTTTCTGATTCTGTAACATTAGGGTAACAGGTACACACAAGTAACTTTTGATGTGGATGCCAGGACTTGGCTCAGGTCCTCATGCTTGCTTTGGAAGAATTTCTTACCCGATCACCGAGCCTTGTCCCCAGTCCCTTGGGTCTCTTATTTTAAGGGCATCAATGACATTCATGGGCATCAAAGCTCCACTTTCAGATACTGTCACTGGGGAGAAGGACATCAGTAGGTGAATCTATGTGTACACAACACCCAGTTCATGGCAATCTATCACCAGGTCTTGAAATTATACCATAATCCTGTGGTTTCAGGGCACTGACATCTCTCCATGGATTGCTTAGTGGGTTTCCTTTTCTCCTTGTTCCTGGTGTTCTGACATTCCTTCTTTTACACTGGACGACTCTGACTTCTGTTTTGTTGTTTTGCCTTTTCTTTTTTGAGATGGGGTCTTGTTATGTAGCCCAGGCTGGCCTTGACCTCTCTGCAATCATCAGCTCTCAAGTACAGAATTATAGGTGCACTCTACCATTCTTGCCCTCCCGATTTCTTCCTTTTCTAGTGATAGCTATACTAATAGTGTTTTGAATGGCAGAGTTTTTCAAGGACTGAAGTAAAGGTGGATAATTAAAAATATAATACTATGGAGAAATCAATTTCAATTTAATGTCTCAAACATTCATCTGCAATTTCTGAAAATAAGATACTTATTTTCCTCTTCTTAAGTACCCTCCCTTGGCACAAGGCTCATCCTTATATGTTTAGTTATTTGTTTCTTTATTTTATCCCCAAACTGCCCACCCCTTTTTTATTCACTCTTCTTTGCAAAGTAATTAAATTCTTTGTTTTTAAAACTTATGAACATGGAGAAGTCAATTTCTGTTCTTCCATGCATACAGGAGTATTGAAGTAACTTCTTCAAATACAGAACTTTCTCCTAAGTATGAATTGTCTTTACCTTAGAATGCAGAAGTAGGTGCAACCATATCTTCTGTTAGATAGCAATACTTCTCTTGTCCTTCCCTATTTAATTATTAATCATCTAGTCATCTTCTTCCATAATTTTTATTCTATGTTAGTTTTAAGTTCCTGATGTGTGCACGTGAATATGTATGTGCATGTTTGAGTGCTGTGTATGTGTGTATGGTATATATGAATGTGTGAGTGCAGTGCAAGTATGTGCATGTGTGTTCATGTGTGTACCTGTGTGCCTGTGCAGAGACCCAAAAAGGGCATCAAATGCTCTGCTCTATCACTTTCCATCTCATTCCCTCAATACAGGGTAGGTCTCTGCCTAAACCTGGGGCTAACCCCTGTGACTCCCCTCTCTCTGCCCTCCCCTCCACGTGCTGGGATTACAGGCAAGTGTGACTACATCCGTTTTTTTTAACTTGCACCCTGGGGATTTGGAGTCAGGTCCTCAGGCTTGTGCAGCAAATGTTCCTACTTGCTGAGCCATCTCTCTAGCCCCAATTTTTATTTGGAAGTTTGAGCTGTCAGAGTTGGAGCATCTAGCGACCATCACACTGCAAAAGCCGTCTCCCATCTCCACACTCTGTCCTTAAGTCTCCAGCATACTGCGTGTTGCCTCCTGTGCCCTGTTCTGGTTCTTTGTGGTTTGGATCCTGTGACACTGCAGTGCCTCTTTTCACTCACAGAGCACAGAGTGCTCCTTTACTGTTTACCTCCTTAGCGTTTATTTCTTCTGCAATTTTTTTGTAGCAAATCCCGGGAACTTCAGGTTAAAATGAGTCACAGTTTGTGGAGTCAGGTAGTTGGAGTTTGGGGTGGGGTGGGGCTTGGCGTGTGTGTTCCAGATGCTAAAAGACAAAATTGTGAAGTTTATCTTTTCCTCCCTGTATCAGTAACTTTTCTTTACTGTGATGAAACACAATGACCAGAGGCAACTGAAGGAAGGAAGATATTATTCTGGTTCCAGAGGGGGTGCGTTGGACCATAGCATCTAATCCAAGAAATAGTGGGAGATGGTAACAGAACCTTAGCAGTTAAAGGGAGGCTTTCTGTTTAGAAGGAAAACATCCCCAGTGTGACCTGAACCTTATTATGTGTCTTCAAGTAGAATTGGCATTGCAATAAAGAGATGACGTTAAATCTTGAAATCTATCCTCTGACTGGGACATTCATTAAGTGGTTAATGGGTACATTTATTTAGCGACCTGACTTTGTTTTCCATATTGAAATTCGCTGTCTTAACAGTCTGTGGAGTAAAAAAAGCAACTTCCCAGTAGAATAGGAGCCGTGGGTAGAATGTAAAACCAAGAAGGAAAGACAACTCGAATGTCAGAGTTTGAACTCAGTCAACTGTGAAAATAAACTGTGATTATACGAAGTCTGTCTTCTGCTCTCTGAAAATGATTTGAATTCAAAGTCTGTTAAAATTAATTGGAAACTCTCAGACCAGTTAGAAGAACATGTCAAGAATCCGATGCTGCTGTAGGAATCCACACTGGGTGGGAGAAGGCGCCATCAGGAGCTGGTGATGGCAGAGGACTTGCTGCTCCGTGTCCCACAGAGGCCAGAGTGCAGGCTGTTGTCACAGAAAAAGCGAGAAGAGTGTAAGTCCCTAAGCAAAAATGCAGCCTATTGCAAGAGCACACATAGCCTGCCAGGAAAGGCAGAAAACCACCAGCTCCGTGGCGGCTTCACTCTCTTAGTTATTCAGTTAATAATTCATTAATATTCACTTATGCTTGTCACAGCTCCAATCAATCATGATTCTTCAAGGAATAAACTACAGGAGAGAAGAAGGATGAGAACAAATAGTGAAGTGACCCAGTTTAGGTAAAAGGAAACAGACAAGGAATGAAACAGGGTAGTAGGATAGCTCGCTCGCTAGATACATACATACATAGAGAGAGACATAGATAGGTAAATAGATACATACAGAACAGGGGCAGTCCCATTGCTCCACTGAATAGTCTTGGAAGGTGAGAGAGGGTCAACCACACAAGGCAGTGAACTCCAGTGGGAGCAACTAGAAAACCCAAACAAAAGTTAAGGGAGAAGAGTGACAATGATCACAAAATCAAGGTGGGGCAGAGTTGCATGGCTAGAGCCTAGGAGGTAAAAAAGATAGCAGTCATAGATGAGATGTCAGAGGGAGACAGGTACCAGGTGCCCTCAGACTTTTGGCAGAAGAAAGATGCTTTTGTTACCATAGCAATGAAACACCATTGGAGAAAGCTGAGGGATATGGAAGGCAGGGAGCCAAGCAAGCACACTAATCCTTTCACCTCCTTTTGGGGCTCACACAGGCATCCCAGTAGAGGCAGAACCAGAGACTGCTGTGTCCAATTTATGCCTCCTACATGCTTAAAGTTTGTGATGGTGAATTTTGACTGCCCACTTAATTGGATCAAGAAACACCTCCAGCGTTAATGAGGCAGCCCTCTGCATGTGCCTTCGAGGGCTTTTCCAGAGAGGTGAGTTGGAAGACACCCTGAATGTAGCTAGCACCATCCTGTGGGCTGGGGCACTGACCACAAAAGGAAACAGGAGAGAGCAGCCCAGCAGATTCCTCTCTGCATCTGGTCCACAAAGTAGCCCGTGTCCTCACCACCCCAGCCCAAAGCCTCTCCAGCCACCATGCCTTCCCACCATAATGGGCAGAGTCCAGACAAACACTTTATCCCTTTAAGTAGCTTCCTGTCTGGGGCTTGGTAGTAGCAATGAGAAAAGTTATCAATGGGAAGTTAAAAAGAAAACTAATTGAAACTCAAGGAAGTAAAATGAATTTGGTATTCTGTATGTATGACACTTTAAGATCATAATACATAATTTATATTTTAATTAAGAAATAGTCTGCAAAATGTGTAAAATCAAGTGATCATTTATAAGTAGCAGTGACTTTCAGAATCCACAGAGTGCATTTTCTCACAAATAGGGGTGAGGAGTGATGTTAAATCAGACTCACTTTCCTGGGCCCCAGAGGCATGCCTGGCAATATGGCTGGAAGAGATTAGCACATGGTTTGTGGGCCTTGATGGAGATGTCTTTCTGTAGGTCTCTGGCAGCTCTGCAGATAATCGACCCATATACATCTGGCGTATTACTGCGAAGTGTGCACTCAACGCTTCTAAAGCACCTGTTACTTGTTACTTTCCTTGCTGAGAAACAAGCAGTTTAAATTTTATCTTGTGGCTTTTGGAGATCCTGGGCCAAGCTACACTGTTACAGATGAACATAACACACTTGCCATAAAAAAAAAAAAAAAAATAGAGTTCACAGACTGATCGCTGGCAGACACCAGAAAGGAACTTGGATCCCCCACCTCTCAATTTAGCGATGTTTGTAAATTCTGTGTTTGGTGCTAGGAAGGCACATCAGAAAAAAATAAAAAGATAATGTGACTGAAGAGTAGGGGCAGATTTGGGCTGGAGAAAAACAATGCTGGTAAAAGTTAAAGGGAGAATTAAATAAAGACACAGTGGGGTAGGTGGACGTAATAGATGGCCAGTACACAACATAGAACAGTAGGCAATGCAACCTAGGAACTGCTTTGAATCTAGTAAGACCACTTTAGGTCTCAGAATATTGTTTATATGGCAACACCTTAACCAGATTGATTGATTTAATTTTAAAATTTGTTTTATTGAGACAAAGTCTCTCTACATAACCTTGGCTGTCTTAGAACTCACTTTGTAGACCAGGCTGGCCTCAAACTCAGAGAGTTTGTATTGAACGAGAGAAGAATAAATAAAATAAAACAAAATGAAAGTGCTCTTAATTGCTGAGCCATCTCTTCAGCCCAGACAGATTTCTTTAAAGCACTTCGTCTTGAAACTAAAGAGTATTTTTTCAGAAACACATACATATTATGACAGACAAACAGATATACAGACACAGACACAGAAACAGGCACACACAGACACACACAGACACACACACACACAGACACACACAGACACACACACAGACACACACACACACATACACACACACACATACACACACACACACACACACACACACACACACACACACACACACACACACACTGATTTGTATCTAAAATGTCACCTAAATGCCTGAGTGTTGATGATGTCGTCTCTGAAATGGCGTCTTTAGGAGGTTGTGGAACTTTTAAGAGAGGCCTCATAGGAAGTGTTCAAGCAGCTGGAGAAGACTTTCTATTCTTCTGTTTTCCTTTCTTTACCTGGCCAGGAATTGAGTGGTTTTGCTTGGCTATGAATTTCCTGCCAGGATGAGCTACCACAGCTCCAAAACAATAGGAAACTATTGACTATGAACTGAAACCTTCAAGACATTTCTGTTTGGAAGTCCATTATTTCAGGTATTTGTTGTAGGGGTGACTAGGAGGCAGCACAACCTAAGCATATATATTATTTATCAATAAATATATTGGTTATAGTAGCATATCTAACTTAAATATCATAGATAACATACTCTCATCTGTTAGTCCTTTGTAAGTGCTTGGTAGCTTCTCAAAGATAGAGAATTCAGATGGAAACTTATTTATTGACCATGAGATTAAAACTCAGATCAGCACCCATCCAGACCTTGTGAGATATTTAGAATTTCTCATTGCTCTGCATTGCTCTTTTTTCTATGGTGTTTCTATATTGCTTACTATAAAAATTCACTTTGAAGAGAAAAAGAACACTTATCCTTTGCAAAACTCATCCTGTTGCTTTGCAGACAAGAGGCAGTATTCTTTGCAAAATTCATCCTGTTGCTTTGCAGACAAGAGGCAGTATTCTAAGTAAGTCAATACTATAGAGTAGGTTTTGTAAAAGGCAAATAGAATTACTATACTTTAGTAAATTAAGAGAAGAGAATAAGAAAAATCAGAAATGAAAGAACAAGAGTTCAAACAGAATCCATGAAATAAAGATTTTAAAGAGAATATTATGAATGATTATACGCCAATAAATTGGCTAACCTAGGAGAAATGCATAGATCCTTATAAACATATAGTCATGCCAAAACTGAGTCTGAAGAAACAATCATTCTTAGCAGGCTTATCATTAGTAAGAAACATCTTGGCTAGAGAAAGACCCTAGACCAAATGTTTCATTGTGTAATTCTACCAATTGTTTAAAAGTAGATGAATACAATCCTCCCAGGAGTCTTCCAAAAATGAGGTCAAACTTCAAACTTTAACATATAAAGGCAACATTGCTCTGATGTTATAGTTGAAGACACCACAAGAGAAGGAAATAACTTCAAAATATCTGATGAACAACAATGCAAACACAGTTCAATACTAGTTCAAGGGCACAGTGAATGGATCACTCCTGGAAGGTAAGGATGGCTCAGCATCTGTATTTACATCAGTAGGTTATTCCCAGTTAACAAGTAAAGGATAGAAACCTCACAGTCACCTTATTTGATTAAAAAAAAAGAGGTTTTGACAAAATCCAATACATTTTTCATCATCAATAAACCACCTAGGATTAGAAGGAACCTACTTCAACACAATTAGACCACCACACATGAGATGCCTAGTACCACCAAATGGTGAAAACTAAACTTCCCCCATAGGCTCATATCTATGGATACTTGGTCCCCAGATAGTGGAACTGTGTGGCCTTGGTGGAGGTGGTATGTCACTGGAGGTGAGCTTTGAGTTTTCAAAAGCCCATGCCAGACCCAGGTCTCTCTCTGTCTATGCCTGCAGATTAGAATATCTTGTTCTTAGCTACTTATCCAGAACCATGCCTGCCTGCCTGTCTCCTGCCATGATGATAATGGACTCATGTCTGGAAGCATAAGAAAGCCCCAAATAAATGCCTTTTTCTATAAGGCACATTGATCACAGTGTCTCTTCACAACAATAAAATAATAACTAAGGCAGCACTCAAAGTAGAAAACAATAACATTGTGAAAATGGGACATCTATATTCAGAAGAATGTAATCAGGCGTTGTCTTCTATCACATATAAAAATTCATTAAAATTGGGCAGTCCTAAACAACCAACCTGAACATACAAAACTCCTGGAAGAAACCATAGAGAAAAAGTTGCATGACACTGTATTTGGGTTTTCTTAGTAAAATAACAACCTTCAGCATAAGAGAAAAATATGTTCAAGTCATGAATTTTGTAAGATATCTATCTATCTGTCTATCTATCTCTATCTATCTATCTATCTATCTATCTATCTATCTATCTATCTATCTATCTATCTATAACTCTACAACTCAAAAGCAGGCCAAAATAAGCAACTCAGTTTAGAAAACAATTAAACCAAGAGGTTATGCCAATCGTAACAAGCAAATGGAAAGACATCCAGCACCAGGAACCATTAGGAGAAGTATAGATCAAAGCTAGCAGACATCCACCACAGTGTGAACTGAAATAAATACAAATTAGAACAGACAAAGAAGAAGACTGAAGCTGACAGGCATTGATGGTTCTTGGTAGACTCAGTGCTCCTGGTGGGACATAAAGTGGCACAGCTGCTATGGAGCATGTTGCAGAAGTTTCTCAAAGACATTAACAGAGTCAGCAGGACTCAGCAATCCTGCTCCTGGTTACATAATATATAGTCTTTATTCATATGTGGTATATATGAAGAAGCAAAAGACCGTGGCTAAGAAACACTGCCCTGCAGGATTCACAGTAGCCAAGAGGAGGAAGCACCCCACATTTCTGTGGATGAATGGAGGTGTGACGTGTGCAGCCAATGGGAATCAGTTCTGAAGGGTCCAGGAATAGAGACATATAAAATTGTAAACTTAAAAAAATAAAAGCAGGCAGTCATCAACTGTAAAGGTTAACTTCTAACAATGGCTCTTGCTTACTATAGCTCCTCTGTCAACAGCCAGGGGTTAAGTTTTAACCCCCTGACCTTTATAGCCAACAACTGCCTGGACCAAAGTTAACTTTCAATAGATGTTTCTGTGTGACTTCTAGCATGCATCCCATGCCTGATGTTTTCTACATGACTCCTAATATGTACCTCGTGCCTGATGCTTTCCCCGTTACTATAAAAAGGGTACCAGAACCTGCCTCCATTGCCACAGCCTCAAAATCCAACCCTGGCTGTGATCAGCTTTTGTGCCCCACGATGATATTTTTTTCTTTCTTTTGGAATAAGTTTGCTTCTGGTTTAATAGACTTTGGTGGTCTGTTCCCCATTATTGTGTGACCCTGGATCCAACGCTTCTTCCTAAGGAGTCCCAGCTGGTGTATTCTGCTACAAGGGTTTGCCTTGAGAAAAAGCGAGTCCGAGTCTAGTCATAAAGGTGATTAAAGTTGTAAAAGTCATAAACAAAGAATGAGGAGTGGTTTCCAAGGGCTGGGCCAAGAGGAAAGAGTGAAGGTGATGAGGCAGAGGGTTGTTATTTAATGGGTGCTGAGGATCAGTGTTGCAAGATGAAAACATTCCTAGAGGTCACTGGAAAACTGAAAATATTTTCTGCATTGGACTTTAAATATCAGAAAGTTTTGTTATATGGTATTTCTGTTTTTGTTTTAAGATACACATTTCCAAGAATCATGTCCCACTCCAGATTTAGTCTGAGGGTGGCAGGTCACTGCTCTGGTGGAGGGCTCACTGTTCCCCAAGCAGAGAGGCAAATACGTGATGAGAGATGGTGCCTGCTGTCGTCACCAGAGCCATGGGATGAAACACAGCTTTGTGAATTCTTCTGCTAGGTGAGAAAGAGAAGTGAGGAATTTGATGGACTAGTCTACACCCACAGTTTGGGAAAAGCATTTGGGGAGAGGACACATTGGGCCTGGGGCCAGGAGACAACACCTAACAGCTGGAAGTGAAATGGACTGAGAATTATTATGTGGGCTGTGTGTGAAGTTTGTTCAGTCATATGGATCCATCCTACGTCTTTTGAGAATGGAATAAAAAATCCTAATAATAATACAGCCAGTCAGTCTGACTTTCTCCCATGCAGTGCACTTGATAGATTCCCACAGACTGTGTCTAGTAGAAATTTATTTCAATTTTCATTAATTGAAAATGATTACTTTGATTTTTGCTTTTGAAAAAAGTATTTTGGATTCCACAAGACATAAGTTGATATCTATAATTTTTTTCTTGGCAGAGATTTGGTTTATACTTTGCTTTGTATGTTTTTTTTTGTTTAAATTTAATTATAAGATCTTTGGCTTGGCAACTAGGTCTTTCCTTTTTGACTTTATGATTTCATTTTATTTTACTACTTTGGGTAGTACTTAGGACTGAACATGGGGCCTCATACATGCTAGGCAGGTGCTGTTACCACAGCCCTACCTGTGATTAGGTCTTTCTGTAAGTTCAAGAACAATACTTTACATCCATTGTGCTTTATGGATCATGATTCCTAGAACTTTGGGCATAGTCATCAGAGGAGCTGAAAGCGATGGTCCAAACACTGCTTACAGAGAGGCCTGCGAAAGGAAGAGATGGTACCTTTAAAGTGGATTTGGGCTCTCTGGAGGCCAGAGGCTCTCAGCCCCATTTTTTATGAGACCTTAAACTCCATGAAGGTGATTTATTTCTGACTCTTTTGTTGTTACTTTCAATGGTCTGCAGAAGCATTATCAAAATCAATTGATAAAAGTGTGTCCACACATGTTTAAAAGGCACAGTCTTTATTTGCCCAGCGGCAATCAATGAATACTGAACCTAGACCTCGGTCTTAGTTTGCTTTCTAGTGCTGTGGTAAAGATCGTGACCAAAAGCAGCGTGGGGAGGAAAGGGTTTGTTTCAGCTTATAGCTCTCAGACAAGATTCCATCATCGAGGGAAGTAAGGCAGGAACCCGAAAGCAGGAACTGAAGCAGAGGCTATAGAGAAGTGCTGCCCATTGCCTTGCCCCTGACGGCTTCCTTAGCCTGCTTTCTTATACCACCTAGGACAGTGGTTCTCAGCCTTTGTAATGCTGCGACCCTTCAGTACAGTTCCTCATGGTGTGGTGACCCCCAACCATCAAATTATTTTGTTACTACTTCATAACTGTAATTTTGCTACTCTTATGAATCATAATGTAAATATCTGTGTTTTCTGACAGCCTTAGGTGCCCAAAGGGGTTGTGACCCACAAGTTGAGAACCACTGATCTAGGACCTCTTGCCCAGGTATGGTACCACCCATAGTGGGCTGAATACTCAGACATCAATCATTAATCAAACCCCACAGGACAATCTAATGGGGTGTTTTCTCAGTTGAAGTTTTCACTTTCCAGATGACCCTGGCTTGTGTTAAGTTGGCTAAACTCTAACCAGGGCAGTCCCCATGCATGCTAGACAAGGGCTCTGTAGCTGAGCTATACCCCCAGCCATCCTTTTACTTTCCATTTGGAGAGAGTCCCTCAGTCAGTTTCCTAGGCTGTCTTTGATTTGCTCTGTAGCCCAGGTAGGTCTTGAACTTATGATCATCCTGCCTCAGGCTCATGAGTTACCTGAGTTACTGTTAAATGTCGGCAGGCTCATCTTTTAATGTGTGACTTCTAACTGTGCATTTTTTTGTCAGCTGTTAGGTGGCACGTGTTTCTGGAAGTTTAGAGAAGAAAAGATGTCCTTCTGATGATTAAAAACCCAGGAAGGAACTATGTTGCCTCATTTCCCCCAGGAGTTGTTCTCCGAAGGGTTGTAACAAACTCTTGCCATTCTTAAGCCCCTCTACCCCATGCCCCACCTTTACACAGAATGTACCACTTTGGGTTGGGAATGGACCAGCCCCACTGAAGTTCCAGAGCATTCTACACATTAGAAAGAGCTCTATTAAGTTGGTGTGGTGGCACATGCTTATAATCTTCCTATTCCTAGGGAAGGAGGGGGGGATGGAGACATGAGGATCAGGAGTTCAAGGCCAGTCTCTTTTACACAGCAAGTCTAAGCCCAGCCCAGCCCAACCTTCAGGATACTCCATTAAAAAAACCTGAGGGCCAGCTAGTTAACTCATTGGGTAAAAGGGCTTGCTGTGTAAATCTGGTCACCTGAATTTGATCCCTGAGGCCCATGTAAAGGAGGATAGAGAGAACTGACTTCACAAAGTCGTCCTCTAACTTCCACACCCTTCCCACACTCGTGCTTCTTAAAAATTCTGCATTTTTACATATTTCAACAAATGAAGATTTTACTTCTATCAATTATTTAAAAGATTTTAAGTGCTTTCTCAAACTATGATCCTTGGAATTTTTACTCCCAAGCTGTTTTGTGCCTATTATTAGCTTGTCCTGCAGGGCCATGCTGGTAGTCCTTCCTATCATCAGCTTTTGGAGTGGCTGTTGTCTGCAGATCCTTTTTCCCTTTGTCTCAAGCCACAGTCAATCCAGACCATAAGGCTGAAGAAGACACAGTTCTTGGGTGAAGCCCACACATGGAGCTTTCTGACACCTGGAAATAGGTGCCCTGAAGTTGAATGCAGGGATCAGTTTATGAGATGGTGTCCTTGAGGGCCCAGCATATTCCTCTGCTTTAACATGTTGCTTCTAGAATCTGGTATATCATTTATTAAATATGCCCTTCACAAAGCATGCTGGGGAGATTTGGAAGACGGAGGATACACTTGAAAAGAATCTGATGAATATCGGATCCTCTTAGAAATACATGGGATTTATTTCACAATTAACCTGGGAATCCAGTCAGTGTTTAGTAGTGTTGGACTGCTGAGACCTCTGGCCAGAGATTGCAGTACGGGGAAGAAGGAGACTCTCTTTCATGCCTTAGTTGCTCCCACAACAGCGACTATCAGGTGAAAGATGGTAGCCGAGGAAGCTCCCTCACCTGGCAGCAGAATTCTCACCAAGGCCCATCACCAAAGACTGACCCAACATGGTCATGCACCATTTCTTCCATTTACATACAGACCTTTGTCTCATTGTAGCTTAAGGTGTTCAGTATTTCTACTGCCTAGATGAAATCAGATCAGGAAATTTTCCTGTGTATAGGAAAGAACTATGTGCTGAGTGGGAAAAGACAAATCTGGAAGGAGTGTTAAAAAGCCCTGTCTGCAAAAGCCACTGTGCATTTTATAGGGAAGAAAGGACAAAGCATTTGACCTTTTCTTACAGATGAGTTATGACATCTAAACACCCTTTTTAAAGCAAAGCAGACCTGTTAGAAGTGACTTGTCTACAGCGGTTTGGCTGCTTCTCATCAAGCGGTACTGACAAATTTATAAATCTCACACTTGGAGTTCTGTGATCATGGCTAATGTTTGGAGAAATCAGGAGAAGCTGTGGCTTTGATATCATGGATGGTGAGCCTTGGGGTCTGTCTAACCTTTAGCTTCCTTTGTATTTTCCATAATGCTTGGGATCTAGGAGATCTCAGCAAATGGGAATGAGGGCAGAATCAGAAAACCCCTAACAACAACAAAGAACGAGAAGAATTTTGTCTTCCTCCAAAAGGCCCATTTGCCTCTTACTGTGCATATGTTCTCTTTGAAAATCAGCACCATAGTTTTAACAGTTTCAGTGCATGATTACTCACTTTGGATTGTCAATAAAAACTCATTCTGAAGAAAAAGAAGCCATTTCTTTAATCCTAGACTTATTGAAGATGTACAGGTCTGAACAGAAGACTTTTGTGTAGCTGTCAGATTTCCTGGGGTTCTGTGGCTTTGCTGTCTTTCTCCAGGGTATTTCTTGTAGACATGCCACTCCAATCAACATGTTTAAGATATGATGCTAGAGTGATAAAACAGAACTGAAAGCTACAGTCATGCCATGAACATGTCTATATTGTGATACTTTGTCATGGGGTAATGCCTCCAGCAAATGTCATCACCTTGGACATTGTGTGGTGTAGAAGGTGAGTGAAATTGATGTGATTTATCCTTCTCCCTTAGAAATTCTTTAGTATTTCTCTCAAGACTGCATCTATCCTACTTAAAGATTATCACAATAATAATTTCAGTAATAATGTCCTCTAGGAGGGATGATCAGAATTGTAAGTAAGCCATTTGTGATTATGCTCTGTCTTTGAAAGTCCATTGGCCAGTGAAATCACAAATGGAAGTGTGAAGTGCTGATGTTGGGGCTTGGGTGAGTTTTTCTGGGGAGATTTTAGTAAATGTCTATGCACCTCCAGACAGGGCACTGAAGAGAGATGGACAGACAGAAAAAAACAAAAAATGATTCCCTCCAAGTCCAGCTCAGTGAACCAGTACATTCACTGGTCTTATTTATGCAAACAAGATTACATAACCAGGGCAGAATTACACACCAGAGCATGGGTGGTTCTCAGGCAGCTTCCTCTCCAAAATGTCCACCCACCTGGCTGGCATCTCAGGAATATTGTATCCCTGGAGCTCCCTGCTCAACTTAAAGGCAGCTCAATAAGAAAGTATCTTCTCTCCAGCTATCACTCACTGCTTTTGAAACCTTTGAGAGGGGTCTTGTGAATCTTATACCTTTCACGAACTTCCTGGGCTTTCTAGATTTCCTTAGCTTTCTGCATAAGCTTCATGTGTTCCTCCAGGAGGCAGTGTTTCAAATCAAATACCTACAGAGTGTATGTCTCTGCTTTGTGTTAGCAAACAAAGAAGAGGCAGGAAGTACATCTGTCATTGACTATCACCATCATTTCAAAAGGAGAGGTCGTGTTAGCAACACAGAACTTCATTTAAAGAAGCAGTAGAGACAAGTAATTGTTGGTGATGGGTGTACTTCTTCAGCATTAGGGAAGCTTGTGTAGGCTCCTGTGCTCACTAACACCTCCCTGGAGAGAGTCAGGCTGGTACTCCTCTAACTGACACTGTCAGATACATACATAATCAATATTACTCCCTCCTCTTTTGTTTCCTATTCAAATAGGCATCCCTTCCTGTATCATCCATTCTGTTTCCAGTTATAGACTATAATCCAAGTTTAGTCTGAGTCAATTTAGCCTAATCTAACAGATTTCTGGAAACTGTTATAGAATGTCCACAGGGCAAGCACGCAGTCTGTTTAGCCCAATCAGATACTGTGTCCATGTCTTAGGTTTACTTGACAGCCACACTTCATATCAGTTCTCTTGGTGTGGGAGCTAATCTCTCTAAATCTGTCTCTTTGTCTCCATCTTTCTCATACACACTCTGAATATGAACACAAATTCATATAACCTTGTTCACTATTGTCTCCCACATATGAAGGACATCTGTTTTAGTCTGACCCTCACTCTGAGGTCTAGGAAGCAGAAAAGCTGAAGGAACCTTAGTAATTGGTAACACAATGGAGTTGTTGGAGGCTAATGCCTGCTAATCCCATACTACTTTGGATCTATGAATTGACACCTTGGTTGTTATTGCAGATACACTTCAACAAGTAAGATTCCCTTGATTTGCATGTGTGCATTAGTTACTTTTCAAATGCTGTGACATGTCAAGAAGCACCTTAAAGGATAAAGGGTTTATTTGGGCTTATAGTTTGAGAAAGTATAGGATAAAGAAGACAGTCTAGAGAAGGTTGTCTATCTAGAGAAGGTGCAGTGTAGAGAAGGTACAATCAAGAGAAAGTACAGAGTAGAGAAATTACAGTGCAGAGAAGGTGCAGTGTAGAGAAGGTGCAGTGTAGAGGAGGTGCAGTGTAGAGAAGGTACAGTGCAGAGAAGGTGCAGTGTAGGGAAGGTACAGTGTAGAGATGGTGCAGTGTAGAGAAGGTGCAGCATAGAGAAGGTGCAGCGTGGAGAAGGTGCAGTGTGGAGAAGGTACAGTGTGGAGAAAGTGCAGTGTAGAGAAGGTACAGTGCAGAGAAGGTGCAGCATAGAGAAGGTGCATTGTAGACAAGGTGCAGTGTAGAGAAGGTACAGTGCAGAGAAATTACAGTGCAGAGAAGGTACATTGTAGAGAAGGTGCAGTGCAGAGAAGGTGCAGTGTAGAGAAGGTACTTTTTTTTTTATTATCAGGGAATACATGATGCTGGGAGCCAGAGGCTGAGACTCTTTGCCTCATATCTCACAGGAATAGGAAATAGAGACTGGCTAGGAACTAGGGTAGGGCTCCAAGCCTCAGAGTGTGCCTCCAGTGCCCCACTTCCTCCACAATGGCTCCACCTCTTGAAAGTTCTACAATCTCTCAGAATGGTGTCACCATCACGGGACTAAGTTTGAGCATGTGACCTACCGGGGACAATTCACATTTAAAGGAAAACAATGGGATGCAAGCACACCAAATTCCTTTAATATACTTCTTGAGGGTAGGTAGTTGTAAGAACTTGGCCAATTTATGGAAATTATTAGATTTTTCTACAGAAAAAGAAAACCACAATTTCTTGTCGTCAAAGACAAAGAGGAAAGTTCCAGGACAGAGTTCCTCAAACTTCAGTGTGTCTGCAAACCTCGTGGAGAATGTGTTTAATGCAGAGTCCTATTCAGTAGGCCGCAGTGGGAGCTGAAAATTGTGATGATAACACAGGCCCCCACATGAGGACAATTTTTCTTATAGCCTAGATCACACCAGGAAAAATGAGGCCCTGGAGGGCTCTCAGCTTTGAGGTATTAGCATCATTTAATAATCTCTATGTATTTTAGCCCTCCTCAATTATCAATTATTTGGCCCCCAATTTCCTTCCAACTCACAAAAATCTCTTTAGCTTTGTTTCTGGTAGATCATTCCCAGGGCTATTCAAAGCAGACATATGTTTGATGGCATGCCTGGAAGACACAGTAGAGATATTGTTAAATGAAATAAATGTTCCTATTTGTTTGGAATAAAAGAGTATTGACTTTTTGAAAGAAGAAATTTGAAAGATTGCCAGTATTATTTTTTTGGCTTGGTAGACAATAGTGTGTGGCATGAAACTGGTGGTGGAGGGCTGATTTCAATTCAGGCCTGTCTTTTGCTCATTCTTAAAAACAGAGGAGTCAGTTAATTTCCAAATTCCTTTTCAGAACTGCAGCTCTCTGCAAACACAATATGCGGCATCCTATCTTGGCGTTCAACACCATTGGAGGCTATGCATCAGGTAACAAGGCCAGTAGCTTGCCTAGTGCAAGATTCTTGGCTCCCTTCCGGTCCTCCAGCCTCAATGGCTGCAGAGAAACCCAGTGCAGGTCTGTGTGATATGAATTGAGCCCTTCAGGGCTCCGTAAATGTCTTCTGTTTCTTATATCAGTGGGACACATGGCTCCCAAGCTTTAGCATGCATCCAAAATACAGATTGCTGGGCCCTGCCACGAAGATGATGTATTGGGTCAGGGAAAGAACCTGAGACTCTGCATGAATGTGTCCTCAGGCTATCACTGTGTTCTTGGCCCAGGAGCATGGCATGCATTGAGATCTACTGAACAGACTGTATAGTCTGTATAGGGTAAGTTTCTATTTCTTCCTTTCTGGCTGGGTTTTCCTGACCCTCTGGGAATAGATGAGGTAGCAAGGGGTTAGGCTGCTCTAAGAAACAAGTCTGTGATACAGACAGTCACACCCATCTCAGGCTCACTAGACACCGAATAGTAAGAACTCAGAAATGTGGGACCCACTAAAGCTCCTGCACGGAGGGTTACCTGGAGTTTGCAAACTTTGATGTTTGTCTGTCATTTTTCTCAACAGATTTTCAAGTAACAAAAATGTTAAATGTTTTTATTTACTATTATTGTGTAATGTGGGCATGCACTGGCCACAGTCTACATGTAGCGGTCATGGACAAAGTGCAGAAGTCCATGCTCTCCTTCCACCATGTAGGTCTTGGGGATTGAATGGTCAGATGGCCAGGTTTGGAGTCAAGCACCCTTGTCTACTGAGCCATCTCCTCAGCCCTTATTTTAAAATGCAAGCAAACAAAACCTCCAAAATATATAAAGAGGAATGTGTTCATTTCTTTCACTTCTCCTAAAACATGAAGAATATTACACATTCATGTATTTTCCTGCAGGTTTTGCTATTACCTATGTATATGATTTTGAACCCTGGTTCCTCTTTTCTTCCCATTTCATATGATAGCTTTGCTGTTTTAGAAATCTACCGTGATACCAAATGGTTTCAACCATAAATCTAATGCTGTTATGAATACAGATCAGCCATTTCCATAGTTGAATCCCTCATTAATTTCAAATTTTCATAATTTTATTTCAAGACAGGGTTTCTCTGTTTAGTTTTGTGTCTTTCCTGCAACTCACTCTGTAGTCCAGGCCATCCCTGAACTCACAGAGATCCGCCTGCCTCTGCTTCCCGAGTGCTGGGATTAAAGGCCTGCACCACCACTGCCTGGCAAATTTTCATAATCTTAATGGCCAACAGTCAACTATATTTAGCCACAGTTCTATTTTCTTAGGCTTCATTCTGAAAAATGACTATATTGTCCTGAATGGTAAAGATTTCTAAAGAGTTTTCATCATTATTGTCAATTGGCTTTGCAGAAAGTCCACACTAGCAGATCATTCCAGAGAAGGAAGGAGACATTTCTGTTTGTTGCCTTCCAGTGGGTCCTCTCTTAAAAATCTTTGTCAGATCAATCAGTGTGTCCTATATGTCATTATATGTGATTTACAGCCATTGTTTCACGTGGTTTTATTTGTTTTTAAGGCATATCATATATCTTTTCAAGTGGTGTATGCCTTTTGGAGGAAAACTAGATTTATCATTAAATGAAAGAGAAAAAAATCCACAATCTAAAAATGAAAAATTAATCACTTATTAACAGGAAAATATCTTTTCCTATGAATATACATTTGTGTTCATTTTTTAATTACTGTGCTGGATAGTTTTATGTCAACTTAACATAAACAGTGATCCCCTCTTTGTGGGTATCAAATGATCCTTTAATAGGGGTTGTGTATCAGACATTCTGCATATCAGATATTTACATTACAATTTGTAACAGCAGCAAAATTACAGTTATGAAGTAGCAACAAAAATAATTTTATGGTTGGGGAGGGGGGAGTTACCACAACATGAAGAACTGGATTAAAGGGTCATAGCATTACAAAGTTTGAGAATCACTGAGCTAGAGTCATCTGAGAAGAGGGAACTTCAATTAAGAAAATTCCTCCATAACATATAGGTAGGGCATTTTCTTAATTAGTGATTGATGGGAGTGAATCCAGCCCATTGTGGATGGTGCCATCCCTGGGCTGGTGGTCCTGGGTTCTTTAAGAAAGCAGGCTGAGCAAGCTATGAGAAGCAAGCCAGTAAGCAGCACTCCTCCATGATCTCTGCATCAGCTCCTGCTTCCAGGATCCTGCCCTGTTTAAGTTCCTGTCTATGCTTCTTTCAGTTATGAATTGTGGTATGGAAGTGTAAGCCTAATAAAGCCCCTGCCCTCAACTTGCCATTGGTCATGGTGTTTCATTGCAGCAATAGTAATCCTAACTGGGACAGTTATGAATAAAAAAAACCACTTATTACAAATTACAGTCACATACACTGTAATTCCTAATCTATCTAAACTAAAAAATATTAAAATAGGACTTGAAGTATAATTTTAATTTGTTGAGTAGAATTTAATTGTGTAATGGCATATGATGTTTTACCAACTCTCTACTTACCTAACTCTGTAATAGAAACATGCTATTTGCCATAAGGAAAAAGTTCTAGAAATGGAAATTTTCAGTCAGGGTGGGTGTATAATATATACACATGTTTTTCTTCCTGATTATAAATATGTAAAGTTAAAAAATTTAGATGTTTCAGAGATATGCTATTTTAGCATTAGACTATTTTGCATACTACTCTTTAAATTATTTTTTGTGTTAGTATTTCTATCAATCTACTCAGATATGTATAGTTTCTATAATTTCTACCTATTAGCAGATTTTATGTGGGCGAGTTTTTGTTTAACACTGATAGATGTTGAAAATATCAGATTTTTTTTTGTGTGTAGTCTATCTTTCCACATGTAAAAGATTCTTTCTTTTAGGGGAAAAAAAACCACTCTTCTATACTATGTGAGATGATTCACACCTGTAATCTCAGCACTGCAGGAAGCTAAACACTCTAGTTTTGATCATTATTTTTAGGCCAATATTTATTGACTTCCTGTCATGTGACAAGAACCACGCTACTTACTTATACACTGTAAGCTTTCATCTATTTGAGGCTAGCCTAGTCTAAAGAATGAGTTCCAGGACATCCTATGCTATAGAGTGAGGCTTTGTCTAAACAAAACAGAACAAAACAAACCATTCTCTAGGTGAAAATGCACAATGAATGTAAAGGTTTCATTAGATACATCACAACTAATGGTGTATTAGGAATTTTTATACATAATAATGGATACTTGAACTCTTCCTGTAGATGTTCAATGACTACTGGAAATTTGAACCAACTTAGTTTCCCCCTAGAAATAATAAAGAGAAAGGAAGGGAGGGGAGGAGAGAAGAGAAGGCATTCACTGGACTAGTTTTTCACTCACCAATTATTACTGAAGTAGATTATTTAGATTAGCTTCTAGGCCAGCCTTTTGCTGTTCTTTAAGCAACGGCTGAACCATCAACAGCCATTGCAGAGGTTGTCCAGAGCTTGTGGAAAGCAGTATATGGGTAGGGTGTGCAATTACAGATGATCTGACTCTCATTCTCTCACAAGCTAAGTATGTGGGGGTGGTCTGTGCAGAGCAGGTGCTAGTCAGTGCCATTACTTTGTTTACTTCCCCTTGACTCAATTTTTGCATGTGTATATGTGTGTGTACACATGTGTACAAGCATTCATGTGTGTGTGGCTACAGTGCATGTACAGGTGCATTTAGAGGTCCAAAGTTGACACCTACTATCTTCTTCCATTCTCTCCACTTATTTTTTTTTTTGAGGTAGGGTCTCTCTTGGAACAAGAAACTCACCAGTTCTATCAGGTCTTATCCTGGGATCCCTTGTCTCTCCCTCCCCAGTGCTGGGGTTAGTGGTGGCTTGCCATGCTAGACCAACTTTTACATGGATTCTGGGTATGCAAACTCTGAGCCTCATGCTTTCATGGCAGGTGCTTTATCCACCGAGACAGCTCTTCAGTCCTGACCCATTTTTTAAAAAGACTGATACTTACTGATAGACTATCATGTGGTAAGAACCACGCTGTTCACTTACACATTGTGGATGTGTGAAGACATTGAATTACTGGCTCCTGAGTTTTTCTAGCTTGAATCATATGGTGAACCTGAAAATAAAATGCTTCTTTGCTGGGAAGATGGCTCAATAGCCATCCATTGTTTGTTATATTTGTGCAACCATAAAGAACTGAATATGGATCTATAGCACTCATGGAAAAAGTTGAGTGTGCTGGCCCATGCCTATAAGCCCAGTGCTAAGGAGGTGGGAACAGGTGGATCTCTGGGGCTTACTGCATAGCTAACCTAGACTTCTTGGCAAAATGCTGGCCAATGGGAGAGACCCTGCCTCAGACAAAAAGCGGGTGGCATCTGAAGAATGACACTGAGGGTGTCTGATCTCTATGTGCACATACACACATGCATGTATACACCTGCACACACATGCACCCCCTAAACAGAATTGCTTCTTAGGGTTCCCGTTAGCTACAAGAGGAAACATCTAACAGGACTCAGCTGTTTACTATCCACCTGCCATGGTGTTTTGCTTTCTATATATTTCCAGGGTTAGAAAATGCAGTACTCATTTGTGACCTCCAGAGTTCTTAAGGGTCATAACAGTGCCATGTTACTTCATATAAGGACTGTCCTAGAAGACATTAAAATAACTCCTGGATAGTAGCCCTGGCTGGGTTCAGCCTCTGCTGTTTGTACATAGTAACTTCTGTGGTATGAAACGAATTCATGTTTCAGGTCCATACTTCAGATAAACATCATGCTGGGAGCAGCTTTGCTCTCCTCATGTTGCCTTTATGGGGATGGGCCCAGTGTTCATGAAGAAAGAAATGCAGGCGAATTATTAAATTAGGCTAAGCCTTACCAATCGTGAACCCACTAATATTTTACCTTTGATTTTTGTTGGAATTTTGAGCTTAGTTTTTAATGCAAGCAGATTATTTTGGATAAAAATGGATTTATTGTTTCTCATTCTTTGAAAATTCAGAAGGCCGATAGCAAATGATAATTTATCAGGTAAAATAACATTGAGATATTCGACAAAACCCGGGGCATCTGATGGCCTTTGATGAAGCCTGCAATTCTGAGATAATGTAGAAAAAAAATGATCTCTGGGAATAAACTGAGCAGACTGAAACTCAGAAGTACAGCTCTCCACCTCAGCCAGTATGCTGTGTTTAAAGGCAAGGCGTCAACAATATAGGATATGTATTGCTTTCAAACCAAGATTCTTTTTGGGTGAAATGATAAATTAAATATTTCAGAAATTCATCATCATGTATTTTGTATGGAAGCCACAAGCAGAAATAATCTTTTTTCTTTTATTAAAATGATTTGATTTTAATTTTGACAGCCACTGGAAGTTATCTACCATCTCTGTTTTTTGACAAAGAAGCACAGAAAGGGGTCCTGTGAATAGGACTTTTCTGTGGCTGGGGTAGTTGTCATTACTAGGTTTTGTGTGAATAATAGATACCAAGCTTGGCTTGACTCCTCATTTCCAGGCCTTTTTCCTTCCTTTGTATCGAATTGCTAATAAGTAGCTTCATCTTTTGTTACCTGAGAAGAATGGTTTTTTTGTTTGCCCAGGGAAGAGCGTCACCCCACGTTCACTGCTGAGTTATCAGTGGTTGATAAGCCCCTCTATGGAACAGGTTGGAATCCACAGGCACTTCCACAGAGAGCAGACACTTCTACACCAATTTTGAAAGTTGTTTATTAAATCTGATGAGAAACTGGTTGATTAAGAGGCAGCTACACCAAATAGGACCATTTCCCTGTCTGTAGTCACATTTTGCTTCTTCCCATGCTGGAATAGTTCACAAGATACTTGAGTAACCTTCACACAGTTTTGATTACCCATCCAGGCATGTATCTCCACTCAAGTCATTGTTTTCATAAAGAGAAATATTTAAAGAACAAGTGTGAAGGATAATTTTAAAAACAGAACTAATGATCAATAAGAGATACTTTGCATTCTAATTCAATGTCCCCCATAGGAAAAACACCAACAAGAAAAACATAAATCACTTTTATGGGAAAATGATTTATCATGTTTCCTCTATCAGTTGACATGTCTGCAGTGGATATGTCAGTGGTAGACCAACCACTGTAAGTTAGAGGATGAGGTTAAGGCAGGAATAGACTTTCCCCAGAATAGGAGGAGCTGAGGAACTGAGGCTCCAGGAAGAGTCAGAATAAATCAGAAGCCCATCAAGGCCCTTCACAGAGATGGACGAGAGGAAAGGCTGTGTGGGCCTTGAATTACTGTACTTAGGAACAACTCTGCTCCTATGGGTTGTTACCAAGCACATGGTGGTGTGCTGTTGTTAATCACTGTGGACATCTGGGGTGGGAGAGCTGGACACAGAATGGAGGACAGTGAGGATTAATTAGGATCCTTCAGCATTTCTGCATCTTCTATGACCTCTTGGAATCAAAAATGCTTCATTCAGAATGAATTGGCTGATGGTTCACTTCTCCATCCGAGTCTTCAGTGTGTTATTCTTTAGATCCAGTTTGAAACTGAAATTGTCAAGATAATAAACTCCAGGTAATGTTTCAGCATATTCAGGTTGACTCTCATAAACTCTTGAACTTCCGAGAGAATGGTTATCCTGTGGCATGCTACCTCTGTTCCCTGTTTTGAACTTCTCTGAGAAGTAAGGCCTTAAAGCCCAAGGAAGAAATAGTAGCGAGGTTTTACAGCAATTACAGTCTTCAGAAGTTGTCTATACAGTACTTTCCTCATTGACAAATGGCACTCAAAGATCTCAAAGATGGTAGCAGGGTAAATATTAAGGGTCTAATTTCCAAGTGGTTTATGGTGAGCAGAAATACTATGTACTCCAGAACACTTCTCCCTGCTCTAACTTTCTTACCATTGTCTGTGCCATGAAAAGGCACAGTTGCTACTGGATGTCGCTTTCATGCCATCCTTCTTGACTACCCATCAGTGTATGAATCCGGAACTATGAAACTAAACAATCTATGAGCTTCTGATGCCTTCTGAGTTCTGCCTCGCAGAAGAATAGGAATAGGTAGAACAGCAATTAAATGTATTTCCTATCTACATCAAATATGAAAACACATTTTCAAGATAAATGTGAAGATATACAAACTCTCTCATATTAAACAATTTTTTTTTATAAAAGTACTACCTTATTCTTAAACCATTCCACAGAATAGGATTGTATAATATTTTTATTATTTGTTTGTTACCACAGATTTGGGACCAGGATGCCTGCTGTCATCAACTGGCTGTACCAGAGGTTCCCAAGTTTACTTTGTCTCATTAATGTATTCATAATTATCCTTTGTCAAAGGAAATATTTATAGTTCTAGTGATTAGTTTAACTTCAGTCTACACTGATCTAATTACTAAGTTAATTTAGGTGTAAATGAATTCCTTGTAATAGTTGTATAGTTTTAACAAATCTCATTCTTTTCATTTAAAATGTCCCCCATGTTAGCAGGGTGGTGGTGGCGGCGGCGGCGGCGGCGCACACCTTTAATCCCAGCACTCAGGAGGCAGGTGGATCTCTGTGGGTTCGAGTTCATCCTGGTCTACAGAGCGAGTTCCAGGACAGCTGGGTCTACACAGAGAAACCCTGCCTCAAAAACAACACTAAAACAAACAAAATGTCCCCCATGTTAGCTGACCCCAATACCTAGGGTGCCTCAACACATGGTTTGAGAAATGTCGAGCTAGACTGAAACAAGCCCGCATTGAGGTTGAACTTTCTAGAGTTTCTTTATTTCTTTGCCTAGGTCATTTCCAGATAATTTTTTCAATATGGTGTATTTTTAAAATTACATCTCAGTGTAGCTATTGAGTTCTATTTCTGTTCTCTGGTCAACCAATGGTATATTGGGTTTATTCTTCAGGAACCCAGGTGTAAATTTCTTTAAATATTTTTAAATTGTGTGTGTGTGTGTGTGTGTGTGTGTATGCATGCACATGTGAGTGACATGCCTGCTGAGGCCAGAAGTAGGCATATAATTCCTTGGAGTTGGAGTTACAGGAACCTCCCCTCACCCCATCCCGATGCAGATCCTGGAAATTGAACTCAGGTCCTCTGCAAGTCTGGTGTGTGCTCTCAATCTTGCTCTTCAGTCATCTCTCCAGCCTCCTCAGACACACAACTTTCTAGATTTTCATGGCACTTTGACTTACAGACCACAACAAGTTATAGTGCATAGATGTATAAAAAAAAAATAGTTCCCAGGAGTTCCCCTTCCTCCCTGGCCTCTGCAAATGTGGTATCTTTTCCATATCATTGCTTTGACTCAAACCTGTTCCATTGGAGGAAAATGGAGCTACAAGATACCACAGAGAGGGTATCAAGTACAAATCTTCTAGTTCAGCCATTCTAAGAATACTTTGTACCCCAGAAACAAAATTATTGTTGAATTAGCTTTTTGTAATGTTTTGGGAGGAGCTCCATCAACACTTCTTGACATCTCACTTTGATTATAGCATGGCAATCTGTGCTTCCTTTTGCAGAATTAAGCTCACCGGCACTCAGGTTCTGAGCCATCATGACTTTGCAGATTGTGAGATGAAGTGCATTCCTTTGGAAGTTTTTGAACCTTCGATAGAAGAGATGAGACTGCTCCACCCATGACTGTGCTCTGATGTCTGACTTCATGCACCCCGGGGTGGGGGGGAGGTGTTCCTAGAAATTCGGAAGGAAAGCAGGTCAGAGCTCAGAGGCTCTAGGATGTGAGTTTCCTGGAAGTTTGAAGAATCAATTCCTTGGGTGCACCACTACAACTAGGCTTCACATAAACCAGATTGTCTTCTCCCTGAGCATTCATGGTCTCCACTTCTAGCTTCCTTGGGGCAGGATTCTCTACTGCCAAAGATTAGATATGGGTGTAAAAGAATGGATAAATTGACAGGGTGACCATTTGTGCAAAGACGGCTTTTAGTGAAGCTCAAACATTTTCCTAGGCCAGGCATGCAGTGAACATAACATATGAGTGCTCATTCCCTATATATGCAGAGGATGTGCATCTCTTTCTGATCATCTGAGGTTAAATCTTAGCTCCTAAATCACTGGAGACTTTAGGAGCTTCATTTGAATTAGGATCATGGCTGACCATAGGGATGTCTGAGGATTCACCTTCATTTTAACAATGAACTACATAGCCAAGCTTCATTAAAGTCTCATTTTCTCTCTGAAATCTTTATGAGAATTTCTCAATTCCAGTGACTGTAATCATTTAATGAACACTCTTATCTCTTTGCTGTGCCACCTTCTGAATCACTTATGGAGAGAGCCCAGTAAAATGTCCATCCCCAGAAGTTTAGAATGGAAACAGACGCGGGTGGGCTCAGTTTGGCATGCTGAAACAGAAGGGCATCCTCTACAGCTGATTCAACTGGAAATTTTTGGGTAATTAATTTTAGCCTAAATGACTCTGATGTGGAAAGTTCACTAAGGGATTTATCACAGTGGCACACACGCTATTCCTTGTGAAAAGTCCTTGAATATTTCTTTTTTAAGTATTGTAATTCTTACAGTAACCTTTAATATCTTTACATTAGACCTGAAGCAGAAGGGTGATATGACAGATTAGTGCCCACGTACTTATCTGGGATAGACCTTTGCAAATCTTTATAAGTCTCTCTGTGCATTTCCCATCAGAGTTGAACTTTTTTTTTTTTTCACAGTTTTCTATAAAATGGCAAAAATAGCTTGAAAGTGTAGGTGTCTCCCCAAAGCTAGGAAGCTTTTTGTGTTTGTGAAGTGAAGGATAATTCTATAAAATTTGTTTTAAAATTAAATGTTATTTTGAATGGCTTAAAGTTCTTTGATGCTTAGTAGAATTTTACATTAGATTTTTCTAGAACATGAAGAATCCTTGGATTGAGTCATTGGACATTTCCAAGCATAGGTGTTGTGTTGAATTTTCTTTTTTATTTGTGTGTGTGTGTGTTCATGTACATGTATATGTATGTATGTGTGCATGTATGGGTGTGCACATGTGTGTATGTATATGTGTGTGTGTGTGTGTGTGTGTGTGTGTGTGTGTGTGTGTGTGTATACTTGTGTATGAATGCATAGGACAGAGAAGAATGTTGGGTGTCCTGCTCTGTTACTGTCTGCTTCAGTGAGGGGTCTCTCTGGAGCTTCACTGGACCTGGAGCTAGGCTGAAAGCCAGAAAGCCCCAGTGATCTCTTGTCACTAGTCTCTACAGCACTGGGGTATCAGGCATGGCTGTGCAAGCCTTTTATATCTCAAGTCAGATCATCATACATAATCAGCAAGTGCTCTGTCTACCGAGCCATTGTGCCATCCCTGTGATTACACTTTCTAGAACAGATTTTCTTTAAGTCGCCATCTTTGACCTAAAAGTTTGCTCATATGAATTGTCCCTCACCTTCCCCATCCCCCTGCACTCTGTCTCTATTCCTTCAAGATAAAGGAAAATCTTCTTTATAAGGTTAGTTGATGGCCACAAGAACTCAGAATGTGCTCTTGAGGGTGCACTTCACATTTCTGGCTTAGTGTTTCTATGTATGCTGCTGCATAGATATGATGCCCAAAGGCCCTTGTGCTAAAGGCATGGCTGTAGCTCCTGCTACTCTTGGGTGTTGGGACCAGTGAGGTGTGAAACCTAGAGGAAGGAAGATCAGGGTATGTATGCCCTTGACCCAGGGAGACTGATGTGCTAAGCCCTTGTATGCTCTCTCTGCTTCCTGGCCACTGTGATGGGAGCAGGGTTCCCCTGCTAAGTACTCCCTACCAGGTTTTGCTGCCTCACAAACTCCCAAAGCAACCAAATGCACTGGAGTTTCCAGAGCTATGAGCAACAACGAACCTTCCTCCTTTTAAGTGGATTATCTTAAGCATTTTGTAACAAATGATGAGCTCATATGTATTCTCTTCTTTCATGGTCCTCATTCTGTCTTCTTTTGTCTACATTCCTTTGTCTCTCTCTGTCTATGCCTTTGCCTCTTTGTCTCTTTCTGTGTCTTCTCCTATCTGTCTCTCTGTCTCTCTGTCTCTCTGTATGTGTCTCCTCTTCCTCCTCCTCTCTCTCTCCATTGTGTCTCTCTTTCTGTGGTGATATTGTGTTCACCAAAATATTGTGCACCCTAATAAACTTATCTGGGGTCAGAGAACAGAACAGCCACTAGATATAGAGGCCAGAAAATAGTGGCACATACACCTTTAATCCTAGCGTTCCAGAGGCAGGTGAGTTCAAAGCCATACTGGAAACAGCCAGGCTTGGAGATTCATGCCTTTAATCCCAGGAAGTGATGGCAGAAAGCAGAAAGGTATATAAGGTGTGAAAACCAGGAATTAGATCTGGTTAAGCTTTCAGGCTATCGAGAAGCAGTTCAGCTGACATCCAGCTGAACTGTTTCCCCAGACTCAGAGGCTTCCGGTCTTGGGAAACAGGATCAGCTGAAGAATTGGCCAAATGAGGTTAGCTGTGGCTTGTTCTGCTTCTCCAATTTTCCAGCATTCACCCCAAAACCTGGCTTCAGGTTTGTTTTTATTAATAAGCCCTTTTAAGATTCGTGCTACACCTTTCTGTCTGTTTGTCTCTGTTGCTATCTCTGTAACACATACATACACACACACACACACACACACACACACACACACACAGACACACACCTTCCCTCACATTGCCTCAGTGGTGTGTACATAGTTTCTCTGCATCTGACTCATACATGTAACAGCAGTGTTTGAATGACCACCTTTCTGTATAGTGTGACCTTTCTCCTCAGAAGGAGAATCATACATTGGTTGTAGTTTCCACTGACTTGCTGCATTTCCTGTCTTGGTGAAAGAAGGGGAAGGCTCTCTCTCTATCCATTTTCAGACTCTCTATAGATCTCAGAAGGACAGGGCAAGAGAGTGAAGAGAAAAGTTGGGAAGGTGGTATATAATGGAAAAAAGTGTCTAACTGTACCCCTTGACTGTGAAGCATTTGAGGAAATCAAGAAAGTCCACTATAAATGCAACCTATTGATACAAATTAAGGTGAATATATTAGCTGATTTTCTTGTCACTGTGACAAAATGCCTTTAATCTTGAAGGAAAAGAGGTGTGTTTTGGTTCACAGTTTCAGGGGACAAGGTCATGGTGGGAAGACAGGGCAGCAGCTGCTCCATTTATAGTCGTGAGATACAAAGAGGCAGAGAACGTGGGGCTGAATCTGAAGCTCGTGTCTCCTTCAATGACCCATTTTCTCCAGGTAGGCAGCTCCCACCCCCTCACAGAGTTCCACAGCTTCTCAGAGCAGTACTACTAGTTGGGGACCAAGTGAGTGCTCAAACACAGACTGTGGGTGAAATTTCACATTCAAACCACAGTGGTATTTATGTGTTTAATGTGACAACTTGAACTGGAGGGGGCTGGAAATAAACCAAGACACCACAGGCCAGGTGCTCAAGGATGGGAAGAGAGGCACAGTCAGAGGGAGAGGCAGCAGATGACAGTTGGAGGTTAAGTTATAAACTTTCTGAGGGAACAACCCACATATGTCAATTTGTCCCCAGTAAGCATGCTGAAGAAGTATCTGGAAGGGCAGTTAGCACAGGTGTACTTCTCTGACGACTTCTACCAGAGAGCAAGACCCAGTATTCAAATTACTCCATTTCCCCCAAAGATACTAAATTCAGCATTTTTCCATTTATTTATTTGTGCATGTGCACTGTGTGTGTGTGCACACACACACACTTTGGCATTCATGTGAAGGTCAGAGGATAGTTTGCAGGAGTCAGTTCTCCTTCCACTATGGGTGTTCTGGGGATTGGACTCTGGGCATCCTGCTTCACCAGAGGTCCCCTTACTCCCTGAGCCATGTTGCTGGCCCTAAACTTATTTTTTAAAACATTTAACTCACCTGATCACAAGAGACACTTTTCCCACAAACAAATATCTTCAAAGATATTATTCCCCTACCACAGTGTGTGATAGTTGTGCCATGTCAGTTTGATTGCAGACAGACCTTAGGACACTTAAATAAATAAACAAAAATGTGGTAGTGAAGCCAGTTTGCAGCCACACGTATTTTAACTACCAAATTGTCCTGGTTGTTGACGCTGAACTCAACTGGAATTTATTTCTGCTGTGTATATTGGTGTCAGATAGGAACTTTGAGCTGTGTATCTCATGTCAATGGAGTTTCAAAACCTATCACAGAAGAGTTTCTGGGACAGGTGAGTTTGAACTCCATGGTTTGGTTTTTAGTAACAAGGCAATTGATGGTACTGTGTGTACAGTACTGTTTAAATGTATGTAATGGCTGTGCTGGGAAATGTCCACAGCAATGAAATACTCTAAAAGGCCAGTTCACAGTTTAATTTCAATGTCATTTCTTTTTTTCCCCCTCACCTTCTACCCCAGCAGCTTTTTTCCTTGATCAGATCCACATCCTCTTCCTGGACTGGACCTGAATGATAATAACAATGTTTGAAGGAAACCTGGGATTTAGAACAGGTAAAAATGATTGAAGGGGACAAAGCCATTAGCAAGAAACAGGACAACAGGTGACGGTGGCAGTACTTTTCTGTGCTTTGGATGTGGGGAAAGGAGGGATCTGGAACAATTCTTTGTATGTTTGCTGACTGTAATCCTGATGGGATCCCATATGCCTGCTATGCGCTGTCTGGGTCAAGGGTCACAGACATCTGCTTGGAGGCATTGCCTCTCCATAGCTCCACAACAAGATAATGATTTTTGTGAGCTGCTCATCACTGGCTCCCATCATCTCTTAAGCCAGGGCTGAGCCCCCTTCTGAACTCTCCTAACAGTGGACACATTGCCCAGCCAAGACCCTCTGATCCTCAACGTGAAGTCTCATTCTTGAGCATAACCAATTTCCCTGGGCCAGGCTGATTAAAGGATTTATACTTACAAAGTGATTACTGTCAGGCTAAAAGGCAAATTGGCTTTCAGAAATACAACTTGAGAGTACCAGAGAAGCAGGAATAAGGTAAGTAAAGGCACCTAGGTGGAGAACTGAAGGCAGGTAATCCATGAACACAAGCTCTGGTGTTCAGGGACATGGTAGGAAAATACAAGCATTCATTCAACATTTATTACATACTTACAATATTGGACACCTTAATGTTAAAATGTACCCAGTTAACCACCACTCAGGTACTTTTGCAAGGGCAAGAATTAAATAATGACACTCCAGCCTGTGGTTAGGTGGGATAAACATGCTTGTGGGGGAAGAAATGTCTGGATAAAACTAAAGGAACAGATTAAACTCAGTACTTTCCTACTGTACAGCCAAGTTCTAGTATTCCCAATTAGGCGTACAGTGTTGAGTCAGACTCTACATATTTTAAAGCACCTGCAGCAGATTTATACTCAATGATGAACTTGATAGGACTCTTGCTTTTGAGATTTCTGTTCTAGTAATATGTGTGTGCACTGTACAGATACTGAAAGTAAACGATGCAAAATAGATACAGGGTTATTGATGATGATTCAGGATCAACTTTAAATAGAAAAAAAAATCCATAAATGTCTTTCAGCCATTTGAGCTTCCTCTGTTGAGAATTCTTTGTTTAGTTCTATAGCCCATTTCTTAATTGGACTGTTGGGCATTTTGATGTCTAATTTCTTGAGTTCTTTATATATTCTGGATATTAGCCCTCTGTAAGACGTGGGGTTGGTGAAGAACTTTTCCCATTCTGTAGGCTGTTGCTTTGTCTTGTTGATCGTGTCCTTTGCTCTACAAAAGCTTCTTAGTTTCAACAGGTCCCATTGATTGATTGTTTCTCTCAGTGTCTGTGCTACTGGTGTTATATTTAGAAAGTGATCTCTGGTGCCAATGTGTTCAAGACTACTTCCTACTTTCTCTTCTATCAGGTTCAGAGTAACTGGATTTATGTTGAGGTCTTTGATCCACTTGGACTTAAGCATGGTGACAGATATGGATCTATTTGCAGCCTTCTACACATTGACATACAGTTATGCCAGCACCATTTGTTGAAGATGCTTTCTTTTTTCCATTGTACATTTTTGGCTTCTTTGTCAAAAATTATATGTTCCTAGGTGTGTGGGTTAATGTCAGGGTCTTCAACCAATTCCATTGGTCCACATGTCAGTTTTTATGCCAGTACCAAGCTGTTTTTATTAGGTAGCTCTATAGTAGAGCTTGAGGTCGGGGATCATAATGCCTCCAGAGGTTGTTTTATTGTACAGGATTCTTTTGGCTATCCTGGGTTTTTTGTTTTTCCATTGAGTGTCCTTCTTTCCAGTTCTGTGAAGAATTGTGTTGGTAATTTGATGGGGGTTGCGTTGAATCTGTAGATTGCTTTTGGTAAGATCGCCATTTTTACTATGTTAATCCTGCCTATCCATGAGCATGGGAGATCTTTCCATTTTCTGACATCTTCTCCAGTTTCTTTTTTCAGGGACTTAAAGTTCTTGTCATATAGGTCCTTCACATGCTTAGTTAGAGTAACCCCAAGGTATTTTATATCATTTGTGGCTATTGTAAAGGGTGATGTATTCCTGACTGTCTTCTGATGATGGACATTGATGTGAAAGTGGAAGCTGAAGAAAGCCTTTCCTCTCCCCCAACATAAATAGGAAGTAATGACAAACATATGGAAATGTCAGCCATCTGCCTTGACTAACAAATAATGTATATATGTTTTGAAGGTTACACTTCATCCAATAAGTACACATGATAATTAAGTGTTCATCAAATGTTTTGTTTCAAATAGCAGAGATGGAAATGTTAATTACATTTATCATTATTCACTATATGTAAATAATTATGTGAAAGCCTCTGAATGCTATATTATTTTTGTATATACTTGTTTAAATACATTTTGCAGTAAAGTATATGACATATTAAAAAAGATACAAAGTTTGAAGGATGGTGGTTGTTATTAAAATTATTTTTAGTGTTGAGGTAATTCATATTTAACTTTGGAATATTATGCCATAGAGATCAACTACATTAACATATACAAAATAATTCTTTCATAGATATCCCCCATGAACACATTAGAATATATTTTTGTATTCTTAATTAAAGATATGAATATACGTGCAGATAAATAGATACATAATTAGACATTTTATTTTACAAAATGGAACCCTTTTAATATATGCTGGTTTAATAACTTGATTTTTTCCAGTAAAAGAAAACACTGTAGGAGTTATTGTATTCCCAACAGTATTAATCTATAGAATCATTTATTTCCCTAAATAAAATATGTCATGTCAATAGATGATTTTAATTCATATAATTTCATACCATTTTTTGAGTTTAGGTTGTTATTTTTCCCATTCTAAACACACACAAAGCAAATCCTAAAGCCTGTACTTTTTCTCAATGTTGAATGTTTAAAGTGGATTATTGGGTCACTGTGCATGGATTGACCAAATGGCTACATCAAAGATAGAGATACATTCCAGAGTAGGCATAATATAAATAACAACAGTCTACTTACAGACAAGTGGAAGCCACAGAGAATTGGGGCTGATGAGTGACATTGCCGGCTGTAAAAGAAGACGAAGCAGGAGTAATGAAAGGGAGTAACACAATAAAATATGGCTGAAAGCTAACACCCAAAGTTGTAGGGTCTTCAGTCCACAGGTCTAGGGATATAGTGCTGTCAGCTTCATGCTCAACGACTTTTAATCTGGGGCTAGAGATAGGCTCGCCATCTCAGAATCACCAAGGCTTTGGGGTAAATTGCTTACTTGCCTTGTACTGCTGCATGTTTATGTATGGGCTTGATAAAACCACAGAGCCTGTAACCTTGCAGAACTCAATGCTTTGCTAACTAGGCTCCCATGCTGCTCTCAAATTGAATTTGAAGGAGCTCTGTGCCAGGGATCCAGTGTCATTATTTGTCTTCCTGCTATAAACACGTTGAATGAGGCACTTTTCTTATTGCTGTGACAAAACACAACTTAAGGGAAGAAAGATTTACTTGTCTCCCAGTTCAAGAGAGCACAGGTCCCATGTGTGGTTGGCAGAGCACGTGGTGGTGGAACGCACAGCTGTGACTCCTCACATCTCAAGGGATCAGGAACCTAAGTGCAGAGCATTGCTATCACTCAGTTGGCTTTTTCCTTTTGACTTTTTTTTTTTAAAATCATCAATCTAGCCCAAGACACCAGCCCATGAGGTACCTCCCACTTTCATGGGCTGTCTTAGTCTAGTGTTGATCCTCTCCAGAAATTCTTACAGATACACACGGAGTTGAGTTTATCTGATGCCAACTTTATTTCTCAATCTTGTCAAGTTGACAGTCAAAATTAACCATCGCATTCACTAAAGAACTATGAGATGATAGGACTATGAGATGATTGACAGCTTTTATTTTTTTCTTGGAACAGAGAAAGCGACCAGTCTTGTTACTCATGGTGCACCTGAAATGGGATTTTTAAAATGGCGGCACCGAAAAGCTTCTTCATCATAATGGGAGAAGATGGAGGTCTGTGGGGACAGCCTGTTCCAGCTGTTTTCATTTAAGAAAAGTTCCATTATCCTTTGAATTTTCTCAGTCGAGGGAGTTGTTATTATTCTGGCACTCCTCCTGACATTTTTATGACTTTGTTTATTTTAATACATGGTTCATTATTTGTTTTGGAGCAGGTCTCCCAACTCCCCTTCCAAATGCCACTCCAGCTCACCCAGGAAGATGTTGCCTCATCTCCTTTGCTGCATCCTCTTCCCACTTGGCTAAACTTCCCTGTTCATTAGTGGCACAGAACTCAGTGACAGCACTTCCAGACAGTGACATTAATTTATTCCTCTGCATGATCAGGGAAATTAATTATTATTTGGCTCTAGAATGGAAGGGTCTATATTGGGTTTGCTGAGTTTCATGGAGAAAAGCATGATCGAGTTCCCAACCCCCAGCTTAGAAACACACACTCAACCCCCGATCCTGTTCAATTCTCTGAAGTAATGCCTAGCAGCAGAAGAAGTAGGCAATGGAGATGGAATATGACTTTCTCCCTGCATGCTTTTCTTTCCCAGCCTCCAAGGGCTTCTCTGCAGCTAGGGACTGTTGATTGACTTGGCTCCTGAGCTGATGTTTCCATTGCTGTACTCATCTTGTTCAGACGATGGGGCATGCCACCTGATGTGGCAAGGCTGACAGGGAATGTGAGAGAGACCAGATAGATGACAGCATCTCTGTTCTTCAGAGCCACCCAGGGTGATCTGCCACCTGATGATAGGTCATGGCCTGCCATTTATTTACTTACAGCTTTAATGTGGGACAAATAAGGGGGTTGTGGTGATGAGGGTTGACAAAAGACCAGGAGACAGTGAAGGGCCACAGGAGGGAGAATTTGACAAACTCTTTGTGCCATCACAATATCAACAGCCATTTTGTACATCCCAATGGACATTAGGACCAGCCTGGGACTCATGATTAGCAGCCTTCAGGGCAAGAAACCAGACTTACTTAGCAGAACTTTCTCTATTCAACCCACTAGCAGGGAGCAAAACCACCATCACTGTATATTAAGCAAATTTGAATTGAAATTTTTCTTGCAACTGAGTTTCTGCGACACCCTCTGATTGGTTTGGTAAACATGTTTCTCCCTTTTGTTCTGTAACTGGTATATACTTATGAACTAACCTTCATGGGCCATTGACTCATCACCTACTCTTTGATAGCAACCTTCGACTCAAAATCATCAACAGTTTTGATGATCAAGCTTTTAAAAATCTTCACTTATTTTACATAATGACAACTTGGTCGTAAGAAATAAATGCTGTTTACCCAGGGACGATAATAAACATATTTGGCTGTAGGGATGAAAGTTTGACTATATCTTAAGGAGATTAAATAAACAAAAATAAGTCCATACATGATCTTTGCCTGTGTCTAAAATGAGTTAAATATTTCTGAGGCAACAAATTTGATGAAAAGGCACATTAAGTATTTTGTATAAGAATAATGATTTGAGTTACTAAATGTTTGAATGGCATCTGCCACTTATAGCTTGGGCATCATTTTAGGACACCAGGTCTTATTTATTTATTGTTTGTTGGTTTTTTTTTTTGTTTGTTTTTTTTTTCGAGACAGGGTTTTTCTGTATAGCTTTGCCCCTTTCCTGGAACTCACTTGGTAGCCCAGGCTGGCCTCGAGCTTACAGAGATCCACCTGATATGCTTCCTGAGTGCTGGGATTAAAGGCGTTTGCCACCATTGCCGGGCCAGGTCTTATTTTGTAATACAGCAACTGGGAGAGGGACCTGAGGACTTTCCTACACAGATAATTTTGTGTAGAACAAGGGTGTGTCTGCAGAACCAACAGGCTAGGGGTGCACTGTGCCTTAACACCACAAAACATCCACATAGCACCCAGAATAATGTGTTCAATGAATCTCATGTGTTGAACCTAGTATTATGTCATTAAAACCATCATGCAAAGTACCAACAACTGACATATCTCATAAGGAGAATCATCCTTATAACACATAGCAATCTGAATCCTGCAACCCTACAACTGAATGTTCTGCACAATGGTCTCTGATTCCATGTTCTTTTGAGTTTGGGTTTTACACTTTAGCACTAGATGCTTGGAACTACGTAGCCTAGACTGGGCTCTCACTTTGGGGCATCTTTCCTGCCTCATCCTCCTGCATGGTGATATAATAGGGGAGCCATGGCTATTTTCTGTGTATTACAATGCTACAACAACTATCTGTCTTTTGGTGGATCATATTTGCAGTATCTAAGCAACCCCAGGAGGCATCCAGGGATGCATCTGGTCTCCCATTTATCCAGAGAAGATGAAATCTCTAAAGACATCATACCCACACCAGCGACTCCAGAACAGCTTGAGGGATATTGCATTTTATTGGTTCTACCAACAATGTTGAGACAGTTGTTGGAGTAGATCCAATGCATTTCATATCTTGGTTCCCAGGGCCCCATCTTTTCTAGCTGGCACCTCTGTACCTGGATGCCCCTAGGTTTGCTGCTTTATGTGGGAATTGCTCTCACTTCCATCTTCTTTGCATGGTTCTGGTGATAAAGTAGAGTCAGGTGAACTCTGGAGACAGTCTATTTTCACTAGTGTTCTTCTAGAGGTTTCATTTAGGGTTAGCTGAGGCTTCCTTTTCTCTACCAAAGAATTTCAGGTGGAAGAGAAACTTCTTCTCTTTGATGTATTTGGAAGCTTCAAACAGTCACCCATCCCTTGTTTGCCAGCCCCGGCAAGGGAATGCAATGCATCCTGAGTCCTTGATTACAAGTGAACCAAAGTCTATGTAGGATTTTTATGTACATAGGTATCCCCATGGTCCAGCCATTCCCAGAGAACACCCAGTGCCCTTGTTTTCCTGTATCTGATTAAGAGACATTCAGGTGGGCCTGGGTCACAACCTCATATTCAAAGAGACGAAAGATGTTACATGTTATCATTTTGTTATAGCTAAGCTTCATGTTTCTCACTCCCCATCACTACTTAGCCTTGTTCTGTTCCTGGTTAAAGCATTGTTAAGACCAGTGACCTGGGAGAAATGAAAAGAAAACAAGGACAGAAGATTCCTGGAGTGTATACTGCCAAAGAAACAACTGCACTCAATCTTCTCTACATTTCTGGTGCTTTGTAATTTACCAAAGGTTTAGACTCCATGATCATAGTCTTCAGTGTGAACTAAAGTAATATTAGGTAAGTTTAGGGACCATACCATAGATACATGTTCAAGATTTCAGTGGGCAACTACTTTAAGTTCTGAAAAGGCAAATTCTGTAATTACACATTTACTAGAAATCATGGCCATTAGAGGGATACCTATACAAATTAAGACTGACAGTGCTCCAGTATATGTCTCTAGTAAAGTGACACAATTTGTTTGAATACAACATAAAGCATATTACATGTATACTACATAATTCTACAGGGCAAGCAGTTATAGAAAGATCTAATTGCAGTTTTAAAGATATGCTTAATAAACAGAAAGGGGTAATAAAGACCCCCAGAGATAGATTACACAGTGTTTTATTAACTTTAAATTTTTAAAATGCGGGTTGGGGATTTAGCTCAGTGTTAGAGCACTTGCCTAGCAAGCGCAAGGTCCTGGGTTCGATCCTCAGCTCAAAAAAAAATTTTTTTTTAAATGCTAGTGAAAAAAGAACAATGACTGTGGAGAGACATTGGACAGTAGAAACAAACCTGCTGAAATAAATCAGCCTGTATATTTTAAAGACATGTTGACTTCAGAATGGAAACCAGGATATGTATTATGTTGGGGAAGAGGTTTTACATTTGTTTCCACAGAAGAAAAACTATGTATACCATCAAGATTGGTAAAGATTAGATTCGAACAGGAGAGACTTCCTTATCAACAAGAGGCAATAGCTCATCAAACAGCTTGGTCATCCAATTCAAACTAACATAAGAAAAACAAATGCCTTTTATTCGATCAGGTATGAAAAAAAAAAAAAAGAACTCCCCAAAGTTAGGACTGGGGCAGGGTTTTGTTTTCATCTTTTCAGGAGAATAAAAGCATTCAGCTATAGAAATCCAGAGACCACTGGACAAATGAGACATCTGAAGATGAAGGACAAATCATCATGAGAAAATGTCCCAAGAAAGAGTAAATTGGCCTAATGGTTTAGCCCACCTCCAACAGGGCATAAATCTTCCCAAATGCTTGTTTTTGCTGCTCTCTACAAACATAAAAGGCAAATGGTCCCAATTCAATTAAAATTCAAAGCCGGTTTTGGAGTTGGATCATGGCTCTCTCCTTCTCTAAACCCAAACATGCTTGTTAAAGGAAAAATCCAAAATCTCTGTCTTATGTCAGAAGAACTATGTGGTATGGAACAGAAGAAAACCAAAATCAAGGAACTATACTATGGTCACTAATTTCATAATCCTTTGGTTTTATTTTGGCTCTTTAAAAATTTTCCTAAGATATAAATATTATCTCAAAATCTGTAAGATTATTATGTATATATAAAATTTCTGTTGGGATATAAGTAGTCATACAGAGTATTAACTAATTTTAGAAATAAGCTTCATCTAGCTTCCTGTATGTGTCTGCAGTATGAGTCTGAAACAGGTAATTAGGAACTAAGTTTGTGTACCCTATATGTGCATTATAGATTGTGGTCCTAGAACTTTTTGGAGATCTATTGTATATGGCCTTTCAAATGTTTGAGCTTTCTTCAGCAAACTATGATCATTCCTAACAGCCAGTTTTGAGATCTCTCAAAAGATGATACAATGAAGGCCTGCATCAGCATATTCATCTGGACTATGGTAATACCCATCTGAACTATGGTAAAACCATTACGCTGACAAACACCATCCAAAGATCAGTTTCAGACTACGGACTGCTCAGGGCAACTTCAAAGCTGCTATCTGAGATGGTCCAGCCTCACAGACTATCCAGCCAGGACTTCAGTTAAGCCCTGCACTTTCCCATCACACAGAGACTGGACAACAAATGGTGCAGCCAGCTCTTCTAGGACTTGACCATTATCTTAGTTTTCTCAGGGTCCCCCAAAGGTGCTGTCTTACCCTCCCCCCAGACAGCAGAAAATAATTTTAAGAACGTGATACCCACATTCCCAAGAGGTGGGGTAGGTGTTGTTGGTTTCTGTTTGTTTGTTTGTTTTTGGTCATTTGGTGGGTTATGGATGTTTGCCCTTCTTTAGGGAGGTTAGTTGCATGTTGTTATTGGTCATAGTCAGGGAGGAAGCTAAATAAAGGAGGTTAGATTAAGCAATTTCTTTCTTTCTTTCCTTCCTCCCCTCTCTTCTTTCCTTTATCCTTCTTTCTCTTCTATCTAGTGTTGAAATAATGGGTATGGGGATAAAAAGAAAGAAAAGGGGGTATAGGATTGAGAGGTTAAAGGGTAGATGATAGAGTCTACTAAAAAGCAACCACTAGTCTCAAAAATTTTGCCTTGGTATGGCTTTTTGTATATTGATACAAATTTAAGGTTATTTTTGTTATAACATACTTTATATATGTTTCTATTCTTTTTTAAGATATTGTACCTTTGAAGCTCATTTAAAAATGTAATGTGAAGTTCTAGTTCTTGAAAGCTATTATTAGAAAATGTGACAATGACCTTGATCCAGTCATCGTATAAGCAGTATTAGTTTGTAAAGATTTATTTATTGGTTTGTCTACTTGCATGTTTGTATGCATGTATCTCTCTGTGTGAACGTGTGTGCAGGCATGCTCACTTGGGCATGTGTGTAGGTAGATGCCGGAAAGGAGTGTTGGGTGTCTTTTACTGTCACTCCACCTGATCCTTTGGTCAAGGTCCCTCTTTGAACCCGAGGTTCTTTGTTTTCCTCAGCCTTGACCAGTCTGGAATACAGCACCCCCCAGTGATCCTCCTGTCTCTGCCTCCCTCAAATCCAGGGTAACAGGTGTGCCCGGGACATCTGCCTGTTATGTGAGTGGTTGGTTCTGAATGTCAGTCTTACCATTACATAACAAGTGCTCTTTCCTGCTGAGTCATCTTGCCAGCCTCCACCACTCCGTTTAGATTACAGCTTGTTTCTTTCTATAAACAATTCTTTCCATGCTCCTCCTGCCCTTTTTAGAAAAGTTAAGTAGAAACAGCTACCATCCACTCACGCCCTTTCTGTTGAGGCTATAAGACATTCATGAATCTATAATTCATATTTTTATCATTAGCATGCTTACTTTTGACATAGACATCTCTGTTCCCATGTAGTACTAATTAATGAAAAGTTCTAAAGTTATACAAAACATAAAAAGAGACAAGCAGGTGGGGGGAAACATGTATTTGCTACTGAACAGGATTCCCCCGATACATGAGTGCTGGGGCCATATTTAAGATAGTGAATCCCATTTAGAAGCTGTGCATCAGTGAACTGGAGTGGGAGGGTCTATAAATAATCAGTATGATTGCCACCAGTGTCAGCTGAGGAATCCGAAAGCTACTCACCTTGCTGGGGGTGTGAGAACATCCTGACTATGATGTGTCAATCTGTGCCTTGGCGTGTTAGGGTTGCTGCGATTAACAACTGCAAAGAAGATTTCTTGAACACCAGAAATTCGCCCTCACAGTTTTAGAGGTGACAAGAGTGCGAAGTCCGGGTATTGATGAAGTCATAGTCCCCCAAAAGTCTCCAGGTGAAGACAGTCCCTTACCTCCTTTAGCTCCGGGAGCCCCCAGGCCTAGGACAATACCACTCCAGTTTCTATCTATCATGTCATGACCTTCTACATGTCTCTGTGCTCTTTCCTCTTACAGGAACATCTGCCATTGACTTCAAGGTCCATTCCAAATCAGGGATGGTGTCTTCTTGGGGGTGTTTAATTACATTACTTTCCACAAGAGCACAATCTGAGATTTTAGGTAAGCATGACTTTAGGTGGACACTGTTCAGCTCAGTGTGTTCTCACTCACATTCATTGTTTCTTAGAAGGTTGCAAAGAGTGGGAAGATAAACAGTAGCAGCGTTTTTCTTTTTGTAAAATTTCCCCTAAGCTACAAAGTAGAGAAGAATTCATTTTAACTTTTGTATTATTCCACTGGGGTTTCTGTCTAATTAATAAAAGAGAATACAGAGTCTTGAGACACTCTCTTGGGGGCTTGGAATTGGAAATTATACTTTCTGATAAATGTTTGGTAGTGTTTTCATATGGAGGGTTCTCATCTGATCCCCTTAGCAGGCTGCTGCAGTAGGTGTGGCATGTAGCGTTAATGAGAGCTGTGGAGAGCAAGATGCAAGGCTCAGTGTGAGTGCATTTTGCCAGCATTCCCTGTTAGTGATTTCTGGGTGGGACTGAAGTGTTGGCACCTTCTCCATCTCCTATGAAGCAGCCTGGCTTCCACAATGCCTTTCTTCCCACAGTACCCAAGGAGACATCCACCCTCGCTTCTATTTCCATATTCCTGTTTTCACCTGCTTTTGAGACTTGTCTCAACTGAGTTCTACAACTTGTCACCATTGGACTTTGTAACCTGTGTGGGTTCCATACCCTTTCTGGGTCTTGGCTTAAAGCAGGGAGAAAAATGACTTTCTTCCAGGAAAATAATGAAGAAAATAATTTACATTCAAAATTCCGAGCAAGGAACCCCTAAGATCAGCATCCTCTTTGGGGTATGTGGCATGTCTTGTACATAGAAACAGAAAAAAGAAGTGGGAAGCAGAGCAATCATTGCTTGGGGTGTGCAGGGCCACAGGAGATGGGCTCAGATGTGTGTCAAAGAGGCTGGGTCTTAGTCTCATTGAGTATGAAATGCTGGGTGGATCTCAAGTCTGTTGAGCTCCGTGATTTTTGGATAAATGACTGACAGGAACTGCAAACTAGGAACCCTCTCTTTTCTCTTGATTTAAACATTGATTGATTTAAACATTGGAGGAGCCAGTAAAGAAACTTACAGAAACAACAGGATGAGGGAGCGATCTGTGAGATGCATGGGAAGTTCCCAGCATTGTTTAGGTGTGTCACACAAAAGAGAGGACAAGTGAGGCATTTCTTGTGTATTTAAGATGAAGTGAGGCTTATTATTAGTGTTGTTATTATTTTGAAGATTACTTTAACTCGCTTCTCTCCCAAAAGATAATTGCACAGTGTCTCCTGTGTTCCTCAGTGTACTGTGAAGACAAGATGGGAATGGGAGACTTCAATATTTCCAAAGGAATGTAGAAGCAGGGAATGTAGATGTCAGGCTCAGATCAAATAGAAAGAACTCCTAAGGTCTCCACTCATTAAAAATGTATGTCATGCGTTCAAGGACTTTCTTCCACAGTAATTGCACACAGGCAGAAGCCAGCCTGAAGCTTTTTAACAACCCCAGAGCTTTCCCTTCCTCATTAAACAAAGAAGCAAACAAGAGTGGCAAAGGCAGACAATAGACCTACCTTCTCCAAATTTGCCAGGAAAATGTGGAGACCTGTGCAGCTCTTCAGCAACTGTCTCTTTGGGGCATCCCTGCTTGACATGCTGTCCTTTTGTAGAACGCACTAATGTTCTGCTCGCACCAACAGCAGTACTTAAACCAGGAAGAGTTCAACAACGCCCAATCTCAATGCCATTCTTCACCCCCCACCCCAACCGGTGTCCCTTCTGTGTTCTCAATATTTGGTGCTGTTTCTAGAATTCATATTTAAGAATCTTTTTCTTGTCACACACTAGCCCCTCCTCCTTTACAAATTCAGACAAAATCTGGGTCTAGCGATGCATGCCTGTAATTACATCACTGCAGAGGGACAAGCAGGATTGGAGGGTTCAAGGTCAGCCTGGGCTACCGTAGGACCTTGTCTTAAAAACCAAAACCAAAAGCAAATGGGGAAATGATGTAATCATTTTATTTTCAAAAAGTAAGCAAAACCAAAATAGAACAAACAAAAATTTTCAAGCCAGAGCTATCCCAACTCTTCCTTACATCCTTCCATAAAATCAGAACTTGAATCTGTCCCTTTGTTATAAAATAATACACGTGTTGTTTTGAATCCAGCTCAGGATAGACAGCAAACAAAGGATCAGCTGCGATGTCATATCCAATGTTGTGTAACAATGTGTGCATCTTGATACCTTTAGTTAGTCAGTCACACATCTGTTGACGATGTTGTATGCATCAGCTCTCCACAAACAATGGCACCAAAACAGAACAAGGGGTTTATCTTCAACTAGGTTGCAAACTACGAGAAGGAAGATGGTAGTGAAACTAAGTGTAAGCTGTCTCTGTTTTAGACAAAGTGCTCAGCAGGGAGACAGGAGGCTTGAATTACAACATGGCTTTGCCCAAGATTGATAAAACACAGAATGATGTAACTCTCTTCTACATTTTCCTTGTTCCAGAAACTGCTCAGTGTGGTGGCTAGCAGACAGTTTTTCTGCCTGGCTTTTCTGCACTGGGTGCACTGGGTGGAGTGATGGGGCCTTTGGCTTCCCCATATGCTGCTGTAATTTTTCTGTGGTCACAATATTCAAAGTCCCTTAGAGGACTCTGGAAAGTACAGAGGCAGAGATGAAGCCAAAAGCAAGGGGATACAAATGTAAGGGTAATGATCAACTCGCCTACAGTTTGTCTAGACTGGAGTGGAAAGAATGGATCATACCTACACACAGAGTCAAGTTCTTCAAAGAAGGATCTTCACAGGCCTGAGTAGTCCATCAAAGCTCTCTTCTCAACCTCCCCACCTTCCTGATGACTAGATTATGGCTGTGTAATAAGTAAAATGTTGGTCTCAAAATACTGTTCATGTGTCATTGGACAAACCCCATGGTTCACCCTGAGATGGCCACTCCTTTTTAAACCCCCTTTCAATTAATTTACATACTCCCCATGTGGTAGACTTTCTCTTTTGGTGCAATGCTTGCTTGATGTCAGGTAGTGGGGATGAAAGCATAAACACAGAGATGATGTTTCCCTTTATTTAGTATTCAGGGAATATACTGTATTCCCACATCACCTAGGGTCAGATAGTAGCCATTATGCAGAAGCTTCTAGGAGCCTCAGTTCCCCTGTCAACTTTAATTACTTTAGACCCATAAATGAACTATGTTAGAAAAGTTTGTTCCCTTTTTATGTGTATGATTTTATACAAATCAAAATTATTGCTTCTTAAATTTCACTTTTTAATCAGCACGTACCATATCCCACCCAAGTACTAACCAGGTCAGATTCTACTTAGCTTCTAGCATAAGATCAGACCAGGTCTGTTCAGGTTGGTATGGCTGTTGACATCATGTTCCATCTTGAGTAAGAATTAGAAAGTGGAAAAGGAGAATTTTTTTTTTTTTTAATTCAGAAGAGTGTAAGTGGGAAGGAAAATGAATTAGTTATTTCATCACGGGTATGACAGAACGTCTGACAGAAGCAGCCTGAGGGAGAGAGGGTATATTTCTGCTCACTTGTGGGGATAAAGCCCATGACGGAAGAAAGACATGGCGGTAGCGGAGCTCAGGACCAGGACTCCTTCCCTCTCCATGTCAGGTAAAGCAAGAAGAGTCCTGGCTGGAAGGTGAGCCAGGCTATCAACCTCCAGGTCCTCCAGGCAGCAAAATACCTCCTCCAGCTAGCCTCTCCCTCCTAGTTTCTTAAACTCTCAAAACAGCGCCCCTGGAGGCAGAACTAACAAATACACTTCTCATTCAAACCACAACAGGAGAGTTTTCAAAGGTGCTTGTGGTAAGTATGAGGCATTTTCCTTTCTAAATTACGAAAATTTAAATCTACAAAGAGACTTTTGATACCTCTGCTAGAGATGGTGGCTTGTTTTAGAGTTCACATATTTTCACCAGGTTTTATTTTTCCCCCCTGAAATGGATTGAAAACACGTCATATGTAACTTTTGAGTTAACAACACAATCCAATTAACGTTAGTACTGGTGCATGTGCAGGAGAGGCAGTATGTCCATGTAGGCTGTGTACTTGGAAAGTATGTTTTGAATAAAAGTGTATGTTTAAGCTCATGGAGTGATGACAAAATTTTACTCACTCTGGGGGTAATGTGGGTCTTCTTTTGGAGACCAGAGAAAAACAAATTAACAATGCAGTGAGTAACCCCCATGACTTACAGCAATGTGAAATCAAATCCCTCCTTTCTCTATGGCACTGGGTTCACAGGGTGCAATGACCCACTAAACATGACAGAGATGTATGCCAAATTTGCTTTGCAAAACATTTTTGCTGAAGTGAAGTCTCCTTGGTTGGAAACATGGGGCAGGCATGTTACATGGAGTCCCAGGCAATGCTATGTCCACTAGAGCCTGGTGGTATGGACAACCACACTAATCCTTTAGGCTGTCTGTGAGTCTGCCATTGTATTCCACACACCTAACGTATGGCTCACACACTGCCTCTCCTCTGTCAGAGAACTTTTAGTAGTGATTACCTACCCACAGACCTTTTGTGTACTTCCTGCTACATAGTCCAGTTCTAAATCTTGCACCGGCCATATATGTGCATATATGTACAGCCAGGTATGTCTTTCCCTACACAGCCAGAACAAAGATGGCTCACTGAAGCACTACGGTCTTGCAAAGTGTGAATTTTACTTGAGATGATGCTCTCTAACTGAGTCTTGCCATTTGATTTTACTGGCCTTGACACAAATGATAGAAACAAATCCAAACCTTAATATGCCACTTACAAAATTAATTAGGCTTCCCTTCGAAGCATATTTTACCTTTCATGTTTTAGAGGGAGACAGCAGCCCCTCAGAGGGGTGGTGCAGTGATAGCGTGACTCGCTCAAAGAAATGCTTGCAGTGAAGCCATCTCTGGTTTGGGGTTCCGTACTTGCACTTTCTCAAGTTTCAACACCTTCAGGATGGATGGGCTTCCTGGTAGGTGGGGAGTAGCCATCACCAGAGACATTCAAGCAGGCATTACACCACCGCCTTCCAGGAGGGTAGGAGGAATCCTTATTGTGACACAGTACTCTCTAATACAGCTGCCATGGCTTCCACAACTGTGCTCTGTGACTGTTTTGCCTCAGTTTTGTGAGTGTGTAATGATTTCAGTTACAGATACTCACTATTCACAGTCATTGCTATTTCTTGTAGAATGTTCCTTCATGTTCCACAGTTCAAAAATATCCATTTATTTGGAGGTTGAAGGATCAGTAGCTCAGCAAGTAAGAGTGCTTGCTGGAGGACCATGAAGACCTGAGTTCAAACACTTGACCCCCCACATAAAAGGCAAGTGAACACTCCTATAACCTCAGCACTTAGAGGATGTAGAAATGGGGGGATTGCTGAGGCTTGCTAGATGCCAACTTAACTTCAGGTTCAGTGAGAGACCCCGTCTTAAGAGAATAATGTGGGAGTGACACAGTAGAATGTCAATGTCCCCCTCTGACTTCTACATACAAACATCAGTGTACACACCCTAATCACATGTCTACAGACCACGCACATATACTATCTACAATTAACCCATACACAAAAATTTTTAAAAATCATTTTCTCAAATAGCAGCATTCTTAATGTTCCCCCCCCTTTCTCTTTTATTGACTGAGAAGGCTGCAGTGGGTCAACCCTGGCAAACAGTACAATGCATAGATACAGCATTATAATAGCCACACTGTCCAGCCCCACCACTGGCTGGATCCATGACATGGCAACATTCAGATGTCCTTATCTTCAACACTCAAAACATGACAAGTATGCACTTACTTCACAGAGCTGTCAATCAAATCAAATCCAACCATGATGTGTTTAATGCCAGGCAGGATACTTCTAATGAGCATGATGATAACTAGTCCATACTGGCTAGGTATGATGGTTTTTGTGACTCTCCTAAACTGTCTCTTCTTAATTACTCAGAAAATCTTTCACTTTTCTGTCATGAGTAGATGATGAATTAGACCTCAAGAACTTTATTAATTATTGGCATCATTTTGAAGGATAAATAAATCATAAATTTCATGATTGCTCTTTGTGTCTTTTAACCTTTTATTACTCAGGCTGTCTTATAGACTGGATTTAAATGCAGTTGGATACTTTCTTATGGAGAGGATAATATCCAGTTCTTTACCTAGCCCACATTTACATGATACCTCTTTTAAATTCCATTCCCCAGATTATGGGTCTGTGGTGCTTACAGTATACTGTCATTGACGATGTCACCATGGGAACTGTGCATGTGTAGTATACAAACGTGTGTATATATATTGTATAACTATCTGATAGCATATTTGGACTCAACACTTTTCAGATTTTTGTCTTGTTTCCCAAGGCAGATCCATATAGATGTAGTGTATCTCTAGTTTAATGTCTGAATGATTCCTGCACATGAAACATTCCCTTTCCATTGAAAGAGACATGATCCCAGCTAGTGAAAAGAGAAGATAAGCCATGAATGGAGTTCCATCTCAGTTCATGCAGGTGTTGTTTTGTGAACATCTGGGTGCATGAGATTATATTTTCTTCCATTTTTTCACACACAATAATGCTCATTTCTTTTAGAACACACATTACAATGTTTAGTTCATGACAAGTTATGACAAAGCCCTGTCAGAACCTGAGGGAAGACTCTCATTCTTTGTATCCTGAGTTGTTGTTCCCATTGTAAGTCAAACAATTTCAGTGCAGGAAATGCCAACTGGTGACTTGCTTTGTGGTGGGTTTACATACCAATACTTTTTGCCCTGCATTCTTGCATTCTATCTTATGTATTGAGACTCACCTTCTCATAAATAATAGACTTCATTTTTAAAATTTTGTTTAATGTTTTTGAGACAGGGGTCTCATGTAACCCGAGCTCTCCTAAACCTCACTGAGTGGCTGAGGATGACCCTGAACTTCTGGCCCTCTTGACTCTATCTCTGAAGTGCTGGGGTTATAGCTATGCATCACATCCAGGTTTGTTTAGTGCTAGGGGCTGACTCCAGGGCTTCACGCAAGCCAAGCAAGCATTCTACCTACTGAGCTACATCCCCAGCCCCTCAAATATAGTAAAGAATTCCACTTGGTTTCTGCTGGATCTTTATATCATAAAAATGTGTCCTTTGCCCTCCTCTACTTGCTTTTCTCCATTTGGAGCTAAAACAAACCACTTCATAAGAATCCCATCAATTTTTCTCTGTGTGCACTTTAGTTAAAAGAGCCTCCTGTGCTGTGCACCAGGCTCTGTGGGGACACTGTGTCACAGTTGGCTTGCCTGGAGATCAAAGTGAAACATCCTGAGCTCACAGAAAGCCTGCTGTGTCCCTGTGATGCTCCATCCAGCAGGCCTCTGGAGTGCATTCACTTTCAAAAGGCTTCTGGAATGATACATAATGCATTGAAATTTTGAGACAGTTTATGGAATCAAAAATCATTGTCCTTTCAACAGAGAAAATGACAGCAGCTTTCTCCAGGCTGTCTTCCTTGTTAGACATGGCAGGCTCTTTTCTTCCTCCTCTTTCTGGTGTGGAATTTCATTTTAACAATTGCTATACCTTCTGTATATGAATTGTGCCTATAACCTCTCGATTCTTGAATATATAATTTATCCATGGGCTGTCATTACCAGCTGTTCCAGAAATGGGGTAACAGACTGTATGCATTTTAAGAAAAATGAATATATTCATCTTCTCCTAGGCTCCTCACCCTCCTTGTCTTCCTCTTCTTCCTCTCTGCTTTCCATCTCTCTCTTCCTAGTCTGGTCATACATTCAGTTGAACTGTTTTTTCCTACTAACATGTAACAATAGCAATTCTCTTGATCATTTTCAGTACTATCAAAATTCCTTTAACAAATGCCTGCCTTCCCCCTACGTGTAGAATATAGTAGAACAGGTATTGAATGTGGAAGCAACTTTAAGAAGCCATTTTAACTTAGTGATGACCTTCACAATTTATGAAGTAGAAATTAAAAGTTAGTCCAATACTACCCATTTACTGAGTTTACATTTTACCAAATGTATAATGTAAAGGATTGTAAAAGATGCCATTACTTTCTGTACAAAGACAGAAAAAGAAACATCACCAAGTAAATGAAGAACTCCCTCTGACAGGAAGACACATTTCAGTTTTAGAGCCAAGCATTAGATGACCCTGTATTTACACATGTATCTCTTATTTGTTGATTTTGTAATTTGCATCCTGCATTCCACAAGAAGCAAGTTCTATGAAGAGTACGCACACACATAACTTCTAGAAAAAAGACATCAAGAGGACTGCTTAGGTAGTCAAGGATGTCAACAGAAAAGAGAACTGTTTGGGGACAAATTCTATGCTCTAGAACATTGTTTGGCTAAAGGCCATCAGCATACAGATTACTTATGTGGGCACAGCAAAGCTAAGTGTTTTCCTTTTGTGCTTTGAGTGTCTTCTTTCAGTGCCTGTTATCTTTGTGACTCCCAAAGTCCACAGGTTCCTGAGCTTGACCCCAGGTCAATGCCACTCACTGATGCAGCTGGCTGCATCATGTCATTCACTGGCCTCGTGTCCTTGATACCTGGAACAGGGTTGTGTCTCCAGGGCTGTCTTTCCTGGATCCTCAGGAATTCATTGCACATCACCACAGCAGAACCATCACTAAGGTTTGCAGGAGTGTTAAGTCCTTTATAGACAAAAGTAGAGAGGACCCTACATCTAGGAACAAGAAACAGTTATTAGAAGCAGAGGAAGACAAGAAACTCAAATTCAGTTGGATGGTTTTTCTTTGAAAATGCCTACAAGTGGCAAAAATATGTCAGTGTACAAGAGCATCTCTGGGACTTGCTAGTTGCCTTGTCTAGTTGAATCAGAGAGCTGCATGTTCAGTGAGAGATTCGGAATAAGACAGATGGGGGCAAGAGAGATGGCTGAGTATTAAGAATGCTTACTGCACAAATATAAGGACCTGAGTTCAGATCTCAGCACTCACATAACAAACTGGGGTGCTCTAGCCTTTAACTAGAGAGAACTGTTGGGAGGAAGAGACTACAAGTTTGCTGGGACCTGCTGGTTGCCAGCCTAGATGAAAAAACATGAGCTCCAGGTTCAGGGAGAGACCCTACTTTAAAAGTATAAGGTAGAGAGAAATAGAGAAGGGCACTTGATTCTTGAAATGCTTTTCTGGTTTCCAGATGTATGTACTGGCACAAGCACTCATGAACTCATGTGTATAACACACACACACACACACACACACACACACACACACACACACACACACACCCTTTCAGTATGAAATAAGGACATTGTGATAATTTATTTTCCCTCCTAGAACATGTATTACCTGTTGTGGTTTCTGGGAGGGTTTTATATGTGTCATTCAGGTTTCATTTGGTTGCTGGCTTGCTCTGGAGAAGTTTATTTTCCTTACATAGCTGATGGTTTTCTCCAAAGACAAATGAAATCTCCAGTGAAAGGAAAGACATGGCATATGTACCAACAAAGACACAGCCATGTCCCTGAACAGTTAGCATGTTCCTTTTGTTCCTTAGTGTTTTTCATGGTATTCAAAATACTGCAGCATGAGGATAATGAACTCACAATGCTGATGTGGAGATAGTAAGTACTTTCCTGCTTGTTCCCGGACTTACTAGAATTCATTACTTCTTCTTGATGGGCTAATACTGTCACAGTTTGGAGTTAGTATGCTTCACCATACGTTATTTTTATAAGGCTCTCCTTACATGATTTTATCACTTTGAGTTTTTCCTCATTTCCTGGAAGTTATCAAGCTGACATAAAAAAAGCTGTCTTCTAATGATAGTGAATTTTCATAAGCTATTTTCATCAACTCTCCTACTCAGATGTCATCTTTGGCCCAGTGTCAATAGCTAGATTTCCTTTGCTGCATTGTCTTTCTTAGTCAAATAGGGTGCATGTGTATTGATTGTGTATTATTGACTGTGATGCTTGTTTTTATAAATGTTTTCTAATAAAAATGTTAGCAAACAGAAGCCAGCATTTTATGTATGAATCCCAAATCAACAATGGGATGTTGATGGTTTTCCTATTTTAATACATGCCAGACTTTCATTGTGTTATTTCTGGTGTGTGCATGTGTGTGTGTGTGTGTGTGTGTATGTGTGTGTGTGTGTGTGTGTATGCATATGTTTATGTAAGTGTGGCTGCATGTGAACAGTGTAAGTGTATGAGTGGAGGTCAGAGGTTGACACTGGGTATCTTACTCAGTCACTCTCAATTTTATGTACTGAGACAGGGCCTCTCACTCGAACCCAGAGCTCGCTCATTCAGCTAGTCTAGCTAGTTTGCTTCATGGATCTCCTCCCTGCCTCCTGGCCACTGGGATTACAAATTGGTTTGGCCAGCTTTTGTGTGAATCCTGGGGATTTGAAATCTGGCTGTATCCGCTGTCTCCAGTCCCACACCCATGTAGGGAATGGAATTTAATCTACCAAGAAGACTGCAAGGCTGCCAGTTTCCCTCCTCCCTTCATGCCGAGCTTCCTGTCATGCTGTTTAATTGTTTGTGGCTGTTGACTCCTTTCCAGTGTGTTTACATCCTCTTGTATGCATGTTGGAAGTCTGAGCATTTTTATTTTTAGCACGACTCACTTGTGAAGGCCTCATTATGTCCTTCTGATAGGAGGGCCTCCACGGGAGAGTGGAAGGTGGAACTGTGTTTTCTGACTGTAGGCCACACTTCTAGCAGTGGTGACAGAGATCGCTTTCTGTGGTCTAGCTGTAGAATGGCAGTGGTGACTCTAAGAGCCACAGGACACTGTGCAGCAGGTCTAATGACAGAGCTCACAGCTCTAGAGATCTTTTGTTTATTCTTCCATTTGTGTACATGTATTTGCATGCTTGCCAGTGCAATGTGTGTGGGAGAGCATGTGAACATGTGTGATCATCCACGTGGGTGCAGAAATATCAACTTGCAGTTACAGATGAAACTTTCACCTTTTGTTCTTTGACCTTCCCACTAATAAGTAGTATTGTTACCATTACCACTAATAACCTGTATTGTTTTCTCCATTTGAAATTCCTTAGTTGTTTCTGTATTCTTGGTTGAGCCTGAAGCAATGCAGCTGATTAAACCATCCAGAAACAGAGACTACACTAGTTAATCATACAAGGCTCCATTAGTGAACACATATGAATATATTACACAAAGTTCTTAGGAAGAGTGAATAATATAAAGAGTGCTTATTTTGTTTACAAAGATCTCCATTTTGCAATTGAAGGACGATTTTCTTTGGATTCTAATAATTTGTCGTTACTCGGTTTACACTTATTAGTTTTGTTAATTATGATTGTGATGGTGTTGGTGATGATGATGATGATGATGATGATGATGATATGATGATGATATATGGTTTCATATAGTGCAAGCTGTCTTACACCTGTACTGTACAGCTGAGGATAACCTTGAAATTCTGATCCTCCTGGTTCTACCTCTGAATGCTGAGATTACAAGCATGTGCTTTTGCAATGCTAAGAATCAAGCCTGGTGGCCTTGTATATGCTCAGCAAGAAATGTACCAACTAAGCTACCTTCTCAACACTCAATAATTCTTATTCTTATTCCTTGTAGTCGTAGTAATACTAATAGTTTTTTTGGTCTTTAGAGTCTGATTCTATAGCCCTAGCTGGCCTAAAACTTGTGGCAATTATTCTGCCTTAGCCTACTGAGTGCTAGGAGTGTATATCAACATGCCCAGTCAGCTTGTCTTAATTTAAACCTAAGAATTTAATGCCACTCATGGCCTCACAACATTCCTCCTCTGTTGCTCTGGAACTCTTAGCTACTCTCTGATACTTCCCCTCACCCTAGTTCCATCAAATATGGTAACACTCATGAAAGGCAGAACTTTTATGATGTAGAGTAGTATTGTCCTATCTTTCCTACTTTCTAACATCTAAGCCTAGAGGCCCACTTTCTGCTTATCTCAAATAGACCAGGGAGCCTGTGGTAGTTTGAATGTAATTGGCCCCCATAATCTCATAGGGAGTGGCACTATTAAGAGGTGTGCTTTGTTGGAGTGGGTGTGGCCTTGTTGGAGGAAGTGTGTCACTGTGGGGGCAGATTTTGAGGTTTCCTATGCTCAGCATACTTCCAGTGTCTCATTCAACTTCCTGTTGCCTGCAAGCTATAGGACTCCCAGCTACAACTCCAGCACCACATCTGCCTGCATGCTGCCATGCTCCCTGACATGATGATCATGGACTGAACCTCTGAAACTATAAGCAAGCCACCCAAAACAAATGTTTTCCTTTATAAGAGTTGCTGTGGTCATGACATCTCTTCACAGCAATAGAAACTAAGACAGAAATTGGTACCAGGAACTGGGGTATTGCTGTGATAGGCCTGACCATGTTTTTGTTTGGAGTAATATGGACTTTGGGAATTTGGGTTAGGAAAGTAGTGGACTGCTTTAATCACTGCTTAATGGTCTTTAGCAGTTGGAGCATGGAAGACAGTGGTGCTGAATGTGATTTGATGAACTGTGGAAATCAAAAGGTTTCAGAGGAGAAGAATATTAGTATATGGCCTAGAGACTCATCTTGTGATATTTTGGTGAAGAAAGTGGCTGATTTTTGCCACTGTCCAAAGAGTCTGACTAAGGTTAAAGTGACAGGTTTTGGATTATTCCAATGGGAGAAGAAATCTCAAAACAGCCTAGTATAGACTCTATTGTATGGTTATTAGTGATAACTTTATTGAAGAATTGTAATAAAAAGGAGAAAACTGAGCAGGGTAAATTATAAAATGTAAATTTTGAGGGGAAGAAGAACACCAGGAAGTGGAATGGAGCTAAATTCTGTGTTCAGGAGATAAACAGATTAAGAAATGGAATAAAAGGAGTGGTGACCTCAGGGCAGGATCCCACCCAGCTAAGTTTTCCAATTTGTGGAAAGAAACTGAAGAAAAGCTTAGAGCCAGGATGGTGGGGCACAACTTTAATCCCAGCACTGGGAAGCCAGAGAGGCTGGTGGATCTCTGAGCCTGAGGCTAGCCTGGTCTAGAGTTCCAGTTTCAGGACAGCAGAGCTGAATGAAGGACAGAAAGCTGGTGAAGATATAATTGAACAAGGGGGACATGTTTCAGTCCCAGTAAACAGCAGACCTTGGCAGCTTCAGCCACATGGTTCTGGCTTTAGAGTTAATAACAGAAGAAATATGTAAGTTGAATCTTAAAAGGTCTTATTAATAATAAAAAAAAAACTTTGCGCCAACTATTGGGGTAAATCTGAAAGATCAGAGAAACAGAACAAACCACAGCTAACTTTACTTTTCCAACTTCTCAGCTGATCCTGTTTCTTCAAACTGGAAGCCTCTGAGTCCTCATCCAAATGGATCTCAGCTGAACTGCTGCTAAAAGCTTAAAAGCTTAAAAGCCTCTAGTTCCTTGTCCTCATACCTTATATACCTTTCTGTTTCCTGCCATCACTTCCTGGGATTAAAGGTATTTGTCGCTATGCCTGGCTGTTTCCAGTGTAGCTTTGAACTCATCAGGATCTCTACCTTCCAAGTGATAGGATTAAAGGTGTGTGTGCCACCATTTTCTGGCCTATATGCCTATCTAGTGGCTGTTCTCTGACCCTAGATAAGTTTATTAGGGTGCACAATATATTGGAGGACACAATATTACCACAGAAATGGGTTATGGAATTTGTCTTCATGCCTACTGAAAGCTGCTGAGGCCAGACACGTGTCAGGAGTGTCCCTAAATGGAGGCCTAGTAGAGAAGCCATTTTGTGAAACTATGAAGTTGAAGCCTGGATTGCCTTGGAGACCCCAAGAATTAATTAGAGATGCTAGAATCATGGGATACCTGTCCAGGAGAGCTGATAACAGGGAGTGGAACCAACCTGAGAGAAAGAAGTGTATTTCAGTCAACAAAGCTGAATGGAATTGGAGATCTGAAGAGCGCTTTGACGTCAGACATGGAGACACAGAGTTTGGAGTTTGTGCACTGGTTTGCAGCCTTGATAGAGTCAAGTATTTCCTCTCTAGGTTCCCTTCCCTACATTTTTGAATGGTAATGTATATCCTGTGCCATTATATGTTGGAAGTATGTGATCTGTATTTTTATTTTCATTTTCCAGGGGATTACAGTTAGGAAGACATTACATGAATCCCAGAAGAGACTGAACTTTAAAACACTGCTGAGACTATGATAGACTCTGGGGACTTTTGAAGTTAGACTAAATGCATTTTGCATTATGATATTGTTAAAAGCTTATGGGGGCCAAGGAGTGGAATATGATATTTTGAATGTCATTGGCCTCCATAATCTCATAAGGAATGCTACTATTAGGAGATGTGGCTTTGTTGGAGTGGGTATGGCCTTGTTGGAGGAAATATGTCACTGTGGGGGTGGGCTTTGAGGTTTCCTGTGCTCAGGATACTGCTCAGTGTCTCAGTTGACTTCCTGTTGCCTGCAAGATGTAGGACTCTCAGCTACTTTTTCAGCACCATGTTTGTCTGTATGACACCATGCTCCCTGTCATGATGGACTTGACCTCTGAACCTGTAAGCCAACCCAAATTAAATATTTTTTTACTAAGAGTTGCCGTGGTCATGGTGTCTCTTCACAGCAATAGAAACCCTCGGTAAGACAGAGCCTTTCCCAATCTGCTGCATAGATTTCAGTGAGAATCCAATTCAGTTGGAGGGGCTCAACTGCAACTCCATCTCCGTGAGGGGGAGGTTGGGGAGCAAGTGAATGGGGGCATGAAAGGGAACAAGGAAGCATCTTAGTGTTATCTAGAACACCCCCAACTGTCCCCTCCACTAAGCCAAATGCTTCAGTATTCCCTGGAATGTTCAATTCAGGCTCAGGCTGAAGCCTTCACTGTGTACTTAGGTCCCTGGCTCACTGAACACACTGAAGGCAGGACACCACATACACCACAATATTTTACTCAACAGGAAACTGCATACTCAGTAGTGCTCTCTCAAGATTATAAAGAAACTGAGATATTCCTATGACCTGGAGACTTGTAGCCATGGTAACATTGTAGTACAATGCATTATTCAGGGCCTGGTGGTGATGCTGGTGTCAACAAACCATGGCTCTGCCTGACCTGTAAAAGTAATCATGTACAGCACTGACTGAATGCTTGGTAATGGCAGTAAGTGTCTATGCCATTAGTGAATGTACATGTTGTAATACATGATCATTATACCTAGTGTCTTCCTCCATAGAAACAAAGTTTGCTTTCTCCTCCCCATAGGCCAGCAACAGTCCATGCATGTCCTGTTTACCGTGTTTACTTGACACCATTAAGAGACTACCCAGGTCAGGCATGGTGGCCCATGCCTGTAGTCTAGCACTTGGGAGGAAGAGGAAACAGGTTCAGGTGTTTAAGGCCAGCCTCAGCTATATAGTATGTTTGAGGTCTGCCTCACCTCTTCAGAGTCCCCAAAATAAAGGCCACTTGGAGTGAATGCCCTAACCAACTAGGATTGTGCAGACACACCCTGGGTTGTTTGCACAGGAGGAAATCACTCCACAGTGCATTTTTCATAAATAAGAATGCACCTCATTCAAAGAGTGATACATTGCAGAGAATGAGGAACTAACTGTGGAGTGCCCTTAATGGGACATCTATGTCATCTTCTGACTCAGGGAACATTACGGGAAAGGGGGAAGAAAAAGAGCCACAGGTTAGGGAAGACTCCATGATATACTGTCTTCTGAACATGACGGAGTCAAGCATACTCATCGAAGTATAGTGGCGGTGGTTGACTGTATGAGGCCCACATAAGATCAAGACAGACAAATTCCCTGCCTAGATGGGGGAGCCTGAGCAGTTGAAGGCAGCTAAAATAGGCAGTTTCCGTTAGGGAACCTGTCACTGGTAGACTGCCCAGGTCCCATATGCGTGTGAGCCAGCACTGACTGGACTAAGTGGATTCTGAAAACAGGACATGGAGTTGGGAGGGGATATAACTGGGGACTCTCCAGGGGGTTGGACAGGGAGTGGGAGGGATGTATGATCACAGGACATTTTACACATGCACAAAATGATCAAAGAATGAGTAAAAATATAATACAAATAATAAAGTTTTATTTAAAAAATTCACAAGTGACATATATCTGCATTTTCAATGACCCTGGTATTGTCTGAATTTATGTCGAACCCTGTTGTTTGATTTAGAAGCAGCTGAAGTCTCTGATCCTGAATTACCTAACATGTCTGAGAAGGCCAAAGAATGAGTGGGGAGGCATTTGTTTGGTCCAGGGCTAGTCTGTTCCTGACAGTGGTTGCCCCCAAAGCCTTTTCTGTACACACCTGTCAGATCAATGCTTATTTAGTGATGATAAAGCCCCCCTTTGCTGTTTTATTTCTGGAATGTGGAGTCTCAAAGCCCCATGGTCCCATTTTCCAGTTCGTTTCTCTGCAGTCACCTAATATTGCAGCTGCATGGGACTCATGGCCCTTAGTGTTAATCGAGGGAAACAATTACTTTTGAGAAGCTTAGAAGCTTCTAGAGCTTTTAATTTTCTGACCAAGGTTAAAGACAATCTTCCTGAAAGTCACCTCAGTAATGTTTAAAAATAAAACTCTAAGCTCTTTTTTTTTAAAAGGTACATAGTGCTAAATAAAGTTTAACTCCCAAAGGATTAATTTTTAAGGAACAAGTGCATTTGTTCTGCTCTTGGGCCTCCCATCCTCTTCTATGCTAATTGAGAACCATTCTTGCTTTTAATGAAAATGCGCGTGTGTGTGCACACACAAACACACAGGTGGGAGGTGCATTCAGAAGTCATTTCTTCTGCCATTCACTTTGTGGTGTGCCAGGAGGGGCTGTGGAGGGAGATCAAGACTGTGGAGGGATCAGGGCTATGGAGGGATCATCTCCCAAGGAGCCAAGGAAATGAAGAGAAACTGGTTTTTCACCCTTTTATTGTTACCTCTGCCCTGTAACTTCAGCCTGGATAATAGCCCAGGGCTTTGGGGTGAGGGTCCCTGCTGTACCTTTCTCTCCCATTGTAAGTCCATCTCAGAGTTAATCATTTTCTTCAAGAAGGGAGTGCTGTAATAAAGATAATTAAATTGAAATTTAATATAGTGGGGCATTGCACTATAGCTCTGTATCAGATGAGGTTTCTGAGAGAAATCATTTACTGTGAGGGTGGAGTGTATGGTATGTAATTAACAATTATGTTTGTCAGGGTTATGAAACAGAAAATTAATAACACGGTGACTGTGCAGCAGTGTGCGGAGCCACACGAATGAAGGTGACTAGACTATCATTTACTCACACAGAGGCATCTTCCTCTTACAGAAACAGAACATTAGTTCATGTGAATTTACTGGCTTTCTCTTTTTTTAATGCCTCTCAGTTTTAGCCTGGGAATTTATTTTTTCTCTCTGCAGTGGTTATTTTCAATCCTGACCACATACTAGAATCCCCCGAAGAGCTCTGTAAATCCCGATGATGCCCAGGTCCATTGCAGACACAGCAAAGCAAAAGCCCTGAGGTTGAGACAGGAGTGCCAGTATTTCAAAGTACACTCCAGGTGGTCGCCATGGGCAGCTGAGATTGAAGAGCAAGGTCGTAAATATTTAATGTGATTGATTTCCCTGGCAGAGGTGTTGGGTTAAAAGAAAAGGCATGGGGGAAAAAGCTACACAATAAGAATTCACAGACTGTATTCATCTTGACCACTGAAAAATTTCAGGATGTGTCCACGAATAGGAGGGAGTCTTAAGACAGAATAGCCTAATGTGTAGACACCTCTGCTTCCTGCAGAAACCCCTCTGAGAATCTGGGCTCCTTCCTAGAATCCATTCCCCAGTTTCTTAGAATCCACGAATATTTTCACATTTCTCAATGAGCCTGGCCACAGAATTCTCCAAATGACTGTGGGCAAGTACTAACTCTCTCCTAGCTTGTCAGCCCTCTGGGAAGGCCCATGACAGCATGAGAGGCCAGCTCAGTCACAGCAACGATCCCTCACTGGGGAAATGGAAGCATGTGTGCTTGGAAAATCGCCATGCGAAACACGCTTGCAGATCTCTGCAAAACTGAATGCTTCTAACCTCAGACCATGCAGCTCTTGCTCTAAGGGAAAGCTGCTGCTGTTGTGTATGGGTACACATGTACACCGATACTCATTATCACAGGGTACACGTACATACAGACACATGTATAATTGATAAAATCACAGACAACATTTAGGTAAATAGCATTTCCTTATCATCTCTGAGTTTGAGCCATCACTAAACTGGATTGTTGGTGAGTTTATTATTCAATGGTTTGCATAATTTACTTTTGGTGAAATGTGTATTTTGAAGCTATCTTCCTTGGATTTTCAATGGGCTTTTATTGAGAACCTTTGGGTTTAGCAATAATAAGCTATTTAAGCACATTTTCAAAACCCTTGTAAGAAGTAATTGAACTTGGCCTGCTTTCTGGAAGTTGAGCATACCTTGTGTGTAAGATGATTGGGTGGGGAGGGTGAGGGGTACAGTTGCCTGGGAGTCAGCTGTGTGCTGAGATTCAATTGCTAAGAACCCTCTTTTTTTTGTCATCTTTCAATTTTGACACAAGCTATTAGTTAATGAGGAACTAGATAAAACATTTTATTGCCCATCGTATTTGGAGAGGACAACACATTTGTTTTTGACCATAGCCAGCAAGATCCTAATAGTTTCTGTTTCCACTTGGTCACATGTAACACAGCCATCGGACTGCTCACTCTTGTCAGTTTTTCCCAGTGCATATTTTTCTGCAGAGATTGTTCTGATTTTTCTGACAGCAAATGAAAAGAACGAGGAAAAGCAATTATGCATTTGACTAAGAACAAAAGACCAAGCCTATTAAAATATGAATGCTTTGAAATTTAAATTGGGTTAATCACATTTATCAATACAACTCATTTTTAATTTGCTTTCTCTTTTATTAAATAACTATTGCCTAAATTGGAAGACCACGACTGTATTTACATAGGCAATAATGTGACCAAGGAAGTGTAATATGGCCTTGTAGTCTTAGTTCTTTTAATTCTGACTGGTGGTACCCATGACATGTATACAGATATGACAGGCTGTTTTCTACAGACATCAGCTTTGGGGGCCAGGGAAATGGCTTGGTAGACAACGTGCTTGATGAGCAAGCATGAAGTCCTGAGTTCTAACCTCAGACCTTGCAATTTCAGCACGGAGCTGGAGCCAAGCAGATCTCTGGGGCTCATTAGCTAGCCAGTCTTGTCCATGTGGTGAGCTCCAGGCCAAAAAGAGGCCTTGTTTTGTTTTGTTTTGTTTTGTTTTTAAAAACGTGGAAGGCTCCAGACTAATCATAGTCAAGATTGATTTCCTGCCTCACCTGCACACGTGTTGTGTGAACACACACACACACACACACACACACACACACACACACACACGTAGTAAAAACAAAACAAAGCAAAAATCCATTTTCCTTTCAGCTAGTGGCAGCACATGGCTCCTCACTTTTGCAGTGACCTTTTGGGATGACGTCTAGACTCCTGAAGATTCTGGTTTATCCTAGATAGAAGGAGGGAGGCACTGTGAGACTAGAAAAAGGCCCTTTTGACCAGAAGGCTGGGGGACCGAGTGGGCTGCAGTGGTACCCTGACCTGAGCTAGGCAAGCACAGTCAGTTCTTCTTTGTCTCCTTGCACCTTGCTTGGAGCTTTTTTTAATCCCCATCGCTCCCCACCCAAACAAGAATCACACAGAAAGACCATAACAACCAGTCACTTAAACTTCAAGACTCCTGTGTCAGTGTCCGTGACAGAGTCTATGGCTACTCATTCCTGCTCACTGGTGAAGGGCTTTCTAGACATGAACTACATGCTCAACACATTTCATTCATCTATTGAGTAATTTAAGAAATCAAAGATATGTTGGGTTCTTTAAAAAAAAAAGCAGCAAGTATAAATGACTGATTTTTAAAGATGCTAAATATTACTTACATGAAATTATTTCATACCTAGTAAATAGCAAGATTTTGGTGAATTCATTACAGAAGCTGGGCTGGGTATCACACTGATTCATTTCAAGCTTATAGCCAGATATTTAAAATAGGAGTAAGTTCAAATCTATTTTTAAATATTTCAGTATTTTAAATACTTGGAAATTCAATAAAATACTTGAGTTTTATTTTTTGCCACAATTTTAGAATATGAATAAAACAACAGTATATGAAACTGAATCCCAAATAGATGTTCTCCAGCTTCTCTCTGCTTGACACAGTATCTGTATTTATGTATTTAGCTTTAACATCTTTTATTAGCTTAGGAAGAACAAAGTTTTATGACAGCATTTTTGAAACAAGATTTGTTTTTATTCCCTCCCTCTACTTCTTATCTCTCCTCTTTGCTTTGCCATGCCCTGTGCCCACCATGCCTAATTTCCATTTTCAGGTCACATGTGACATAACTCGGTTAAAATTATTTTCTATGTGTTTTATGAAATAAAAACTGATAAGAACATGAACTATCTGAGGGATGGGAGGGTGGCTCAGTGGGTAAGCAATTGGCACACAAATGTGGAAACTCAGGGTTGAATCATCTGAACCCATGTGAAGCTGAGCAAGAACCCACCTTTGTCAGAGCTCAGACTGGTCAATGTGGATTGTGTAGCAGTGAACAGCAGAGGCCCTGTCCCTAACATGGTGGAGGGTGAGTTCTGGCACACCTCTCTTTATATGTGCTGTGGTGCAGTTATACCCATACCCACACACATGAACATACACATGAACACACATGAAAACACACACACACACACACACACACACACACACACACACACACACACACACGCAGAAAAATGTAAAATATCTGTCTGTGTCTAAATGATGCATTTATAAAACAATTCATCTATCTAAATACCTATTTATCTATCACCTATCTATCTATCTATCTATCTATCTATCTATCTATCTATCTATCTATCTATCATCTGTTCATTTACCTTCCTACTTATCCATGTCTGCCTGCTTATCTGTCTATCTGCCTGTCTGCCTATCTATCCATCCATCCACCTACCTGCCTACCTACCTACCTGCCTATCTATCATCTATCTATCATGTACCCATCCATCCACCTATCGTCTATGTATCATCTACTTATATAGCCATTGAGAATCTTCCTTTCACCCATCTAGATGGCAGGGGTTGACTCATGTCACTTCTGCACACCACCTTCCTTTTCTTCTTCCTTTATCTGATCACAGTAGTGTGTGAATATGTATTTTCCTTTCAAAGACTCACATGGAATTGAATATTCATTAAGAGACAAGATATATTAATGTTATTCTGGGGAAGGAGCATGTCTTTGTGTATACATCTATAAAGCCCCACAGGCAATGAAGCCCTTCATAGCTTTTAGGTAAATATAAAATTAAGTGTAAGAGAGAGTCAGTATTTGGCTGTTACTTCTGTTCCTCACCTTTGTTTCATGATTCAAAATGAGTCAGAGCCAAAAGGAAGTGAGATAAATAACAAGATAAATAATATAAAAAATACATAACATACAAGATAACCCTTTGTGGCCAAACCCTAAGGAACCAAAATATTAAGAACTATTCATACATAGCCACATGTGGCCAATCTCCTTTCCTTCCTTCACCACATTTCATATCCAGGGACATTTCTCTGGAGTTGCCCATCACTGAGCCTGCACACATCTGAGCTGCGTGGACACTGCAGTTACCATGGCACTTAGGTGTGACTGAGATTCTAAGTACCTCACCACTACAAAGGCGTTTATTCGTCTGGACCTTCTCTGCCACTGCCTTTGTTTCTCAGGGAAGGCAAAATGATGAGGCTTTTCCAAACACGTTTTCTTATTTTCTGCAATATGTATTTTTTCAGTCCCACTCTGACAGCTTTATTCCACAGCACAACCAGCAGTTGCTAAGCTTTCCTGAACAATGCCATCCCTGCAAAATCACTCAGGGAAGACAGGCTTACAGAGACAGATTTCAGCCTCAGAAAGGCTATAACAAATCACTATGCGGGAGGAGGAAAACATATAAAAATGATGAAGTATACCTTGATAGGAGTGTGTTTTTAATCACCACCTTCACAATCAGGCAAAATTCTAGAAACTTCTTCCACGGGGTCTACACTTATGAAGTTGAATGCCTTCTTTGCTGAGGACCTACATCTCTGCACTCTCTGTATCTCTCTGTCTCTGTCTCTGTCTGGTTCTCCTGACCATACTCATTGCTCTACAAGGGGCTGAATTCCAGGCCTGAGCTGTTTCGGGGGCTGGGGTGCCTAGCATTTCCATCATGAGCCATTCCCCAGTCTTCCTGCTTTCTGAAGGATTTGTGCAGAAATGTCTGTCAGCCTTGCTGCAGTGAGGCAGCTTCCTGAATGGCTTAGAGCTAGCTTCTAGTTGCCAGCCTCTGAAGTGGCATTAAAGCAACGTTCCTTTCTTAATGAGTATTAAATTTACTTTCAGGGAAACCCTCTAGCTGACAATAAAGTGTTCCTTGGGCTTGCTACTGGCTCTCTCTTCCTTGCTAATTACTCTGTTGCTGGTGATTACTCAGTCTTTCTCTTTGGATGGAGAAGCTTTGGCTGTTTGCTTCTTATGCTTAATTTCAAAACTAGGAACAGCATGAACACTCTTCAAGTCTCTGAGCATGGTCTCTTCTCAATTCTGAAGCAAATGTACATGGTTTTTAGGTTGCAGTAGACGATATAAATTTGAATCCAGACCTTATTCCATATATCAGGGCTTGAACTACCATCTACCAACAAGTTAAGTCCATCCGAGCTTAGGTTAAGTTCTCCTCCTCCTCCTCCTCCTCCTCCTCCTCCTCCTCCTCCTCCTCCTCCTCCTCCTCCTCCTCCTCCTCCTTCTTCTTCTCTCTCTCTCTCTCTCTCTCTCTCTCTCTCTCTCTCTCTCTCTCTCCTGAACGTACTAGCAACTTAAGATGCTAGGCAAGCATTTTTACCACCCTCCCCCCCCCCCTTTCTTTCTTTTAGGTTTTTAAGACAGGGTCTCATAGGTTTCTCAGGATGGCATTGGATTCACTCTGTAGTTTGGGCAGACTAAAGTATAAGATCCTCCTGCCTCAGCCTCCTGAGTAGCTAGGATCATAGGCTCATGCTACCAGGCCTGGAAATTTCACATTTTTAAATAGTTAAGAGGTTAAGAGAGAAGAGTGGGGTGATGCCAGAGCACTGCACACTAGCACACACACACAATAGGGCACCCCCACCTCTGCCCCAAACAAACTCTATAAAATGTTTAGGTGGTAACAGTTTATGATGTGAGAATCATCAGATATTCTAATTTTGACTTCCATAAATGAAGTCACCTTGGAATTCAGCCACATTTGCTGTGTCTATATATGCTGGAGTTGTCCCTATGCTATGATGACAGAGTAGGTAGACACAAATGTAACCTAGGTACACCAGTGGCATTGGGGACCACAGAGCCTAAAACATTAATAATCTGCCTCTTTACACGCAAAAACTTGTGATGACTGGTTCAAGTATTTGTTTGATCAAGGGCACATCAATTTCTTCTCGCAGCCTCAATGACTTCATCAATAGAAGAGATTGATCATACAGCAAATTACAGAGCTATTGTAAAGAACAAATGAGGTCATTGATCTCTTAGTACTTAAGGAGCTCAATGTTAAGGTAGAGGCAGAGTGGCTGGCTATTAGTTATACAGCACTGAGAACTGTTCTTTTTCTCCTTTAACTGAATTATTTTTGTATAGATGATGTGTGTTCTATGCAATAGATTTACTTGTTTAGATATGATTTTAAGATAATAATTTAAAAGAATTTCTTGTTTCTAAATATTCATTGACTATCATAAGTCAGGTACTCATCTCCTAACATAGATTATATGAAAATGAAAGTCCACTATTCTTTCAAACAGTCTTCCAGGAACATCTTACAGGCATATTTATGTAAGTTTTTCTCTCCATCCTATTTTGGACATATCTATGTGTTTGTTTTAATCATTTCCAGATTGCCAATTGGAGACAAAGTAAATTGTACATTCCCCAACCCAGTTGGGCCTTTTCAAAAGGTTTGCGTACAGAATAAAAGGGAAAATCAGGGTATTTATTATACTTGTCAAACATAAATTATTTTAATATTATTTTAAATGCTTAATAGTTTAAGGGAGTTCTTGAAAAATTCCACCTTAAGTCTAAGCCTGCAAACACATTTGTGGATAAAAATCCATTAAAGATTTCTCTGCTGACAGGAGGAAGGCGTTTGCCATGCTGTTAATGAAGGAGGGAATAGAGGAAATCCATTTGGTTATTTTCTGATTTCTGTCCAAAAGCAATTGCCTCCCACTGTGGTTTGTTCTTAGCGCTCACACAGCGCTGGGCCATGTCCAAACCCTCCATCTATTTTGATCTAGGAGAGCTAACTTCTTTGATGTGTATCTGTGGCTCTTAAAGGGTTGTGCCAGGTTTAATCAAAGGTGCATAGCTTCAGCAAAAATAAATGACGAGAAATGATCATAGTGTCACACTCAGGGGTTTCCAGCAGGCTGCAGACCTGGCCGGGCCTGGGCCTCCTCTTCATATGAAGGAACCCCAGCCTGTCTCTCTCAGAAGAAAATAATTCCAGGAAAACCGAACAAAGGGAGCCAGGCAAATCTTCTCAGGCCTTTCCTTCAATTTCATTGTGCAACTGATAGTCCTCTGGCCATGGTAGTGGAGGCCAGCACACTCTGCAGTGTGCTCTCACTGAGTATACGAACTAGAGGGGATGTTGAGCTTGGCACCAGGGTCTTCGGGGCCTTGGGAGGGGATATGCTGGGGACAGGCATGAGTGCTGACATGACAGATCCTACCCTAGCTGCAGTGAAGCAAGCGGTCACTTAGAGACTTTTTAAAATGAAATTTGAGTCTGTCCACGTTACCAGTTTGCCCATATGACAATTACAGAGCAAGGTGTCCCCTTGCTGTTTGTGTTTGACACCAAAGAGTTTGCCACACAACTATATCTCTTCCTTCTAAAAATGTTTTGGATGTACATAAACAAATATGCATATATTGTTGTCAAATCACATAAAGTGGATGATATAATATAGTGATGTATGAAGCTCATTGTCTTATCATTTTTATAATCTGAAGAGCCCATGATCATCAGATCTACAGGCTGGTATATGTTAGACAAGTTCTCTGCAACTGAGTCATATGCCCAGCTCTACTCTTTTTTTGTCCTAATGTGTAGTCAGTGTTTATATTTTGTGTGTTGCACAAGTATGTGTACAGGTGCATGTTCATGTGTGTGCCCATGCAGGTGGAGGCCAGTCATGGGAATAAAATGAGTCTTCCTCTATAGGTTTCTTTTATTTTCTGAGACACATTCTTTCACGAAATCTAGAGCTTACTGATGCCTAGACTAGCTGACCATCTACTGTAGGGACCCGTTTGTCTCTATTCCTGCTCCCCTATGTTAGGGTGACAGGTCTGCCACTGAACCCAGCTTTTCCATGGATTCTGGGGATCCAAATTCAGGTCCATACACTTTTGTGCAGTCACTTTGCTGATTGAGCTATCTCCCAGTCCCTACCTTCAAACTTTAACTCCATAGAAGATTGGTGTGTAATGCTATCTATCCATTTCCATATATATATATGTATATGTATATATATGTATATGTATATATATATATTAATAATATACTCTGTTATTATATTCAAAAATACTTCCAGAGGTTTCACTATGGTATTTAAAAGTCTCTGCTATGTGAGCTCTACAAGATAATTTTTTTTCAAAAAGTTTGCTTCACTTTAAAAATCATACATCGCAAAGTATCTTTATTGTAACAGAATAAACTACAGACTGCGTGATCAGTCACTTCTGCAAAATTCTCTTAGCTCTGCTGTAAGCAGATGCCACCCTCATCCCTTCTACAATGTCACTGTGTCCTGTGAATATGATATCTTAACTAAATATCTGACGACTGCTTGGGCTTTAGCCAGACTAGAGTGAGCCTCCCCTCAGAGCTACATGACCCCTTAAACACTTGAGGAAATGAAAACGTTGCCTGTGCTTTGGTACTCCTGAAATCAGTATGGTATTTACTAAAGTGAGGTTGCCTTTTTAACTTTCTACTTTCATACGCTGTTCTCAGCCTTCTAGAGACAAACACACTTTCCATATCACTGCCACCTTCGACTCTGTCAACCAAATGACCACCGGACTCACAAAGATTATTGAACACCCTTCTATTTAGTCCTGAGTGGCCTTGCGTAGCTCTTCCTCCAAATGGAAATGTTCACACCGGAAGGAGAAGAGAGGAAATCCTTCCCAGGAAACTCATAAAGTTACAAGGTGCAAGAGGCTTCTCTTTAAGGTTGTGTAAGTTCTGAATGGGTGCTGGAGGAGAGGAGACTCTTGGGTGGAGCAGTCCACAAGCTGGGCGGAAAGCTCCAGCTTTCACTGCTTGGTACCAATATTGGGATGGGCTTTTTAATGAAACCCATTGCCTTTGATCCCTCATGCCCCCTAAGTAACCCTATTAATCCCATTAGTCAACCAAACTTGAGTGGAGTCTTCATTTGAATGATCATCGGCACCCTGTCTTGTTGAATAGATGTTTGCTCATTTCTTCCTAGGAAAGCTCACTCAACACCTTATGTATTTTAACATGTAATTCCAGAATGAAATCTATAGCTACATTTAATAGTCACCTGTTTCTTTTGTCTTGCGGATTACACATGGCACACTCACTGTCATTTCCCTGTCTCAACCTCTTGTGATTTCTGGAATTCACTGACAAACCTATGGCCTCAGGGCCTTTGCATTGACTTTTCTGCCAGATAGTCCATCTCCCCACTTCTTCCCTGCTTCCCTCTCTTGGTTCTAATGCCCTGTCTCAGCAAGTCCTTCTTTAACCAATTTTTCAGATTTTCGCTACTCACCTCATCTTCGTTTCTTTTTTCTCCTCTACAGCACCCCTGACCATGACTTTATAGCTTATTTCTGCTTCTCCTATCCAGGCATAAGCCCTACAAGGTTTGGAGAAGTTCGTTTAATTCACTGCTACATAGTGCCTACAAAACTGTTCTGAATGGATGATTGGTAGTCTGGGTGAATGGCTGGCTCTGCATGACTTACGAGTGAAAAGGGTACAGATAAAATGTGGTTATTCTGTGGGCATTTGTTACATTCCTGGAAGCCCAGTTACTTAGAAAGTTTGGATGGGAGGATGGCAAATTCAACGCCAAGCTTGAGCAACAAATTGAGATGCTGCCTCACAGTAAATGTGTAGCCATCTTTATCATCAGAGAAAATGTACTCTTACGTTTATGTGTGACTATCCATGGTGTGATAGTCAATCTTGGTTTTCAGCTTGCTGAACTAATATGGGATGCCTAGAATATTAGTCCAACATTCTCCTGGCTACGTCTGTGAGGGCATCTGCAGAGTCAGTGGAGGATCAGTAAATTGAGGAAAGAAAGCACATCCTGAAGGTGGGTAGTTGGGTTAAATATAGACTGGTTCTTGGATGGAAAAGAAAACCAAAGAGGAAGAAGCTCCCAGGACTCTCCTGAACAAGTGCATTTTTTTCTGCCACTGCTTGAAATGGGCATCAGATTCCTGCTTCTTCAGCCTTTGAATGATTCAGATGTGCACTAGCGATTCTCCAGGAGACTTCTGCCCCGCCCTGGGGCTCCATCACTAATCCCTCATGTTCTGAAGCTTCAGCTTCCTGAACAGAGTGCCTACTGTTTTCCATGCTCACCAGCCTGATGAGATGGCCATTGTGGAATTATCAGTCCTGTGAATGTGTGAGACAATCTAACAGCCTCATTCTTATGACCATACATGATGGTGTGGATAACAATGGTTCGTATAGGCTCCAGTGTTTGAATACTTGGTCCCCAGCTGGTGGAACTGTTTGAGAAGGACTAGGAAGTGTGGCTTTATTGGAGGAGGTATGCTGCTGCGGGTGGGCTTTGAAGTTTCAAGAGGCCTGCGTCACCCCCTTCGTTCCTGATGTGCTCTCTGTCTCTTGCTTGTAGATCAAGATAGGAGCTCTCAGCTTTCCTGAGGTCATGGACCATATCCCTCTGAAACTGCAACCCTCAAATTAACATTTTTGTTTTTATTAGTTGCCTTGCTTGTTGGTATTTTATCCCAATAGAAAAGTAGCTAAGATACCACATGTACATACTCTATTGTTTCTGTTTATTTTGAGTATGCTGACTCATGCAGAGCTCTTCTAGCTAAATGAAGAACCATAACCAAAGTACAATATGGTTAATATTGCCAGCTTGAGAAGATGTAGAACCAGCTGGGAGACAAACCTCTGTGTCTGTGAGTTAGTTTCTACACGGGGTTAACTGAGGTGATAAAGAGTGGCATTTAATTCTGGGCTTACAGTTTCAGCAAGAAAGACATGCCACATCATTGAAGGTTGGAGGTGTGGCCTTATTGGAGGCAGTGTGCTACGGGGGGGGGGGGGTGGGGTGGGGGGGGGGGGGGGGAGGAGGCTTTGTGTTGTCAAAAGGCTTGAGTCATCCCCATGGGCTGGGATCCTGGAGTGAATAAAAAGGGGGAAAGCAGCTGAGCACTAACACATACCTCTCTCTTCTTTCCTACTTTGGCTGCAGTGTGACCAGCTGCCTCCACTTATGCAATCATGCTCCCTTGCCAGGATGGACCCTGGAACTACAAACAACAGCAAAGCCTCCTTCCTTAAGTTTTTATGTCAAGAATTGGATCACAACAACAACAAAAAAAATACAACAACATCTGTTACCTTTATGAGAGAAATGCATCATGAAACACATTTCAATATTTAATGAAAAGAGGTATGGAACAAAACAAAGCAAAAAGAAAAATTTGTGCATATGGCTATGATCATATCAATAAGTGTGTTTAGCTGTGTACATGTGACCAAACACCAAACAGGGACAGACAAAGGGATTGTACTAGTCCTAAGGGGGCAGCTAACCTTACGGACCTTCTTTTGGGATCATGAATTCTCTCTTCCAAGTTTGGGGAAGCCAAGAACATTCTCAAGATGGGCATGTCTCAGCGCACAGAGGAAAAATCCATGACCTCTGGGTTTCCCCAGAGTCTGTCCGCATGATGGTGCCATTTTACAGTTCAGCATCTATGTGATGCAAGGTCCACAGCTCCTGTTTCTCTCAATATGTTAATTGTGTCAAAGCCAATTAGTAGATAGTGTTTTATATGAAATCATTCAAACAGCACTCCTGTGGAAAAAGTGATCAAACATCTTTAAACAGAGAGCAGCAAGAAGCTAAACCATAAAGAATTGATGTCTACCTCTTTAATAGAATTACCTGAAATTTCAATAAAACTTATTGGAGAGTTGTTAATTACTTCTTAAAGGAAACAATAATTTTTTTAAAGGCTGCTGTGTTCTCTGTATTTTTCAGCCACTACTCTCATAGTATAGTTCATCTTTATATACCCACATTAGCGCTATGAAGTTTAAACCACCTCCCCACAGAATGTATCACCCCCGCCCCCCACCCTGTGTTAGCCTGGCTTCTCCTTTTATTATAGTAAAACTTTTAATACATATAATTTCAATCTAAAGCACTTTTTTCATACAATATATTTTTATCATGTTTCCCCTCCCCCAACTCCTTCCAGATTCTTCCCCACCTCCCCAACCCAACTAAAGGATGCTTTCTCTCAAGAGACACATAAACAAACAAACCCCTAGAGAACACAAATCAAAAAAAAAAGTAAGACAAAAAATTCCAAAGCAAAACAAAATGAAACAAAAAGACCACAAAAAAAACATGGAGTTAGTTTTGTTTTAGCCAGCTACTCCTGGGCATGGGGCTTGCCACTGGAGAAAAGTGATTTTCCCAGCAGACAATTGTGGTGATATATTGTGTATTAAATAAACCTTACCTGAGGATCAGAGGACAGAGCCACTAGATTAAACATAGGGGTCAGGCAGTGGTGGTGACACAAACCTTTAATCCTAGCACTTGGGAGGCAGAGATCCTTCTGGACCTCTGTGAGTTCAAAGTCCCTCTAGACTACATGAGATTGATTTAGTCTAGGAGAAAAACAGAGCCAGGCAGTGGTAGAACACACCTTTAATCCCAGTACTTGGAAGTCACATACCTTTAATCCCAGCACTTGGGATCTCATGCCTTTGTACCAATATTTGGGAAACACATACACCATTAATCCCAGCACTAGGAAGGTAGGAAGATGGAAGGGCACAGAAAGGTATATAAGGAGTGAGGAGACAGGAACTAAGCCTTTCTGGCTGAGGACTCAGAGGCTTGCAATCTGAGGATTCTTGGAGATAGGGTCTCGCCTTCCATTCGGCCTGAGGATTCAGTAGTGGTGAGAAGTTTCTTTGTGGCTTGTTCCTTTGTTTCTCTGATCTTTCAACATTTACCCCAATATATGGCTTTGGGTTTTTTTTTTTTTTTATTATAACACCTTAAAATTTGTGCAACAGATGAAAGCAAATAGAGTCTTGGTTAGGGTGGGGCCTTGTATCTATTTCAACCTCTTGAGTGCTGGGACTGGTCTGGCTTGACTCTGCAGACCCCGTGCATGCTGCCATGGTCTCTGTGAGTTATATGTGTGTCAGTCCTGCTGTGTTTGGCACATTTCTTAGGATGGAAAGGTATATGTAAATCACACGAGGGGAGGAATAGCGACACAAGACACTGTCTTCTCCTAGACTTTACTAAATGCCCCCAAAGCGGTTTTTGCTGTTGCTTGTAAGATTTTCAAAGCATGTGCTGTGATCTGTGAAGTGTATGCAGAGAGTTGCAGCAGAGCGGTAGGACGAGGGGAGCATAGCCAGTTAGCTGTACTGCTGGAGGGAGAAAGACAGCCTCACGTGCAACTCTTCCTACTCCACTGGAGAAGAGCGACCATTCTCAGGTGGCACCCAGCCAGTCTCTAACTCGGAATCAATTGCTTTGCCAACAAGGAACACAAAAGATGTTCATTGTTTGCAAACCCACTTCCCTGCAAGGATGCCTTGTCTCCACACTCGCTGACAGCAGGTTCAGACATTGGCTGTGGCTGCTCCGTGCTGCTTTTCTCCTGTGTCCTGTTCCCAAGGCTTTCTGGAAGAAAGCAAATCTGCCTCCCATGCCGAGGACAGAGAGACTTTCCACTTCCCAGTGTGATCTCTTCATTACTGCTGTGGGACCGCAGCAGGCGATTGTACTGGAAGACAGTAGCCAATATAATTATCTACACAAAACAAGCCAGTGGGTAGCCTTTGGGTTTTTGAAATTTTGTTTTTGAAATTTGTGTACAATCTTTTATCTCCACATGGTGTAGATTTGGGGAATGGTGATGTATGTGATTCTCTCTCTCTCTCTCTCTCTCTCTGTGTGTGTGTGTGTGTGTGTGTGTGTGTGTGTGTGTGTGTGTGTGTGTGTGATGGAAGGATACAAATGGACAAGAAAGAAGAGAACTGGGTAACTACTTCATCTCAACTCCTCTCCTGCTCTTTATTTCTTCCTTCACTAACCACTACAGGGTGAACAAAGGGAAACCGGAAACAGATGAAGACTGAGCAGCCTGCCTTTAAAACCAGCGCACAAAGGCAGAGGCAAGTGGATCTCTGTGAGTTCCAGGACAGCCAGGACTGTTACACAGAGAAACTCTGTCTCAAAAACCGATAGATGATAGATAGACAGATAGATAGATAGATGATAGATGATAGATAGATAGATAGATAGATGATAGATAGATAGATAGATAGATGATAGATAGATAGATAGATAGATAGATAGATGATAGCTAGATAGATGATAGATAGATAGATGATGGATAGATAGATGATAGATAGATAGATAGATAGATGAAAGATATAGATAGATGACAGATAGATAGATAGATGATAGATAGATGATAGATGATAGATGATAGATAGATAGATGAGACTGATGCACGCTCTTTCTTCCTCTTCCTCCTTCGACATTTTAAGTCTTTTGAAAACTCCTTTCCTACTGTATCAGATCTTCTCCCTTTCTGTGGCACCATCAAGCATACTTCTCTTTGTCTTCATTTTGTCACCTGTCTCTGGGATCATTGGTCCCTCCTGTCCCTCAACTTGTAGGTTCTGGACAATTCACAAACGTTATGCGTGGCCTTGCTGAGCTGGTAGCCCAACCCTTGAGGTCCACTGGTATCCCGTGTCAACTGGAGTCCTAACCATTGCTATATCCATGGGAAACACGTATTCTGAGGACTCTATCCAGGGTCCACAAAGACTTTTAGATAAAACCAGGCTGTAGTTTCAAAATGCACAGTATATTTATTATTTTTAAGATTTATTTTATTTTTATGTAAGTTTCTCCCCATCCCTTCCTGTACCATATGTGTGCAGGTGCCGACGGAGGCAGGAATAGGACTTCAGGGGTCTCCTGAAAGTAGACTTTCAGGTGTCTGTGAGTCTCCCAGCGTACTGCTAGAATTCAGGACATTGCTGCAAGGGCAGCAAGTGGTTTTCTCATTTTTAGTGTTTTCCATACAATGCATTTTGATCATGCTTTACCCCTTCCCCAACTCCTCCCAGAGACTTGATACCTCTCTACCCACCAATTTTAAGTGCCTTCTCTCTCTTAAACACACACACACACACACACACACACACACACACACACACACACACATCAGAACAAGTAAGCAAAAGAAGTACAATAAGACGGGGGGGGGTGGGGGTGGGGCAAAACCAAACCGAAACAAAAACTCCACAAAACAATAACAACAAAATAACGTGGAGTTCATTTTGCGTTGGCTAACACCCTGGGCATGCAGCTTGCCCACGATGAAGGTTGGCATGCCCAGTGCCACTCCCTTGGAGAAAACTGATTTTCCCTGTGCCAGTGGCCATCAACTGCAAATAGCTTCTTAGTCAAGGGAGCCACCCATGTCTGCTTCTCCCTGTCAGTGCAGCAGGTGTTGTTGACTCCTGAGTCATCTATCTCTCCAGCCCCATGTAGTATAACTTTTAAATAAGTTTCATAAAGATGTGTAGATATTCATTGTGAATATACAAATACACAAAAATTACAAATATACAAAAATTCATTACATCAAGTTTCCAAAAAGGTTATTTTGTTCTCCTTCCTTCCTTCCTTCCTTCCTTCCTTTTGAGACAAGGTTTTACTATGTATTCCTGGATGTCCTGACCTCAAACTTACAGAGATCCACCTGCCTCTGTCTCCCCAGTGCTGTGATTAAGGTGTGCCACCATCCCTGACTCAAAAAAGGTATTTTGGACCTGTGATCATTTTGTTATCTGTGAGTGCAGTTGAAATGTATTTGGTGTACTGTATTTCCTTACAGGATTTTCACTTGGAAGTCATTATTTAGGGCACTACTGTTAATATGTTAATCTGAAATGATATTTTATATTTTATTACTTTTGGACAATGAGATGAATTAGATTACTATCTATAGAAATCTGGAATGATTTTTTAACTCAGTTTGTAGAGTGGTTTTTGAAATGATAAAGCTATTGTTAGGGAGGAGAAGTTCTAAAAACAAATAGTTTTTCCACTGGCAAGTTGAAGGGCACTCATAGGATGCTAAGCTAAACCTGTCTAGTGAGGATCATCACCCTTCACTAGAATACACTCTTGCAAACTCATATTATTTAGCACTTGAGAATTACTAATCTTAGGCTAGTCTGATATATTACTGTCTCAAAAGTCTTGGGGATATTTCACATGTAGAGTGAAACTTAAAAGCCAGGTGTAGTGGCACATGCCTTTAGCCCCAGCACCTGAGAAGTAGAGGCAGGCAGATTGCTACAAGTTTGAGGTTAGTCTAATCTACATATTTCAGATCAGTCAGAGCTACATAGTGAGACCCCATTTCAAAATTAATAAAAAGCAAATGAAAATAATGTGAAACTCATAAGTACTTTGGGTCCTGATTTCATTTAGTAGTGTATTATAATGAGTCAATTCAGCTAAACTTGGATCCTTTGAGGCTGTAAAGTGTTACCAAATTGCCATAAACGTTTCTGCTGATGAATTGAAGGCCAAACCAAGTATTCCTAGGTTCTATTTTCCCATATCATATAGATGTGCATCTAATTCCCAATGGTGTATTTGTTACTCTGTCCCACAATCAAGTCATATTCACCATCTTATAACAAAGGTAGCCTTCGTATTCTTCTGGGATTGTATGTGCTGGGGGCTTCTGTCTTCTTCCACCTACAAGTCTAGCTCAGATGCCAGTGAGTGGCTCTTGATACTGCTTCTTAATCTCCCGTATGATCATATTTCTCTCTCTTCCTCCACATTCCCAGACCTTTTTGACTTTTGTCAACTATCCAGTCACCATGCTTCTTCATCAGTATGATTCTAACACTGTCTTTGGTCCTTGCCTCAAGCTCTGTAGTTCTCCACCTGTCCTAAATATGGCTGCAGAGGGAGGGGTGGTGTAGAGTATGGCCTCATTGCATCTTTCTTGGCATGCTTCACCGCTAACACCACTTGTCTGTAGGTTAAAATCGTATTCTATTCACATGGCTCATAAAATTCCTTTGAACCACATGTGAGTTTGTGGTTCTGCCTCATGCCTCACTAGCTCACTTGATATGGTGCTGTTTTAGCTACTAACTAGATGTGAGCACTTCCACTGTCAATTTTTTGCATGTACATATTTATGTGTTCTTACTCATGTCTGTACACACTGTGTATGTCTATAGGAACCAGAAGTCAGTACTAAATTGAGTATCTTTCCTGCTTACTCTCTTTTTTTTTTTTTTTTTGAGACAGAGTCTCTTAATGAACCCATAGTTCATTAATATGGCTCTACAAGGTGGCTAGCAAATCATAGAGATAATCCTGCCACCTCTATCTGCCTAGTGCTGGGATTATAGGCATGTACTATTAACTGTGGGATCAAACACAAGTCTTCATGCTTGAGTGGCAAGTGCTTTTTACCAACTGAGCCATCTCCATAGTCTTCCAAAAAAGTTTTAAAGGAATTGAGTTAGACTTTAACAAACTCCATTTCTCATTCACATTTTTAGAATTTCAAGTGGTTAGTCACATTAGACTTATTAGACTATGCAATAGCTTTGAAGAGGAGAAATGAACACCCCCCCCCCACTATTCTAAAATGTTCTACTGAAAAAAAAAATCACACATGGCCAGTGGTCAATTTGGTAGGCAGTTCTCTAACTAATGTACTTTCCTCTTATCCATGTTACTTACTTCCTGTCTTTCAGAGAAAAATAACCTTCTTGCTAACCAATATCAATTTCTGTGTCTACTTTACCCATTTAATTTTAGTAATTGCTATATATCTTTAAAATCAACATCAAATTAAAAATTAAACCATTAAGAAGTAAATAAAAACAATTTCTAACTTGAAGTAAAAAAATGTACTTAATCTTGTTTTGAAAGATCTCTTTGTGTTTGATATTTTAGTTGAGTATAAAATATACAACAGTTACTTTAATAATGCCAAATATATAGAGTTCAATGTAGTTTGTGGTAAGTATCCTCACTTTAAGTAGGAGATTTAAACAAGTTAATACTTTATATTTATCACTCTTAATATTTTACTGGCCACATCTCTAGTCCAGTATATAGATTACTTATTCATTTTGACTTTAAAAACAATTAAGCCATGTAAGTAAAAACAAAACAAAATATTTTTTTCTTCATTAATGTCAATTTGTTTTTTAAAATTGATGAGTCACAATGATGATATAAAAGGTGGTGTTAAGAACAGTATTCTCAGAGATTGAAATACTCCATCTTCAGGGAAGCTCTTTAAGCAGGACTGTAACCAGCTCAAAAAAGCTTCAGGAAGTCCCTGAAACTGACCAGATCACTAGGTCCCTCCCTGCCAGAATAAACAATAAAAGCTGAGGGTCCCTCTCAGACCAGGAAGCTGAGCTCAAAGAAGACTCTGAGACCAGACCAGCTGCCTGGAAGAAGCAGAAACCAGGCAAGCTGCCTGGAAAGACCAACTGAGTCACTTGGAAAGCACATTCTCCAACCTGTTGAGATACCTGCAGGCTGTGCAGTGTGCTCCAGGTTCCCACCTTTGTGAGCTGTCACCCATGAATGCCTTGGTGATACAGCTGTCTTGGAGTCATTTTTGTTCCTGTAAGTGACCCCAATAAACTCACTGGTTCACCACATTGGACTTTGGTGGCGGTGTCTGTACTTTGGTCTGCTGTGGGTTCCCTGTCTTGGGTGAGTAGATGTGTGTTGCATCTCCCCGGGAAAAGTTCTGTCACACTGCAAGTGGCTTACTAGTGTAATTTTAATCATTTAACTCACCATGAGAACTAACTTATAAGACATTTAAAATGTCACCCCAGAAGACATGTTCAGCTTTTAGCTCTCACTTGTTTGTGAACGTTTTGTGATATTCAGAGCCTTGGAGTTAAAGTACTCTGTGAACAGGAACTGTGAGTCCATTTTACCTGCTCTACATTCTGCCTCTACAGTTTCCTTCAGCGTTGGTAGTTAAACACATTCACAATTGGATGATAATGCATGCTATGGGTATGCAAGATAGCTTAGTGGATAAAGGCACTTGCCTCCAGGACAGAGACACTGAGTTCAGTGTCTGGGACCCACAACATGGGAGGAGAGAAACAATTCCTGCAAGCTGTCCTCTGCTCTCCACACAGCTGCTGTGGCAGGTACATACTCATCCACTAAGTTAATTAATTAATTAATGTAAAAAGTGAAAAATATGACAGATTCTGAAATAGCAATATCTTTTTGCTATTTCAATAGTTACAATAACATCACAATTTTATTACTATATTAAATGTGTGGGTGGGTGTGCCAGTCATGAGACAGCAAGTATGGGAGTTCACTGGAGGAGGGGAAGGTAGGAGTGGAGAGGTAGCTAAGTGTCAGGGTGCTTGCTGAGCATATGCAAGGCTCAGCTTGCATTGCTGGTACTGTCAAAGGAGGGGGAAGTAGTAGGAGCAGGGGAAAGATAAAGCAACTCCCAACAGAAGGCTTTTATCTACAAAAAGCACCTGGAGGAAAATTAGTTTAAGCTAGAATTTATTATTCTGATTAATAGGTGCTAGTACAATATTGGGACAATTATAGGCTATCTCTTTTCTTACATTGAAAAGGTGTAATTTCCTAGAAACAGTTATCTATAGAAACCGTAAAGTTCATACACATAGCTGCAGGGTGCGCTGCCCACTCTGTATATAAAGATTTTACCCTCAAAGTAGCTGACTGCTGCTCACTAGCTCCCACCAAGTCTGTGAAAATGAGTGAAATCGACTACACTGTAGTTTCCTTCCTACCAGAGAAAGAAAAGCAAGTACTGTGATTGCCTCAGGACGGCTGGACTCTTCCCGGCAGGATAACTAATGAACCCCATCTTCATGACTTGCTTACAGGGTTTACCCAAAGTGGTTGCATATAAGGGCAGAGGAGGTAGGATGCACTGCTCTTCACAGAAACTTAGGGATGCTGCTGATGTGGGCATTGCCACAGAAGAGAGAGCACACAGAGGCTGCAGAACTCCTCTTCTAGCTTGTGTTTACAACTTACCCCAGCTATTTCTGCTCACTACCCACTGGCTAGAGTTCATTACACAGTTCTGTCCTGTTTAAAGGGAGCTTGGAATGAAGGGTAAATGGATATTGGAGAAACACTACAATTCCGTTATAATCAACCAGAGAAAGAAAATCAAAACCAAGGTGCCTCAATTCCTCCTGTGTCTATTAAAATGGATTGGGGACAAATATTAACATGAAACAATTCTATTTTCAAAGTAAGTAAATGGTAAACTGATTTATTCTAGACACTATGCCTCTTTTCAAATATAGTTTACCGTGATTAACTTTTGATAGTTTATAGGTATCCAGGACTTATGTCAAGTTGACTGGAGAGCATTATTCTCCTGTATGTAAAATGGTTGGTCATTGGAGGACATAGTACCAAGTACCCAATGGAAAGGCAGTCACATTGTGGATTAATTTTTCATCCACAGATCAACTGCCTAGTTTGGATTAGAGCTCTGCTGCAATATCACAGTAGTCTCCACAATGGGAGTGCATTAATAAACATGCAAATTGACATCAGGACATTCACTAGGCCTGATGTCAGAGGCTCTGTCTTCAGATATGGTAGGCGTTTCCTAGAAGGGTGGGATCCAAACTATGGAAAGGGTGAGTGTGTGGCCCTGCTTGTTTCAATGTGCCTTTTGTTGTCTAAATTATAACAAGTTCAAGATTATATGCTTTAATTTTTTTAAGACTTGCCCCTGATTTACAATTATCCATCTATTCTGGTCTTCTGCCTGGCTGGCTTTTCACTAACTCTGAATGTAGAAAATTGGACAGTCCTCACTCAAAACTTCAAAATCACCTGAAACTTGTATATGGTGACACGATTCTGTGATGGGTGGGAAAGTCCCCAGCATTCACATCATAGACTGCAGTCAAAACTCAAGCATATGAAAAGGGCTGTGTGAGGTGACCTTAAGACTGTGTCTCAGAGGTTCATATGACATATAAGTGAATTTTGTGACTTTTGGCTTTCATTCCCCAGATATTTTATTTATAGCAATGCAAGTATCCCCAAATCCAAATAAATCCAAACTTCAAAACACTTCTTCCCAGAGCAATTCAGGGACATGGGGGCACTGTAGCATCTCAATGTTCTCTTCTTGGTAGTTTTAAAGTTTACTTCTCATTTGTTTTCTTCTTTCTCTCCAGACTTCTGCTCTTATTTCGTCTCTATTGCCTTCTAACTCTGTTAGAACTAGACCATGTCCGTGGGATACTAGAACCCAATGTAGTTAAAAATTTAGAGAGAAATTTTTGGAGATATGGCCATGAAGTGGGTTATTTTTTGACACATGCTGTGACTATAGGTGAAAGGGACGTCAGCCATCTCTGGTGTCCATGTTTAAGAACCCCTTTGGACTTCCTTAAGGATTCTCCACTAGATAGAATCTGTGTTATGGGCTAAACGTGTTTATACAAAATGTATGTGTTGGTGCCCAAGTTCACCAAAATGCTGGTTTATAATAGGAGATAAGGTTCTTTATAAACTTTGCCCTCATGCCTGGGATTCAAACCCTCTTAAAAGAGGCTCAAGGGAGCTGGTTCACTCCTGCACATGAGGGCATTTGGCAATTTTATTCCACATTGTGAGAGTCTAGTTGTCCAAGGGAAGAAAAGAGATGTTGTGAGGGGTGAGTTGTTGGCAGCATCAGTTTGAGTTCTAGATCCATGAGAATAAAGATGGATTTACAAGTGTTTTCTCACCAGTCAAATTGAGACCTTCTTTTTTAGTTATAACAGTTGTTGTTCCTGGGGGTGTTCTGTGAATTGTAGTTGGACATTTTCATTGGGACCTTCAGCTCCTCAATAATGACACAGAAACTTTAATTATGAAAGCTTGGCCAATAGCTTAGACTTGTTTCTAACTAGCTCTTATAACTTAAATTATCCATATCTTTTAATCTATGTTCTTTTATGTGGCTTTGTTTCCTTTACTTTGCAATACTTATGCTGCTTGCTTTGTATTTCCTGGTGTCTCACCCTTCTTCTCAGCATCCTCTGTGCCTGGAAATCCTTCCTGGCTATTGGCCATTCAGCTTTTTATTAAACCTGTCAGAGTGCCACATCTTCATGGTGTACAAAAAGATTATTCCACATTTCCCCCTTTTTGCCTAAACAAAAAGGAAAGGTTTTAACTTTAACACAGTAAAACTACATTCAATAAGAATAGTTATTAAGTAAGGATTACATTTACAATATTCACTTTGTTTATATCTGGCAATTCAAAGAAAATTCTTTGTTATTTATCCTATCATGGTGAGTACAAAGTTTTGTACCTAATTTACCTTCTATCATAACTGAGGAAAACTATAATTATAACTATCTAGTCTTCAACTCCATCTGTTGTTGGCTGTTTTTCACTCTTTTCTTCTGGCTCTTTTCTCTTTGGGGGCTCCCAAATAAACCACCCAGCTCCCAAATAAATCACATGGAGTCTTATTATTTCTTATCAATGCCAAGCCTAAGCTTGGCTTGTTTCTTGCCAGCCTTCCTTCACTTAAATTACTCCATCTATCTTCTGCCTCTGGGCTTTTTCCTTTTCTTACTTCTGTAATCTTACTTTCACTCTTACTCCATGGCTGACTGGGTGGCTGGCCCCTAGCATCCTCCTCTCCTTTTTCTCTTGCTCTTTCTTCTTTTCCTCCCAGAGTCTCCTTCTATTTATTATCTCTGCCTGCAAGCCCCATCTGTTATTTCTCCTGCCTCGCTATTGGCAGATCAGCTCTTTATTAGACTATCAGGTGTTTTAGACAGGCACAGTAACACAGCTTCACAGAGTTAAACAAATGCAACATAAAAAAATGTAACACATCTTTTTATCATTAAACAAATGTTCCACAGCATAAACAAATGTAACACATTTTAAAATAATATTCTACAACATCCATCAAAGACTCCAGAAAGATATGAGTAAACAGGAAGTGCAGTGTCAGCTGTTTTCAAAACTATAAAAATGACAGACATCTGGTTGCCTGGACAGTCACCTAAGGTTTCTCTGTAACATTGGGGCATCCATCTTTGGCCTACAGACTTAGAATATCTGACAGACTTTTCTGTGAAGCAGGAAATTTTTGAAGGATTGTCTTATCTTGTCTTGGCAGAATTCAGTAGTTATTCTTTTGTGTTCTGCTTGTCTAGTTTGGACAGCATACTTTCAGCAGTTGAAGCAAGGGCAGTTTCTTGTCCAAATGGCTAGCTTTTTACCACAAAGAAAGTAAACTCCATATGGAGATTCTTCAATACTCATCATCCTTTTATGAAATAGATTGGTGCTGCCAGGATCAGATGTGTCTCACTGTCATGAAAAGTCTTACTTTATTAAAACATTTCAAATGACATATTCTATCACTTTGAAGTATTGAAGACCATCTATCTATTTAAATTATATCTCTGTTTGATCTTAAAAACATACCTATAAGTTTGACTGTTATAGATGATTATTAACCTCTATTTCTTAATTATCCTAAATAGTTTGTGATAATAACTTTCAAGGACTAGAAATTTATATTAAATTTTTAAATGAGCTGCATATATGCAATACCTTAAGCAAGAAATAGAAACATATAATACAGTATAATAAAATAACCTTAAATTTACATCAATGTACAATAATCCATACCAAAGTAAAATATTTGAGAGTAGAAGTTGTTGTTGTTGTTTTTAGTTTGAAAGTAGGTACAATAATCCACCCTTTTATCCTATCATTTCTGTATCCCCTTTTTTCATTTTTAGAATAAGATCCCCAAATCTAATTTCCTTTGCTTAGTATCCTTCTTGACCATGAGCAATAATAACTTGTAACCAACCCCCCTAAATGATGTCAAACACCCATAACCCAACATATAACCCCAAACCACCCACCCCACCTCTTGGGAAATTGGGCATGGTGTTTTTTAGACTGCTTACTGCTTTCTGGTGGTGATGGCATCTTTAGGAGACCCTGAGAAAATTAAGATAATGGTCAAGTCCTGGGAGATCTAGCTGTTGTCTAGTCTTGGTGAGATGGAAAAATATTGGGTGTAGCAGGGTCCTGTGCTGTTGTTCCCTTTGTGGGAGGGGGCCAAGTAGGCACAGAGTCAAACCACACAGACTCTGGGAGACTGTCAAAATAACAAGCTCAGTTTATTCAGGAAGAGGCAAGCCTTATATACCCTCCACCACCACCACCCTGGGGGGAGGGCTGATGAATATGCATCAGCTGGTGTGACACGGCTGCCTGCCATTGGTCCAGGTCATCTCCAGATCATGTCTCAGATGCTGTTGCTAAGACCATCAGGCAGACAGACCCAGGCTGGCTCTCAGAAAGTATCTTTATAACTTGTTTTGGCCGGATGGCCCACAAGCCTGTTAGGGATGAGTCATCCCACAGTTGAGCTTATCTGAAGTCTGGCTGGAGTAGTCTGTGAGGCTGGACCATCTCAACCAGCAACCTTTAAGCTGTTCTGGATGTAGAACTCTGAAGAAACTTCAACAGAGACACTCTGAGAGGCCGGATAACTTGGGCCACCTGTTTTCATTGATGTCTGGTCCCCTTGCTCTGTTTTGTAGTTTTTCTAGGTTTATCTTTTAATGTCTGTAGCTAGAATTTTTAGGGGCTATCCCCTGATCAAATCTGGTCCCTATCAACGTTGAATGAATCCACAGCCTTTCCCCTCTCCACCCTGTGGAAACAAAAGCATAACCTCTTCCTCAACATATCATATCTTTTGACTTCTATTTTGAAGTTAAGACATTTTAAAAATATATAAGATGGTTTAATTTAGTAGTTTTTATAATCCAATGTCTCTCAGCAATTATTGTTTGCTCATCAGCAATCAAAACATTTAAAGTCAATAGAACACCACACAGGATCCAGACTACCTGTGTATTTCCCATCTCTATGTGGCTTTTTAAAAAATTACTTCACTTCTCTCTTTAAAGACTTTATTATTTTTAACCTATTTTTATGACTGTCTATACTCTTTTTTTTTCCCTTAAGCCTAAGAACATTGGTTAAATACACTGTAACCTGTTTAGAGGTTTTCTGTTTTTTGTTTTTTTCGTCTGAACTTGCTTTACTGAATATCTGTAATCTTTTCTGTCTGCAAAAGAAAAACTTAAATTACTGTGCAGCCTAGCTCATTGTGTTCTGTGGGTCAGGCCTGCAGTCAGCAGCAGAGAGATGCATCTGTACTGAGGCCTGCATGAGAGACTACAGGACTAGGAAGTCACATTTGGCTCTGGTTTTGTGTGTTTGGAACCTTTTCTTAAGCTTTTTCAGATCATGAATGGAAATACATGCCCCACATTGGCTTTTCTGTAGTCGGGCTTTCTCCTCAGGACTGTTGACTCCATAATAAGGACATGGAGACTTACTAATTATGAGAGCTTGCCGATAGCTTAGGCTTGTTTCTAACTAGATCTTCTAACTTGAATAATTAACCCATATCTTTTTTTCTTTTTTTGTTTTTTTTTTTCAAGACAGGGTTTCTCTGTGTAGTTTTGGTACCTATCCTGGATCTCACTCTATAGTCCAGGCTGGCCTTGAACTCACAGAGATCTGCCTGGCTCTGCCTCCCAAGTGCTGGGATTAAAGGCATGCACTGCCACTACCCAGCTTCATCTACATCCTTTCTCATGGCTCAGTTCCTTTTACTTTGCAATGCCCATGCTGCTTGCTCTGTATCCCTGCTATCTCCACCCTTCTTCTCAGCATCCTCTCTAGCTGCCCCAAAACATCCTTCAAGAACTTTTTGGCTAGTCCCAGTCAGCCAATCGCTGACTCCATCCTAGATTCAAGGTTGTTTTATTCATACAGTGGATTGGCTGTATGAACAATCTCCTGCAACACCCAGGGGTGTTCTTGATTCTGAGAAAATTACTCTGGTGTATACTTTGGATCATCTGTCTAAGAATGGTCATGGATCACCTATTACCTACAAAGAAAGCAATATACTGTGTGGGCAGCCAGGTAGATTGACAAGGGTATCTAATGAACACAGAACTCAGAGAGTATCAGCCCAGTTCCCATAGGAATTGATATTTCAATTCCTCTTCAGTCTATAAGCTACTAAAATTATTGAGTTCTCTTCCAGATTGTTCTTTATTAGCAATTAATTTCTTAATTTTCAGAGATACCTTAGACTCTTAAGATCATTAGAATAGATGCCGAAGAGATGGCTCAGAGGTTAAGAGCACTGACTGCTCTTTCAGGGGACCTGAGTTCAATTCCCAGCAACCACATGGTGGCTCATAACCAGCTATAATATTTGATATTATATATGCTTTACAGCCCACAATATTTTCTTTGTGCAGACATACATGCAGGTAGAATAGTGTATACACAATAAATGTATAAATCTTTTAAAAAGATCACTAGAATATAATTTACCTAAAGCAGTTATTTTGGTGACACAGTTTGTGCCAGGTCATTGCAGGCACTCTTCAGAGTAGTCTAAACCCTTAGGCAAGCCTCTTAGCAAAAGCAGAGTCCCTGGCTCTCCTGTTGGACTTAGGTTAGTTCTGTGAATGTTTAACCAGAATGGAAGGGAAATGATGCTATGCCCATTTCTGGCCCAGGCCTGAAGACAAAGATAGTTTCACTCCAGCAGGGAGGTTTCTAAGAGTCCTCCAAAGTGCTTTCTCTCCTCAGCACATTATGCTCTGTATCTCACTCTTGAGTTTGAGGAAGACTTGGGGTCTTGATGGATATTACTCCAGTGATCCTAGTTCTTCCTATAGCAAAGGGATTTACCAGTGCAATTTGTGTTCCTGGAAAGTTGTCTCTGAATGAAAGGGAGATAGACTTGGTTGGCTAAGCCTTAATCAGGTGATTCTCTGGAAAAAAATCTTTCCAACAAATGGTGTTGGGACAACGTATATCTGTAGAATGAAGTGGGATCCCCCTTCTCATATCACATTTAAAAAAACTTAACTCAAAATGGATTTTTAGATTAAAATATGTTAAAGCTATAAAAGCCTGGTAAACATAAGGGTAAATATTTATGGAGTCGACAAGGCATCACTTTCCTATCTACAAAAGTACAAGTGTTAAAATCAAAAGAGTAGTGTATTTTATGAAAATTAGAAACTTGTATAATTTTAAAGACATCATTGAGATAGTAAAATGTCATCCAGAAAAAAGGGGAATATCTGCAAATCATATCTATACTAAGGCAAGTATCCATAAAATATAGGAAACTACTGGCATTTATAGCAAACATATGAACAATTCACAGAAAGAAGAAAATAAGCAAAGAATTTCTCCCAAAGAAAACATAAATAACCAATAAGTGCATCAAAAGCACCTCATGTCGGTAGTTGTTAGGTCAATGAGCAAAATCACAAAGATATATCAGGACAGGTACAACTGAAAAGACAAAGAAGACATTGTGGGCTGTAAAGCATGAGGAGGAATAAGAATCCCCTTGCATTGCCCATGGCGAAGGCACGGCACGTTCTGGGAAACAGCTTAGCAGACCCTTGTTGTGGAATATTATTTTAACTATGTAAAGCTGTCTTACATTTGTTTATGCTGCATTTGTTTAATTACGTAAAGATGTATTGCTGTTTCACCTTGCCTACCTAAGGTGCCTGATTGGTCTAATAAAAAGCTGAATGGCCAATAGCTAGGCAGAAGAGGGATAGGCAGGACTGGCAGGCAGAGGAAATAAGTAGGAGGAGGAATCTATGCTCCAGAGAATGAGAGGGAGGAGAAAACAAGGGAGAAAGAGGGGAACACATCTAGCCAGAAGCCAGGCAGCTGCCAGCCAGCCAGTTATGAGAAGCAGTGAAAATAAGATATTCGGAAGGAATGAAAGGTAAAAAGCCCCAAGGCAAAACATAGATGATGAGAAACAAGATAATTTAAGTTATAAGAGCCAGCCAGAAATAAGCCAAAGCTAAGACTGAGCATTCATAACTAATAATAAATCTCTGTGTCATGATTTGGGAACTGGTTGGTGGCCTAAAAGAAAGTCTGTTACAGATCCTCAAACTGCTTATCATAGGTCTACAATCGGACCCAGCAGTCACACCTGTAGGTAAAAACTAAGTGGATTTCACTTCTTACATTTCTCTTGGGGATATGCTGCTGCATCATTCACAATTTCTTCAGGTCAGAAGCTACCTGAAGGACCATCAGTTGATGAATAGATGGTAAACTGCAATGCATACTTGATGAAAGGACTAAGGTGTAGCATGAAACCAGGAAGCCAGGTGTTGGGGTGGACGCTGGAAGATCAGAGAAGCAGAACCTCGCCTCACCAGTTCCTCAGGTGATCCTGTTTTCTCAGACTGGAAGCCTCTTAGCCCTCATTCAGAATGAATCTCAGCTGAACTGCTGCTTGAAAGCCTAAAAGCTTAACCAGCCTCTAGTTCCTGGTTTTCACGCCTTATATACCTTTCTGCTTTATGCCATCACTTCCTGGGATTAAGGGCGTGAGTCACCATGCCTGGCTGTTTCCAGTATGGCCTTGAACTCATAGAGATCTGCTGGATCTCTGCCTTTGGAATGCTAGGATTAAAGTTGTGTGTGGCCTCTATGTCTAGTGGCTGTTCTGTTCTCTGACCCCAGATAAGTTTATTAGGGTGCAAAATATTTTGGGGAACATAATATCACCACACTAAGGCATGATATTGCAGAGATGAGTCTTGAAAATACTATGCTAAGTCACAAAAGAACATGTACTGATTGATTCCATTCATTTGGTATGGCAAGAAAAATCTAGAGATGACCATGGAATGGGTGCTTAGAACTCAAGGTAAGCAACAACTAAAAGGCACAAGGTTCATATAGAGAATGATATATGTGCAACAATCACAGCAGTCTACATTTAAAGCATTGAATTGCACACTATAAAGGAGTGCACTACACAATACATGAATCATGTCTTAACAGAGATGGGTGTTTATTTGTGTGAAACTGGGATACGAATAGCTCTTGTTTGCAGGTGATTTGTTGCATACCAGCCAGAACTAATCTACTTCAGCTTCCAGTTCTTGGTAGTTTGCATTTGGATACAGCCCAGCGGCCATGATTTGAAAAGCCCAAGTACTATGTAGAAGTCCTATCTGCTTGTGACCAATAGCCAACCTGGTCTTCCAGTCATGGGCAGGAGCCATTTTAGTTACCTGGTCCAGCTTGTGTGGACTGCTACTGCCTGAGAGCCCAGAGTTTCCTTCCCCTAAGAAAGAAACCGTGGCTATGCTCAGCCAGCCTACAGGGGTGTGATAGTAATAAACTTGAGGGAGTCTTTATCTGTTCTCTTGGGTGAAGAGCTGTTTACAGGGGAAGCCATGTTTCCATTTTTCTTTATTTTGTTTCTAGAATCCTTCTGCTATATATTGACAGGCAACAGGTATCGTCACACAGGAAACTGTCCTCAATTCAAACCCAGACACTTCCTTCAGTGGAGGAGATATGTTCAGATACTTTCTGCATTAGAAAGAAAGGCAAGTGGTTTAGATTGCTACAACTCATTGAAGAATGCTTCACAGCATTAGGTAGGTGTAGATGGATGTTTGCTGTGGATATTGCTCTCTATAAATAAAATGCTGTTTGGCCAGTGGCCAGGCAGGAAGTATAGGTGGGACAAGAGAGAAGAGAATTCTGGGAAGTGGAAGGCTGAGGGGGCGGGGAGACACTGCCAGCCGCTGCCATGAGAAGCAACATGTAAAGACACCGGTAAGCCACAAGCCATGTGGCAAAGTATAGACTAACAGAAATGGGTTAATTTAAGATAGAAGAAGTAGATAACAAGAAGCCTGCCACTGCCATACAGTTTGTAAGCAATATAAGTTTCTGTGTGTTTACTTGGTTGGTTCTGAGCATCTATGGGCCTGTCGGGTGAGAGAGATTTGTCCTGACTGTGGGCCAGGCAGGAAAACTCTAACTACAGATGTTTGTGTTTATAATTAAAAAACACAATGCAAATCCATTTAACTCAAGTGAATATGACTTTAAAAACTCATGATTCTAATGTTATAGAAGTGTCACTTATGAATAAAATTCTTATGTCTTTACAATTCAGTTGGTTCTCCTTTTTATACTATATTAAGAGTGCTGGGTGGTAACAATTCTAGCTCCCTGTCTACATATATTAAAGCTAATTTGTTTATGTATGATCAAATTCTGGATAAGAAAGGATCTCCTTATGGAAGAAAGTTGCTAATTCCAGTACAACAAATTTTTAAACATCCTTGAGTAAAAAGTACATGAGATTCAGATCTTCTTTGTTTTGCTAAAATTGGAATCAACATTTTGTGAGCTCCAGCCTCATCAAGAAGTCCTTTCATTAGTCACCCTCCTGGCACTACACAGGGATTAGTCTCCCCTTCCATCAGCCCCCCTGACTGTTGCACAGTCTTATAAAGCTCAATTAATCATGCTGCTTTCCTCAAACCTCGTGAATATACAATTAATAACCAACGATCATGGCAGGACAAAAGGACCAACTTCAGATTTTCTAAATCATTCTGACAGACAGCTGTATTCCCTAGATAGTTCAAGGAGTCGCTGTCTACCTGTTATATATTTATTACAGACAAATTGGATTGAACATTTAGTATCAAGACCAAGAAGCTGTGTTATAATTAAGCTTCATGTATTCCCTTGGGGTTTAAAAAATACATTTCCACTGTTTGATAATCTCATCATTTAACTTGTACTCAAGACACTTGATTGCAAAGTTGTCTTTGATCACTGTCCTAGTTTGGGTTTTTATTGCTGTGAAGACGCCATGACCATGGCTACTCTTATAAGGGACACATTTAATTGAGGTGGTGGCTTATAGTTTCAGACATTCAGTCCATTATCATCGTGGTGGGGAGCACGGTGGTGTGCAGGCAGGAGCCGAGGGTCCTACATCTTGTGGAACTGACAGTCACACCAAGGGAAGCTTGAACAAAAGAGAGCTCAAAGCTCGCCCCCCCCACAGTGACATACTTCCTCCAACAGTGACACACTTCCTCCAACAGGGCCACGCCTCCAAGTAGCAGCACTCCCTCATGAGCCATTTTGCATCTCACCACAATTACACAGTTTAGTTATTGGGTACTGTTTTGATTTATACTGAGTTGTTCTTTCCTTTTCAGCCAAAACCCCTGCACAGCAGTGATATGGTTGTTGTAGCTGCTATAGAATCCCTGACACATGTACATAACAGGACTTGGCCAAGTAGAAGCCCACAGACTGCTTCCTGAGTAAATAAAAGCAAGTTTTTCTCTTCATTAATAATAGTGTTCTATAGGGCAGTGGTGGCACATGCCTTTAATCCTAGCACCCAGGAGGCAGAAGAAGAGCTCAGAATCTCTCAGCTCGAGGACAGCCTGATCTACAGAGCGAGTTCCAGGACAGCCAGTGCTGTACCGAGAAACCCTGGCTCAAAAAACAAAACAAAAATTAATAGTGCTATGTAGTAGTAATAATAAATGTCTAACTCATCTTCATTAGTGGCAAGCTAATCTGGCTGGTAATATTTAAAGTAAGATCTAACTGGGAAGTCATTTTGTTTAGTAGAGAGGACAGGCTTGGCTGGTCTCTCAAAGTCAGGTTCACAGACAAGGTTAGCAGTTTCCTCTGTTGAAGCCATCTAGTCCATGAATCCACAGTAGATTTCAGACTAAAAGTCCCTTTTATCTATCTAGACGATTGAAACACAATGCTTTGTACTCACCACCAGCTGGTAAGGTGCCCTAGGCATCTTAGGTGAGGAAATATCTTTTTTTTTTTTATTTTTATTTTTTTATCTGTAACACCAAACTCATTTTCTGTCTGGAGTCCAATCTTGCCACAGCTACCATTACATTTCATTCCTCTCTAATGTGGGAACTGGGATAAGAGATACCATATGCATGCACATGCTTTATGAGAGAAACATGGCTTACTTTGTTTAATATGATAATCTCCAGTTCCATCATTTCCTATAAATGCCACGGCTTCCTTCTTCTTTACAGCTGAATAAAATTCCATTGTGTATACATACTATACTCTCTTTATCCACTCGTCTGTTGGCAGAGCTCAAGGCTGTTTCTCTATCCTGGCTGTTGTAAATAGTGCATCAGTAAACGTATGGAAGTATATCTGTGGTTTATTCTCTCTCTCTCTCTCTCACACACACACACACACACACACACACACACACACACACACTCACACGCGTGCGCATGCGTAGAGGAGTGAAATAGCTAAATCATATGGTGTGTCCATTATTGTTGTCAAACTAACAGTTGAGGGGATGTTATCTTCTTTGGTAGAAACTAAAACTCAGGAATCTGAGAAGTCAGTTCTGATGGCATTGGGGGATTTCTTTCCTTTCCAACTGCAGGACACCACAGCTTGACACTGAGCCACAGGACAGCCATATGCTTATTGGGTCCTAGACCCTAAATTAAGAGACCAACTAATACTACTTACTTTTCTCATTACGATAACAAAATACTTGAAAAAAAAAACTTAAAGAGGAAGGGGTTTTGGCATACAACAACAACAATAATATTAATTAATAATAAATGTAGCAGTTTTTAAAATTCTACTCTTTTGGTGCACAGTGTGTATTTTTGTTTGTCGTGTTTGATTCTAAATTATTGCGGTTTCTCAGGAAGTTTGTTCAAAAATACAACTGTTGAAGCAACACTATCTACCAGAAACATCCCAGGCAACTTAGATATTTTTGTTTTGTAGTTTTTTTGAGACAGGTTTTCTCTGTGTAGCCCTGGCTGTTCTGGAACTCACTCTGTAGACCATGTTGTCCTCAAACTCAGAGAGATCCACCATCATAGCAGGGAAGGTGTGGTAGCAGCTAGAAGGAGTCTGGTCACATGACATCCACAGTCAGGAAGCAGGAAGCATCCAGGAGGTAGTATTGGGCTACAATCTCCAGGCATAACCCCAGTCCACTCGTTCCACAACCTTCCAGACAGGAAATCTATGAGAATCTATGGGAAGCATTTTACTTCAAATCACAATTACTTTCTCTGTATTATTCAGTCAATCAATAGAAAACTGGATTTTCCAAGTGCTATACTCTTTCTTGGGTCAATTTCAGAGCAAGTAGCTGATCTTTATCAGACACTTAGGAAGGAAACCGCAGCCTCTGATAACCTGTGTGAATGCATTTGCCATGTTAGAGTTCTGTGAGGTTCTAGATAGGAGTAAAATGTGAGCTAAAATTCAGGATTACAGCTATGATCCTCTGTTATCTGTTATAAGATCTTCAATTAGTATAGTATTCTGAAAAATTATTTAACTAGCAATTTTGCAACATTTATGAACATGTTTAGTTTGTTGTGTTGATGGGATACATGGAACACAATACATTCATATAATGATCTATTATTTTATGTACCTATCATTTGCTGTGGATATCGCTCTGTGTAAATAAAGTTCTGATTGGCCAGTGGCCAGGCAGGAAGTATAGGATGGACAAGAGAGAAGAGAATTCTGGGAAGTAGAAGACTGGAGAGACCGCCAGCCGCCGCCATGAAAAGCAACATGTAAAGACACTGGTAAGCCACAAGCCATGTGGCAAAGTATAGACTAACAGAAATGGGTTAATTTAAGATAGAAGAAATAGATAACAAGCAGCCTGTCATGGCCATACAGTTTCTAAACAATGTAAGTTTCTGTGTGCTTTCTTGGTTGGGTCTGAGCGACTGTGGGACTGGCAGGTGAGAGAGATTTGTCCTGACTGGGCCAGGCAGGAAAACTACAATCATTACCCATTTAGATCATAATAACAGACGATTGGAGACACATATATAATTTTCAGAAAGTTGGTTGTCTCTACCCTCACCTCTGCTAACATAGAGTGGTCCATGCCAAGTCGTTTTTACTGAACTGTAGGTTTGAAAAGCTACCAGCTCTGACTTGCTGACCTCATCCGGAAACCATGTGTAGGTGGATTTCTTGGAAGCTTGCAGTTCAAGGTCGAAAGAGTAAAAACTGTTGAAATAATTCTCACAGATTAAAAAGAAAGTATTGAGCAGCCCCTTCTTTCAGCCCCTGTTAGAGTCCACTGCAGACCTGAGTATTAATAGTGACGAAGCTTTCCCTTCTAGTTCATTCCATGTGCTTCCATGTTTCCTCTTTAGAGTCAGTTTAGGCAGACTTTCTCAATATTCCCACCAAGGACTCATTTTAAACTTATGGAATGATCATTCTCTGCTATGCTTTTGCTGAACTCTGTGGACAGTAAACACGAACTCAGCCTGATTCATCTTTAAGGAACTCACACACAAACATGTATATACATGGTGGGTGGAGGCACTGAGAGGGAGACAGAGAGATGAGCGATGTGTGCTTATGCTATTTGGGGCATTTTCAAAGACAGACCATGATAATCATTGCAGGCACACTGTGATAACAGGATACAATGCTTAAAACTGAGATTCTATTGAGTTTTTATTGAACAGCACATTATCCTGCAGCACCATTTCACTGTGGAACAGCAGAGCTGTTTCCTGAGTCTGGCAGTTCTACCTGTTGATTTGGCAACAGTAAGAATCAGTGTGACAAAATTGTGTATGTATGGTGCTAAAAGTGAATCATGCAAACATCCTTTCATGATCCTTTCATATTTATTAAACATTGATAACCCCAAGTAAACAAGCTTGCTTTCTTGAAGGCCAAGATCACCTCAAGGATTTGATTGTGGTTTTGGCATTGGGCTAACCAGGGCTACTTTCCCAAAGAATAGACAATACTAACCACAGTTAATATTGTTCCTATATGGCTCCTGGGGTTTAGAAAACTAAAGGGAAACCTGGATAAGTCTAAACAATAGTTTCTACACGCTTGCAAGTATGACAATCACTTGGAACCATGGTATACATCCCAATTTGAATGCCAATACAAATCTTGTAATAAATACAAATTTCCATTTTACTTAAAACAAGAAAGCTGCTTCTAAGAGGAAAATAGAACTAATGTATTTTAGTTTTAGTAGAAAGTGCTTATAGCATGAATCTTAAAATGTCTTATTAATAAAAACAAACCCAAGCCAGGTATTGGGGTGAATGCTGGATGATCAGAGAAGCAGAACAAGCCACAGCCACCTCAGCTTGCCAGTTCCTCAGCTGATCATGATTCCTCAGACTGGAAGCCTGTCAGTCCTGATCCAGAATGAATCTCAGCTGAACTGTGCTGCTCAAAGCCTAAAAGCTTAACCAGCCAAATGCTTCTAGTTTCTGGTCTTCACACCATATATATCTTTCTATTTTCTGCCATCACTCCCTGGGATTAAAGGCTCACTTTCTGGGATTAAAGGCATGAGTCACCATGCTTGACTGTATCCTTGAATGCTAGGATTAAAGGCATGTGCTACCACTGCCTATCCTCTATGTTTAATATTGTGGCTGTTCTGTTCCCTGACCCCAGATAAGTTTATTAGAGTGCACAATATTTTGGGGGACACAATACCAAGTGCTTCTAAAGATTTGTCTATTTTCATTATGTATATGTATATCTGTGTGTGAGTTTGTGCACCATGTGTGTGCAGGTGCTCATGAAGTCCAGAAGAGGGCGTCAGATTCCCTGGAGCTTCCTGATGTAAGTGCTGGGTACCAAACTCAGGTCCTTTAGCAGAGCAGCAAACACTACTGCAGAACCACTCTCTAGCCCCAGAAAGTGCTTCTTGACAAAAACTTTCACGTGATACCACTTCTGGGGTACCACCTTCATCTTTTTATCCCCTCTCACTTTAGCTTTCAAAGCAGACCCAGACATTGGATGGACTTTCTCCCACTTGCTGATGTCTTCATGCTAGTGGTCCCTGAAGCTTTGCCCTCTGACCTTCTGATAGCAATGGAGCTGACATCACAACCAAAGGCATCTTGCACTAAACCATCTCCATTCCTGCCTCAGGTGAGTAATGACCAAATGATATAAACTACATCTTGTAGGGAGGAGAAATGGAGACAGACTTGGTTGAGAGGCAGCCCAGGGAGAAATCTTCCTCAGGAATATATTACATCAGGGTGAGGATGAGGCAGAAAATCCTCATGGATTTTTCAAAATAATCAGAATGCTTTAAAAAGTAATGTCTGCCCCCTCCCCAGTTATTATCAGAGAGTTATCCATCTTTTCAGGATTTGGCCCTACGCCGGTTTTCATTCTTTCACATATAAAATAATGTCTCTCACTGTGTGAGACACAGCACTTGGAGACACCACAGAATAACCAGGTTGAAACTGTTCCATTTAATCAAGAATAAAGTCAATGTCAGAGACTCAGTGTTCTAGATCAACAATTTTCAGGATTGATACATCTTAATCAAGTAATTAGGTGACTTTTTCAGCAGCGTTTGCCACACCGGAGAGAGGAACAGATTTGCGGCTTTGCTCCGATGCCTGCTAGCAGCAGCGCTGCTGTTAACACAGACATTTACACGGAGCCACCAGTTGGCAGGGGCTAACACTTTATTGCTTGCTATTCCCACATGCTGAGGATTGTGGGAAGGCTGCCAAGCTTTTCGTCTCATGTAGCTCTTCAGCATAGTAACAACAGAATGCCTCTTCAAAAAGAAGAAAAGCAAGCAAAGAAAACAATAGAACTAAGTGTCTATTGAAAGAAAAAGGGTATTAATAATAAAAAAAGGAATGAGTGATTTTGGTAGCAATTCTTTCTGGTTTCCTTTCTTCCTCTCTTTTATTGTTCTTTTTTGCTTGTTTGTTTCTGTTTGATTTGTTTTGAGACAAAGTCTTAAGCTGTAGTGTATGCTGGTCTGGGATTAACACATAGACTGGCCTTGAACTCACAGAAATCCTCCTGCCTCAGCCTCTCAAGTGTTAGGATTTTAGGTGTGAGCCACCACATGTGGCTCCTCATTTTGTTATTTTATTTTTTAAATGCATTCTAAATTGGAGTTGATGTTTTTTTCAAATGTTACAGTCCTTTCAGATCACCCTAGGGACCCCATAACACACACACTCAGACTCTGAAGGAAGTAGCTGTGAAGCTCTTTCTGATGAACACAGTCCAGGTGGTACTGGTGCTCTGGTCCTGGAACATTACCCAGAGAGTCAGAGTGAAGGGAAGGAAGAAAGAATATGCCTATGTATGGTTGGATCCCACAGTGATGGTTCTAGATGTCTGGTAAACAAGGGCTCCAAAATGACAGGGGGCACTTTTGGTCCACATTGGGATTAAACTTTTTTTTTTTTTTATCTTTCTTTTAACATTATGATTACAACCAATACCTTCACTTTCCATTAGGAAAAAAATACTCAACATTAGAGATGTTGCCCTGAGTTCCTGCTCTGGTCCTCACCAGTCAGGTGGGAGCAGCCTAGCTGTGGTGTGTCCTTCCCAGGTGTATTGGTTCATCTGTGAGAATGACACCCTAGCACTTGACAGCACTTTCCTTGCTAATCTCATGACACATTGTCATGTTAACTTTTCCTGTAGAGATGTAACCAACCATCTAGCCACTCTAGAGAGCACTGTGACAGATCAAAGCAATGACCAGTCCAACTTGATGTGCTCATGAGTTTCTTACAGGAACATTGGTGAGTGGTTATCTACAGGAGTGTGGGTAATCCCAAAGAAGACACATCACTACACAACCCTGTCACATCATGGATGATAATCTAATGGGAGATACTTCAGGGAGTCCCCTCTTCAGCTGACCTCCCACCTCCACTGCACTGGAATTTCCTAAGGTCACTTGCAGCTGAGGTGGGGGCAGGAAAGACTAGTGACTGGGATTCCAGTTGAAGACCCTGTGATTTTTCCCCCTCTTCTCTTGTGGAATTACCATCATGACTATATTATTTTGTGCACTTAGTTACTATGGCAATTAGGTCAAGGCTCCTTCCTGATGGCATAGGACTACATGGTTTATGGTAGCAGATGTCATGATCTGTCTACTGGTCACATGGGCTCCGGTGTTTGGAGCCAATGGGCTCTGATTTTCCCTTTGGTTTCTTTGTCTTTCATAAAATGAAAATAAATGAAGTCAACCTCAAAGAATTTTCTATTGTATGACTACAAACAATGTGTGAACTGCATAGGATATGTATCCAATGGAGGACCACAGCAGAGGCAAGGAGTAGGCAACTGTTTCTGAGTCCTGGAAGCTGTGAAAATGATTATCTGGGAGGTGAAGAACATCTTATAAGTGTCAAATACCCATTTGGACATTACCCAGCAAGTGATTAACTCAGGAACTGAGCACAGCAATTGACTCTCCTCTTAGTAAGGCTAGTAATATCAAGACAGAACTAGATCAGTGGTTCTCAGCCTGTGGGTCATGACCCCCAAAGACCATTGGAAACTAGAGACATTTATATTATGATTCATAACAGTAGAGCAATTACAGTCAACAAAAATAACATTTAGGTTGAGGGGCACCACAGCATGAGGAGCTGTATTTAAGGGTCGCAGCTTTAGGAAGGCTGAGAACCACTGTCCTAGATCAGTTAGAATAAAGGGAAGTGTGATACTGGAGAGGTAGGCAAGATAGGCCTCAAGTTTTCCAAGTCTGGTTCAGAATAAAAATTTGGATCTCCTGTTTGAAAATTTGGAAAACATACCATTGACCTGCTCTTCTCTGCAGCTGCTCTCTTTCTTCTAGAGTACATCTTTCTTAGCTCGCCAAAGTAATTTCATTGGTGTAAAACATTATTTTATGTGAAGAAAACTTTTTAGTTAATAGCTGAATCTTGCTGCTTTAAAAGTTGTTTAATGTCAGTTTTAAATGCAAATATAGGGGTATTTAATTTTCATATGGAATCATCAGAATAACACATTCCATAGTTTATTCATGTGCATGTGTTCAATTCCAGGTATAGGAATGGAAACAGTACACATTATTGCCTGCTTTTTGACAGCCATACTTTAACCCTAATTATCTAGTATTGGTTTATTGAAAGTAAGAAATTATTTTAAAGCCATGTCTGATGATTCATGCCCACTCAGGAGGCTGAAGCAGGGGCTTTTTGGTGAGTTTGTAGCTAGGCTGGGATATATAGTAAGTTCCAGACACCCTGATCAAATAATAAAAAGGTTTTAAGAAGGAAAGAAAGAGGGAGGGATGATATATAGTCCTGTTTTTCTATTAAGTTCTGTGTTGTCATTTTTCAGCAGAAGTGATTGATTGGAGCAACAAGGGACATATAAGAATTGACAAAAAAGGTATTTCTTATTCCTTCATGTTCCTTAAATCAACAACACTTTCTTTGTGTATTGGGCAAACTCTTGTTAGAATAGAAACCATGGTTTCCTGAGTCCATATTCCCCATTTCCTCAGTCTCTGCCTTACCCAGCTGTGAAGATAACACTTGTCCTTGTTCTCAGCCTTGCTGAGCAAACATGTATTCTGAGTACTGCAGACTCTTGTTCCTATGGCAGCATCCTGGGTTCTCCCTGTGAATGGGGAAGCAGAGGTAGTGGACAGACATATTGTGCATATCTCCTCTGCTTAGGCAGATTTGGACTGAATGCCCTCTCTCCAACCCCATTTATATATTAGAATATGAATCCAGTGTATTTGCTTTTGAATCTAGGGTATTTGGGTGGTAATTAAGTGTGTTGCATTTGAATAGGTATGACCACGGTAGACTCATGTGTTTGAATGTTTGGCCATAGAGAGTGGCACTATTAGAATGTGTGGCCTTGTTGGAGGAAGTGTGTCATTGTAGAAGCAGGCTTTGAGGTCTCATATATGCTCAAGCCATACCCAGTGGGACAGTTTACTTCCTGATGCCTGAGGATCAAAATGGAGAACTCTCAACTCCTTCTCTAGTACCATGTCTGCCTGTATGCCACACACCATGATAATAATGGACTAAACCTCTGAACTGTAAGCCAGCTCCAATTAAATGTTTTCCTTTATAAAAGTTTCTGTGGTCATGGTATCTCTTCACAGCAGTAGAAATACTAAGACATTAGGTCATAAGAGTAGAAACCTCACAAATGATGTGATGGTTAATCTCATGTTAGCTTGGGTGGATCAATTTAGGAAACATCCTTCTTTTCAGAGTGACAAACTGAAGAGGGAATATACATCCTGAGTGTAAGGGACACTGTTCTATGGTCTGGGGTTTAGAAATGAATGAAAAGGAGAAAGACAGTGGAGCAGCACCATCTGTCTCTCTCTGCTTCCTGACTGTGGATGCAAGGTGACCAGCTGCCTTACTCCTGCAGCTATACCTTCCATCCATGATGTACTGCATCTTCTCAGATCACATGGTAAAATAAATCCTTCCATTTTTATTATTCAGTCTTCAGGAATTTTGTTACAACACCAAGAAAAGTAACTAATACACATGGTATGAGAACTCTAATTACAACAAGCCAGAGAGCTAGCTCTCTCTACCATGCTATGCACCTGGAAGACAGTCCTCACTGAGATGCAACCATCCTGGCATCTTGATCTTGAACTTCAGCTTTTGGATGCAAAATAACTTTTTAAGCACCCTACTACAGAGCCGCAAACTCATCCATGTGCATAGCTGCTCTATTCATGACACTAGGAAGTGAAAACAGTCTAGATGCCTATCAACTAATGAATGGATAGTGAAAACGTATCTATATACTGTGGAATTTCATTTAGCTATAAGAAAAATAAAATTATAAAAACTGAAGGTAAATGGATGGAGCTGGAAGATGTTGTACTAAGTAAACTAACTCATACTCAGAGATAAATGTCAGATATTCTTGTGGATCTGAGCTATGCATGTGGATGAGTTTGTGTCTCTGTAGTAGGACACAGTTCTTTAAGTATATGCCCAGGAGTGAGTGGTAGAGTCTAGTTCACCTCAGAGCTGCCCCCCAGATTCCAGTTGTCTCTCCCGGTCCATTCTCCTCCACCTTCCCCTGACCAGATCCCTCCTGTTCCCATCCCCACTTCCCCTTCATAGTAAGATCCATACATTCCTCTCCTTGAGCTCCCTTCTTAGTAAGCTTCTCTGGGTCTGTGGGTTGTAGCATGGCTCTCCTTTACTTTATGGCTAATATTCACTCATGAGTGAGTACATACCATGTTTGTCCTTCTGGGTCTGGGTTACCTCACTCAGGATGATCTTTTCTAGTTCCATCCATTTGCCAGCAAATTTCCTCACGTCATTGTTTCTAACAGCTGAGTAATACTCCATTGTGTAAATGTACTACATTTTTTTATCCTCAAGGACACTACAAGAAAACCCACAGAACCAACTAATCTAGGCACACAGGGACTCACAGAGACTGAACTGACCACCAGGGAGCCTGCATGGGACTGACCTAGACCATCTACATATGTGTGACAGTCATGTAACTTGGTCTTTGTGTGAGACTTCTAACAGAGAGAGCAGGGGCTGTCTCTGACTGTGTTGCCTGCTTTTGGGACCCATTCTTCCTGCCAGATTGCCTCATCTAGCCTTAATAGAAGAGGAGGTGCCTAGTCTTACTGCAACTTGATATACCATAACTAGCTGATATCCTCAGGAAACCTGCCTGTATCTGAATGGGGGAGGGGGAGGGAGTAAGGAGTGGGATGGAGGAACTGGGAACAGGAGAGGGAAGGGAACTTTGGTTGATATGTAAAAACAAAAACAACAACAACAAGAGAAAGAAAAAAGAAAAAGAAAAAAAAAATCCAGGTGTGGTGACACAAACCTATAATCCCAACACCCTGGAAGCTGAGGCAAGAGAATTATATCAAGTTCCATGTTAGCCTAGACTACATGATGAATTCAAGGTCAGCAAGGGCTGCATATACTTAACACTCAATCTCAAGAAAACAAAATCCACAAATAAAATAGATATCTGAGTCTTTGAGAGGACTTCCTGAAGTTCATTCTCATCACCTGAATCTTAAGAGAGAGCAGATCTGAGTCAGTTGACCCTTCTGAGTCATGATTTTCTGTACTATGGTCCTAAACAAATGGATTGAAAGTACCCCCCCCCCAATTCTATCTGAACTGAGTATGTGTAAACTCTTTTTTTGGTCACTCTAAAGAATGCAGTATAATGCTTTCTTATGTGGTAATCATGTTTTATATTATATATATATATATATATATATATATATATATAATCAGTATTATAAGCAATTTAATAGTGATTCAAAGCATGTATGAGGACATGTGTAGATCATATGCAAAAGCTCTCCAATACCCCAGGGATACTAAGGTAAGAGTGTATTTGCTCTCTGTGATTCCTATGTACTAATGTTATTTCCTGAGCTAGACAAGTAACTGGACAGAATCTACAGCTGATGCCACAAACAAGAATTAAGAGATGTCTTTCTAAAGTCACATCTTTGCCAATTGGAGTAGCTTTTTTTCCTCCCTTAATGGAAATGGAGAGAGAAGAGAAGGCAGTAGGCATTTACTGGGCTCTGAAATCCCAACGAGGTGGGGAAAAGCAACTGTCTTAGCAAATGCTTGTTAACACCACCATTCAGGGCACAGTTTCACAAAGATTAGTCTGGATTCGTTGTAAGCCTGTCTGTGCAGCAAAGCCATTTGTACTTCTTGCCCATGGGAACAGCTGCTATTTCGTTACTAGATTGGAGAGAATCAGACCCCTTTTGTCCTTCCCCCCTGGGCTCTGAAACCATCTCACCAGGGCATTGGAATTACAGCCAGATTTCGCATATTTTATTTCAAGCCAGTTTACAGTCCAAACCAGGGCTTTAAAACATGGCACTGGTGCTAGCAGCACTATTCACCTTATGTGTAGAAATGTGACCCCACCACCGGTTTACTGCACCCCTACCCATCCTGAAATAAACTTTCTGTCTCCACAAATAAGGAGAGGTCAGTACCCACTCAGTGAAACTCTCCAGATGTTCCTGGTTGGATCGCACATCTGTCCTGTGTCTCCAGTGTTTTCTGAGTGCCCCAAACAGAAATTTGAATGAACCAGAAACTCAACATCTGAGAATGGTCCCCATGCACAGTTTCCCTCATTGACATGCCATTGGGGGCTGGTAGGGAGTCAAGGACAACAGAGAGAGGGAGCCAAGAAGTGACTTCACAGGAAAGAGGCAGGCTGCACAGGGAAGTGTCCTGTGTGGAAATGTTAGTGTTTAGAATCCTGGGATGAAGCTGCACTCTGTGTAATGAGCAGATTAGCTAGTTTTTTGAGTTGAATATTATGGGCATCAAAGGGTAATAATTACAGAGATAACCCCAAGCTAATGTGAACTTCATCTCTCCTCTCCTCCCCAGACTTAGAAATGCCAGACTCCTTACATGAGGCTAAATCATGCAGAAACTCTCCAGCTGTCTGAGAGCCTGTGAGCACCACCAGCATTTCCCTATCTCCCTTTGTTTTCAAGAGTAACTCTAGAAGACCTGCCTGGTCTTGGGGACCTCAGTAACCTTGAATCCCTCTCTATTCTTCCTCATTCTCTTTTAAGGACAGAGGGAGGGGAGGGAAAGGAGGGAGAAAGAGAGGAAGAAGAGGAGGGGACAGGAGGGGGAAGGAGAGGAAAGAGATTGCGAGAGAGTGCTTTTTATTTCCAATTGTAACATTAAGTTCAAACTTCCAAAACTGTCAGCAATCTCAAAGTGTCAAATGGCGTTTCCCAAAAGCACTTGGCAATATTTGTGTCTCTCAAGTGGGGAAGAAGAATATGTATTTTTGGAGACACTGCACTACATTAGAAAAGACTTTAAAATTATGCTGGCCCTATTCAAGTCTAGCTTGGTTCAGATTTGGATCCTTAAGCAAGCTGTGTATTTATTTGTCTGTATTTTACTTTATTCAGCTATGAAGAGTGGGCAGAAAGATGTGAGAATTAACTGAGAGGTTGCTGAAGTCAAGTAACTGAAATGCATGCCATGTTTATAAGATATGAAATACTGGTCATTGGTTAGCCACAGTTCTTTTCATCTTGTGTGGAAGATCATTGACTCTCTGCCATTGGCCCCAACCCTTGATGACAGGTTTTGTGTTACATTTTGTTTCTGGCATGTGTGTTGTTCTCCAGCACATGCCTTGCCTATTAGATGAACCAGTATACAAGATAGATAAAGAATGGCCTCTCTGATACATTAGCCACTGTGAGGCCTACAGACACCTCTAAGCAATTCATAGGAAACCTGGGCACTGCTAAAAGTTACTCTGGATGCTACTACAGCACAAAATGATGTGAACAACCACAGAATCTGGGAGCCATTTTATACATCATTTAGACCAATGATTCTCAGCCTTCCTAATGCTGTGACCTGTAGCATGAATCTTAGAAGGTCTTATTAATAAAATCAAACCTGAGCCAGGTATTGGGTGCATTCTGGAAGATCAGAGAAGCAGAACAAGCCACAGCTACCTCAGCTTGCCAATTCCTCAGCTGATCCTGATTCCTCAAACTGGAAGCCTGTCAGTCCTGATCCAGAATGAATCTCAGCTGAACTGTGCTGCTCAAAGCCTAAAAGCTTAACCAGCCAAATGCTTCTAGTTTCTGGTCTTCACACCATATATATCTTTCTGTTTTCTGCCATCACTCCCTGGGATTAAAGGCTCACTTTCTGGGATTAAAGGCATGAGTCACCATGCTTGGCTGTATCCTTGAACACACAGAGATCTAGGAATATCTCTGCCTCTGGAATGCTAGGATTAAAGGCATGTGCTACCACTGCCTATCCTCTATGCTTAATATTGTGGCTGTTCTGTTCTCTGACCCCAGATAAGTTTATTAGAGTGCACAATATTTTGGGGAACACAATACCACCACAGTGACCCTTTAATACAGTTCCTCACGTTGTGGTGACCCCCAACCATAAAATGATTTTGTTGCTACTTCATAGCTATAAATTTGCTACTGTTATGAATCATAATGTAAATATTGTGTTTCCCAATGAGTGTTAGGCGACCCCTGTGAAAGGGTCATCCAACCCCAAAGGGATTGAGACCTACAGATTAAAAACCTCCGATCTAGAGTAAAGCTTCTAAAACTGTGGGTTTGACCATCCATGGAGTCAGGCAAGTGAATGTGTGGGCATCATGAGAATTGCTAATCATGTACCGTTTAGCACCATGACATGATTTCTGAATGCACAGGGCCCAAAAACTGAATGAGAATCAAATATGGAATGAGCCTCGGGTACTGCATTGTGCTAGTACTTCCTTGAAGCCTTGGTTCTGAACCCACAGCATGTGCACTATGCACTCAGTCTGCCTCTGCACCACACATCAATGGATACTACTTGCTATACCTTGGCTAAGACTTGAGATTATTGGTATGAAACAAATTGCAGTGTTTTTATCATATATGCAAATGATCTGCTGTTATAGAAACATAATGGTCTAATTACAGAGAAAACAAATACTTTTAATATTTTCCTACCATCACTCTTCAGCATATAAGTATCAAATTTGTATATCTTTGGACTGTATTATATTAAGCAAATAAGCACATGTTTCTCATTAGTATGCAAATTTGCTTTGATCTTTAATAGATGGTAAAATTTTATGTACAGCAAAGAATTGTTTTGAAATAAATTACATTGTGATTCATTATCAGAAAATGTTTGATTTGTTTGCTTGTTTTATATATCGGTGCCCCAGGGGTCACAGAAAAAAAATCATGGTCAGAAAGGGGACTTGAGTGGGATGCTTACAAATCCCTGACATAAAATGATAACATTCCCAGTTCTTTGTGACCCCCATAAGAGCTATGGCACATTGTGATCTAGAACTCATGGACTCTCAGTGCCTGTGTGCAAAGAATTGTCAAAAGACACTAACTCTTACTGTGGATAACATATATCCTGTTTTCTGTCCTACTTCATTCTTAAAGATTTTGTTTTGAGCCGGGCGGTGGTGGCGCACGCCTTTAATCCCAGCACTCGGGAGGCAGAGGCAGGTGGATCTCTGTGAGTTCAAGGCCAGTCTGGGCTACAGAGTGAGTTCCAGGACAGGCACCAAAGATACACAGAGAAGCCCTGTCTGGACCTCCCCCCCCCAAAAAAAAAAGTTTTAGTTTTTTGTGTGTGCGCACACATACGGGTGTAGGTGCCCTCAGAGGCAAGGGGCAGATCCTCTGGAACTGGAATTACAGGCATTTCTCAGTTACTGACACAGGTGCTGTGAATAGACCACAGGTCTTCTGCAAGAACTGTACATGTTCTTAATGACTGAGTCATCTCTTGAGCCCCTCTATTTTATTTAAAAAATAGTATCTGCTAACACCACTATTGATTGGTGCTTGGGAGAACAGTGATTGCCACCTGTGGGCCTGCCCTGAAGATAGCATCAAGATCTGTAACCTCTCTTTTCTCAAAATATTTCTACTTGGTCATCCTAAATTCAATTCTCATTGTTGATTTGTTCCGCTTATATTTCAGTGCAAACTGTGAATGATTTTGTGGCTAAATCAACAAGTTCTTCATCACCAGTTGATTCCCAACAAAGTACACTGTGTCAAACAGCAAGGAAAACACTTGAATAGGTTTGTGGGAATGTTTTCCACACAGCCAGACCAGTTCTTAAGTTTAGGCTTGGTAATCGGTATCTAACATGTCACCAAAAGCCATGGGTGTTCCCTGGCCTAGTGCATAGCCTGGTGACATCACAGGTCTGAATCATGTTTTCCCAAGGAATGCATTTAGAAATATCCTAAAAGTATCTTCATGTTCTCATTGTTCTTCGGGCCACTTGGCTGGATGGCTGAAGAGGATGAATTAAGACAGATGCTGCCACAGCTGTATGTGATGTCACCTCTCCAGCTCCAGGTTATCCTAGGGCATCTGTCTCTGCCTAAGTCCAGCAACTTCTCTGTCTCCACCCCACCTTGGAGCTCTTCTGAGCCTTTTTTGAAAGTTGCCTTGTGGCAGGAAGAAAATGAATAAATAAAGCAAAGACAAGTTTTCCCCAGGGAACTGAGAAACACAATTTTAATTAACTCTCACATACAAGAAATATGATTAAAATATTGGTTTATTTTAAAAGTCCATAGGACTTTAGAATTCTATTTCACACACAGCTTGAGATCATCAGTCAGCTGCTTTCCTTTCACTCTTATCACTCTTACTTGTGATATCAGTGTTGCAGTCCCTGGAACTTGGGCGAGCTCTCTTTCTGGAATATATATCTCATGTTCAGAGCATAAGAAAAGGATTCTAGCAGATCTGGGTTTAAATCCCACCTCTATCCTTAACAGCTCTAGGAACTAGGCAGGGGACTTGCCTCTCTCACCTGCAGCCCCTCATAATCATGATGAATAATGGATTAAGCAGAATTATAAAGGTGAATCACTCAGCTTTGTATGTGCACAATCAGTGTGGATCGCTACTTATATCATTCTGTTGCTAGCATGAGCACTGGTGAAATACTACTTAGTTGGTTAGATTGGTTTTAAACATCAGCTTGTTAGGTGTTCTGCATACAAGTAGCAAGTTATTTTGATAGTTTAGAATCCACAGAACCTCTAAGTGTATTTGGTTGCCAACCAGGATTCACGGTGACTTCATCCATATTAACATGAGGCAGTAACAAAGCCCAGATAATGGGACTGAATTGACAGGTTCATCATTGGTGATAAAATGTGGATCTCAAACACATACTTAAGTTTTCTGGGTAATAATTATTGGGTCAGATAATCTCTAAGAATAGATAAGCTTAATTATTCAGATTTAATAATTATTACCCATCAAAATTCCAACTGTGTTTCTGGTGCTTACATCCTGCAAGGTGATAGTGTGTCAATTCTATTCTGTCTGAGGCAGATCACTGTCTTATGTGCTGTCCCAGTGGTCTGTCATAGACAGAGCCATTTACTGCCTGCCTGGTCAAAAACATGGTGTGAGGAGAAAGAAAATTATCCCCATGGCCCATGGCCCAGCTCGGTCAGCTCATCTATAGCAATTTGTTGAAAATAACCTTTCTGCAGAAGTAAAATCTTTTGGTTCTTATCGTGTCAATCATTTTGATCCCTCTTGTTCTAAGAATCATAAATAATTCAAGGTCAAAGACAGATTGCAAAGCAAGAAGACCTATTTTTGGCTTCACATTTCTACTCTCTGCTCCCAGTGTCATAGAAGCTAGGAAACAGGAAGTAGCTGGAACTCGGCTCTGAAATTCTACATCTTTATTCTTTCCACCTTCTTTTCTGTAAAAGCAAATGAAAGACATTTTGGAAGGAGAAACAAGAATCATTCAAATGATTGCTGGCTTCCCTCTACTTAGCCTTCTCTGGATTTCTCTGTGTTTTGTAGTGCTGGCCAAGTACTGATTAGAGTGACAGGATCAAGTGATGTATGTGTAATTGACAATGGTGGCACATTCCTCTGATCCCAGCTCTGGAAGGGCTAAGGCAGGAAGATTTCGAGTTTGAGGACAGCTTTACACTACGTAGAAATTCTGTGTTATAATAGTGATGATGATAATAATAGAAACAAGACCATTATTAAAAGTCAACGATGAAAATTCCTACTAGAGATAATGAATAAAAGCAAATGCCCCTGAGTATACATGTATGCAAATGACTTTGGTAGTCACAGGTGTACAGTGCTAATCCAGACTCTCCTGGACAGTCACGGCCTGAGAGCATGGAGCTTTAAGAAGAAAAATCACCCAGGGGGATTCTTCCAAGAACATAGTCTCTATGCTGTTAGTGAAGTGAAAAAAATCAGGCTAAGTCTATATTGTTCTCAGATCTTGCTTTAGGCTGATGATTTAGCACAGCCTTTTGAGTAGAGAAACCTCTGGAAAATAAAAAAGGAGACAGAAAATAGAAAGGAAATAAAAATAAGACTGGAGATTATACTTTGGTGGCAGAACACTTGCCTAGCTTCCTAGCATTCATGAAGTTCTGAGTTCAATTCCCAGCATCACACCACACACACACACACACACACACACACACGTGCATACACGCACACAGGAGGGAGGGATGGAGAGGGAGGCAAGGAGGAGGAAGAAGAAGACACAGAATCTCTTTGATCTCTTTGATCTCTGGGAGCTCAAACTGCACACACAGCAAGAGCCCAGTAACTAAGGCACTAACCAGTAGGATGATGATCATAAGATACGAGAAGACACAGTTTGTCTCCTTAGAATATTCAGTTTGTCAAAACCCTAACGGAAAATTTAACTTGTGAAAATTCTAATAGAAATTGTAGCTACAAATGTAGCAATATTAACAATTAGATGTTTTTTCTTTGTGTATCCCATGTGTGCTATTATATTTTGTTCATATGTATTCCTGTTGGGGCTGTGATGGTGGACCACACCAGAGCACATAGCTTTATTAGTGATGACATCTGACCTGTAGGAATTGTTTGCAAATCCCTAACTTGATGGATAGCATCATACATCTTGGTATGAGCAGACATAATTTTATACCCTATCCTGAGTTTTGCCAATAGTCTCTCTTATCTTATCTTTCCATTGCTGGCCTAGTCAACAGTATTTCCCCCTCTTTATCCTCCAAACAATCTTAGAGATAGATAATAGTTATTTCACTAGAGTGAGGCATTCTTCTGGAATTGAATTGGCACTTACAAACATATCTCACGCCTTTATCCTTTGCTCGGACAATTATAAACAAAGATGTTGTTGGCATGCCTTCCCTGTGGATAGAAATTACCTTCCTTAGGAGCCTTACTAAAGCAGTTCAGGTTGTGTTCATAAACATTACATGCACCAAGCTAAGATCTTGTAACAAGTCCCCCTTTCCTGGGGACTAGACTGGTTTGGGCACAGATGTCTTAAACATGTCTCTGTGGGAAAGTGTGCAGCCTCAACCACACTTCTTGTTAGCAGACTCAATGTCTTTCCTCATCACCTGTAGAGTAGCAGCTTCATTGTTTTTCCTGTCCCCAGCAGCTCTGCCCAGCTTGATTCTTCTCTGCCCAGCATATCTAAAAAAACACTATAGTTTCTGACTTCTCCATTCTTCTTAAAACCAGCAACAGCAACTCCTTTTTATTTTTAGGACTTTTTGTTTTCTATCATAAACATAACAAAATCATGCAGCAATAAAGCAAACAAACAAAGCTCCAAGGCTGTTGCAAGGCTCCCAGAACCCTCAAAACAGAAATGGTGAAGCAGTCTGTGTTCAGTAAGCTAGCCATGGCTCCAAGCATGCCTTTCTAAACAGCACTTCCTGACACTCTTTCCAAGATTCTTATGTTTCCTGGGAAAAGAATATGAAGACAGGATTAGAAGTTTAAAAGATGTATTAATGGAAGCTGGAGAGATGGTTCAGTGGCTAAGAGCATATCAGTTGCTCTTACTGAGAACCTGAGTTTTGTTCCCAGTATCCACACTGAGTGGCTAACTGCTATCTGTAACTTCATTTTAGGAGGATCTGATGCCCTCTTTTGGCTTCTAAGGGCACTGCACACATGTGGTGCAAATATGGACAATCAGGTAGACATGTGCATATGTAAATAAAAAAACTTAAAGATGCATTGATGAAAATAGCTATGAAATGTGACAGTGAGGTCTTCCTCCACATTCCCAGATCTTTTTGACCTTTGTCAACTACCCAGTCACCATACTTTTTCGTCAATATGATTCTAACACTGTCTGTGGTCCTTGCCTCAAGCTCTGCACCTCTCCACCCAAAACATGCTAGCTTCTTAGTGAACACATACCTTAGACTATAACTCACCTTCTGCTGGCAGCCACCAATTGTCAGTAGCTCTTCAAATAGAAATGCTTAAGATTTTAGGGGAATAGGTGGTGCTGGCAAATGCCTTTAATCCCAGCACTCAGGAGACAGAGACAGGTGGGGATCTCTATGAATTTGAAGTCAGTTCCAGGACAGGTTCCAAAGCTACAGAGAATCCCGGGGACAAAATAACAGCTTGAGCCTTTTCCATCCAATCTTCCTTAATTTTTTTTCTCCTTCACACAAATGACAGACCTGCATCACAATCTGAACCTCACTGCACACACAGGCAGCACGAAGTGAACTCAGTGGATTTAAGAACACATGAAGTGGATGGGGAAAGTGTTGACTGGGGAGAAATTGAGGGGCGGGAATGAAGGCAATTTGGACTAAACCATATTACATGCATGTATGAAATCCTTAATCAATAATTTGAAGATACATCTCAAGCAGGCTGATGAGACTCCCTGGAACAGAGCATGCAGGCCTCAGGAGCTTTAGTCTAGAAGAAGTGCTCTGTGGGGTACCACTTGGCCTACCGCTATGCTTAATCATTGGCTGAAAGAAAGAAAGAAAGAAAGAAAGAAAGAAAGAAAGAAAGAAAGAAAGAAGGAAGGAAGGAAGGAAGGAAGGAAGGAAGGAAGGAAGGAAAGAAAGGAAGAAAGAGGAGACCCACATTAACAGATCCAGGGTTGAATAAGGAACCCTGACACAGAAAGCTAGAAATTCAAAACAATATAAGGGAGTATGTTCCCATATTCCTAGAATAAATGGGCAAATTTCTACAGTTTTCCAAACCACCAAATTTAAATGAGGAGAGAGGAACAGCACATAAGCTGACTCACACCAAATAAAGAGAGTGAAACAATAACAAGAAGCTTTCTAACAACAAATCCAAACAGACTCACAGTAGAATGTTACCAGATTTTCAAAGAACTACAGTCAACAAGTCTTAAATTATTTTCTTAAAAAAAGACATGGTTCCAAAATCCTCCTAAATAAGCATCACTTTACCAAGATCACATGAGGATACAATAAAAAAAAAAAAGTAAGAAAGCTACACACCAATGTCTCTGCTGGAAAATTATGTGAACATCTCAATCAATTCAGAGAAGACCTTTGACAAAATGCAACATGCCTTCCTGACAAAAGCCTTAAAGAGAACGGGAATAAAGGGAACATACCTTGATATAACAAAGGCTATAGCTGACAAACCCACAACCAACACTATCCTAAATGAAGAAAAAGGTGAAGCAATGCCACTAAAATCAGAAATAAGATGGGACTCTCCACTCTCGTGCTCCGTTTCAACATGGTGCTTCCAGAACTAGCTGGAGAAGGAAAACAGTGTGAGGAAACGAAAGGGGAAAAGTAAGAAAACAGCAAGCTCAATCGCCCCAACTTGCAGATGATATATTAAAGAGAAGAGAGCTCAAAAATGCCATTAAAAAGAACTTTTTCAGAAATGATCAAGAGTTTCAGCAAAGTGGCAGGATAAAAAGAAATCAACTCACAAAATCCAATAGTTTTTCTATATACTATATACAAGCACGCTGAGAAACAGATCACAGAACATCACCATTCAAATTAGTCTAAAGAATATTAGAAATAAACCTAACTAAGGAGATGAAAGAGCTCTATAATGAAACCTGAAATCTCTGAAGAAAGAAATTAAGAATGATACTAGAAGATAGAAATACTTCCTGTGCTTATGAATTAGTAGAATTAATATTGTGAAAATGACCATCCTACCAAAAGTAATAACAGACCCACTTCAACCTCAATAAAAATTTCCATGATATTCTTCACAGAAAAAGATACGAAAATTCCTATGGAAGCACAGAAGATACCCAATTAGACACAGCGATTCTGAGCAAGAATAATGGAGAAGCAATCAACAGATTTCAAGTTATATTGCAGAGCTTTAGCAAGAAAAACATCAGGGTATGGGCACAAAAACAGACATGTAGATCAATGGAACAAAAAAAAAATATCCAAATGTGAGTGCATATAGTTACAGTCACCTGATAGTTGACAAAAAATACCAAAACTAAACACTGAAGGAAACATAGCATCTCCAATAACTGGTGCTGGTGTAATAAAGTTAGACTCATATCTATCACCCTGCACAAAATCAACTCCAAATGGATCAAAGATTTCAGTGTTAGATTCTAACTTTGAAACATCTAGAAGAGAGAGTAGGCAGTGTGCCTCAGGGTATGGACTCAAGTGCAGACTCTGGCATAGGATTCTGGCCATCCAGGAAATAATATCAAGAATCAAGAAGTGGGACTTCATGAAATTAAAAAGCTCTGTGCCTTGAAGAAGACTGTTGATTGACATGAAGGCAGACTACAGAATAGGAGAAAATCGTTGCCAGTTATGTATTTGACAGAGAATTATTGTCTATAATATAGAAGGAACTGAATAAAAGTCAACAAAAGCAAACAGCCCAACTAATAAGTGAGATGTGGATCTGAGCAGAGATATCTTTTAAAAAATACAACATGCTTAGCAAACAAAAAATGTGGTATGTATACTCAATGAAATTCTATTCAGATGTAAAGAAAAATGAAACCAGGAAATGCACCAATAAGTGGATGGAACTAGAAAATACTGCGTGAGCTACCCCAGACACAAAAAGATGAACACCTCATGTTCTTTTCTATTGGTGGAGCCAAACCTTTAGATTTGAATATACAACCTGAGTAACAGTTGCAAAGGCCAGAACGGTAGAAAGGCACAGTGGGGGAAGTCATGGAGAAGGTGTTCTGGAGAAGGTAGTAGGTGCTATGAGGTGGGGAAGGAAGAAAACAGGGATGGGGATTTGGCAAGGGGAGGGACAAGGGAAGGTAATACAGAGGAAGAGGAAAGGAGGAGAGATAAACAATGCCAAGGATGCTTGATAAAGCTATTGGTAAACATTGTTTTATTAGCATGCCTAAAACTATACATCTGCAATGCAATCTCAATGCCTAGAGTTCAGGAACAGCACAGGAGAGGGCACAAAAGACGGTAAGACATAGAAGATAGCCTGTCTTCTAGAAATGGCAGGGATGCAGCCCCCATCCAATCTCAACAATTTGGTTGCCTAAACAAGAGCTACATGCCAGTGGATGTGCCAGTGTGGATAGGAGAAATTTCTCAAAACTCTGTCTCTAGATAAGGAGTTACAGGTGATTGTTGGCTGCTAAGACATAGAGAATGAATCTTTTCCAAGGATGAGCCACTGGATTGGTTATCTAATCCTAAATGGTTATCCCTAAGTACACACACACACACACACACACACACACACACACACACACACACATATGTGTGTATGTTGCATATAGGAACAGTAATTATAGAAAAAGAGATCATGAGCTTAAGAGAAAGTGAGGATCTTGGGAGGAGCTGGATAAGGAGGAGAGAGGTATATAAATGATGTAAATACAGTACTCATGTATGAAATTCTAAAAGAAAAAGAGAGAGAGAGATCCAAAACTTCAGAATCAGAAACAAAAATAAGAAAAGAAAAAAGAAGCTTGCTGTGTCTCCTGGTATGAGTGTATGCTTCTGGGGGGATGAGGACATTTAATATTTGGGAACCCAGGGGATCAGGGATGTGAATCACAAAATGTTCCCAAGAGTCATGGAGAATAGAGGAAGCTCCACATTGGCGCATAAACCCATGGGTTCTTTTTGTTACAGTAACAGTACCTAGGAAGCTCCACAGTGGCACATTAAATCCATGGGTTCTTTTTGTTATAGTAATAGTGCATTTCAGAGGCACATGACTCAGTGTGCACAGTCAGCTTGGAAAATAGCACTTTAGCATTGTAGGATGTTGGTTCTGATCTCTTGTGTCAATTGTATCTTAAGGAAGTAATTCCAATGACATATCAAGTTGGTGCTTGTACATTTTGTGCTATGTAATATGACTAGAGGAACCCATGATTCTAGGCCCATGCCAAGGTTTTTCCACACGGGCACAGATCTTTATACATGAGGGTGGGACTCTATGAACATGACTCACACATATGATAGCCCTTGTTAGTGATGCTGCCTCAAGCTCTACTGGTAAACGTGTCAAAACCACCCTTCAGCTAGATATCCAGCCCTGGGATGAAACTGTGCCAACTTATGCACAGTAAAATAAAGTGGCCACTCGGCCTTCTTGACCTGGTCTATAAAGGACTTCAGCACTGACTTCTTGCTGTTAGATGCAATTTTGCTAGACTGACTTGGAAAGTCCATTCTGTTGAGCACTTCCATCTTTCCTATCTCTATCACCACAAGGTCTGCTCAGCCATATATGCCCATGTAGTGTCTCTAGTGCATGCAGTTATATGAGATGGCCAGTCATCTTCCCTAGATGATGACTAGTCCGCTATTCAGTATGTTTTCTCTCTTTCTAGAAGTCCAGGCCATTAGCCACTGTGGGGAAGTCTGAATATATTTGTGCCTTGGGTCACTTATCGTCTGCATAAGGTAGGTGGCAAGATGCACTGCTTAGTCTCTGTCAGCCTGAGTGTCCCTGAGAGCTGCTCCTGAGAGATGTTACGACATAGTCACCATGAATGTCAAGATTCATCCATAGAACAGGCTGACTTGTCCACAAACACACTGAAGCTGTGTCCTTCTCTTTCAGCCAACTGAAGAAGAGTTCCCACGCATATCTGTGAGTAAACTGGGAGTGGGCAGTGGCAGAGAGTGACGGGGGAGTCAGTAGTGTGCCTTCTCACATTTGCCCTCTGATCTTGCTTAGCTCTGTTCTACCTTTGATGTTTTGGTAGGTTTAATGCAGTCCAGTGCATCATGGGAAATTCTAAGTACACATTAATTTGTTGCTTATTGCGTTCTTTCCATATCTAGGTCTAGTGACCCGCTGTGGGGTGTTTCTCAAAATGTGTTTAACTCTCCATTGCAGTTCTCCAGGAGTCCAGTGGCCTGCATTTGTGACACCTCCCACTTTGAATTACCATAAGCTTTATAGCGTGTCTTTTTCCACCAGTGACATGGCCATAAAATAAGCCTGCAGAATCACATGTTCCAGGAGGCAAGTTTTCTAGAATCACATCTTGAATCAGTATTCTTTTCTGTTTACATACCACTCAAATATGGCAGACTTCCACGATCTTTGGCATACAGGGCAGACAAGGATCTTTTCAAATATATGTAGGCTTGTTTGTTTTCCTGCCTGTGTGCCATGTGCCTGTGTGAGCCCACAGAGGCCTGAATTGGGCATCAGATCCCTTGGAGCTAGAATTATAGGCAATTTTAAGCCACTTGACATGGGTGCTGGGAACCAAACTTGAGTCCTCTGCAAGAGCAGTAAGAGCTCTCAGCTGCTGTTCAGCCATCTTAAATGAGGAACGTGCTCTTTAAGATCCAGATGGGACCTCTGTTCAAATAGTATGCCTCCTTCTTCATGGTAGGCAGTGAAAGATGAGAAATTTCATCTTTAATTTGGGTGTGTATCCCAGCACACCCTGACTATTGGACCCCTAAATACTTAGTCAAAACAAACCCTTGGATCTTTACAGGGCTTATTTCAGATAGTAAACTGTAGGAATCTTCCCAAGGCAGCCAGCGTACCAGCCAGCTGTGGCTTAGACTGCCCTATAAGCTTGACTTGGTTGATGTAATGGATCCATGTGACAGTCTGATGGGCATTCTAATAACCTAGATGTCTTCAGACTGTTCTAATAGTACATAGGAATGTGAATTTAGGGTTAGGTATAAAACTGTACAGGAATATCACTGTCTGTTTTTCATAGATACAGCTGTTCCATCTTTTCTGAGAACAATGTACTTGCTAAATCAATGTTTAGGGCTCATGATGTTTCACTTAGATCCCTGCTTCCTGATACTTTGGTATACTAAACAATTATTTACATATTATAAACAGCACTCTTGGTTTCTTGTCCATTTTCCTCCTGGTGACACTTCGTTCTATTAACCATCTCTACCATTTAGATTTGCTGTTCTGATTTGACTGAATATTGTGGTGATTGTAGCCTCTGGTTGTGGCAATGAGGGACTGTTCCTGGCTGCTTGTTCTTTAGGACTCATGTCTTTCTTATTGCTAAGGTTCAGTCAAGATCTACGATCTCGCTATGATTGAGCTGAGATCTATGATCTTGCTATTACTGAGACAGGATCTGTGACCACTTGTACCACAGTCCTGACACACAGTAAAGTGTTATCTTGATTTTCTTATTATTGGTTTTCTGAAACATTCATATTACCAATGTGTCATTTTAGACCCTCTGTGAAATATTAGAAGTACAGGGGTTCTCAGGGTATTAAAGGATTCCATCTTCAATTTCTACCTGACTAGGTGGAAAGAGTCTGTGGTGGTTTGAATGTAACTGGCCCCTATATTCTCATAAGGAGTGGCACTATTAGGAAGTGTGGCTTTGTTGGAGTGGGTATGGCCTGTTAGAGGAAGTACATCACTGTGTGGGTGGGCTTTGAGATTTCTTATGCTTGGGATACTGCTCAGTGTCTCACTCCATTCCTGTTGCCTACATATGAAGATGTGAGGAGTCTTAGTCTCAGCTCCATTATCACATTTGCCTGCATGCTTCCATGATGATAATGGACTGAACCTCCGAACTATAAGTGAGCCACCACAATTAAATGTTTTCCTTTAGAAGAGTTGCCATGGTCATGGTAACTCTTAACAGCAATATAAACAAAGACAGAGCTGGGCAGTGGTGGCACATGTCTGTAATCCCAGCACTTGGGAGGCAGAGGCAGGCAGATCTTTGTGAGTTCGAGGCCAACCTGGTCTACAGAGCTAGTCCAGGACAGGCTCCAAAGCTACAAAGAAACCCTCTCTCGAAAAACCAAAAAACAAAAAACAAATAAGACAGAGCCTCAAACCATGATGTGGGGTGTTGGCTGACACCTGTTAGGGGTCCAGAAGAAGAAGGGATATCAAACAAGAAGGACACAGTGCAGCTCTAAGAAAGTACTGGCTTTGCCACTAGAGAGTCCCTTCACATGATAAGCAGAGATGTCCTGTGCTGGCAGAATGGTCTGGCTCTTGATGATGGCTCACTTAACCTTGAGAAAATGTGGCCTCCATGTATACTGGTGGCTGACCTTGATGGTGTGACCCTAGTGGTAATAGGCCAACTTTTTGCTTCCCAGCACGTCTGCTCTTTTCTGAATGGTAGGCTGCAAGAGTTGTTGGAATGTGTGGAAGTCTTTCAGACTCTTTTGCCATCTCCCAATCCTGTCGTCTCTGGATAAAGCCCTAACTCCTCAGACTGTGTCAGATTCAAGCTGACACCTCCGAAAGTTCTGGAGAATTCCCTTTCATTTCAAGAGCTTATTTCCTCTTTTCTTGTAATGATTAAGACATTTTATCATCAACCCCCCAAAGACTCCTGCAGGTTACCTGCCACTAACCTGGCTCAGGTGTGTTTTCTGCTCCTGATACCCATGTGGGTCCCAGTTGTGAGAAATCAGATAGCGTGGTTTGATACTAGTCGTGTGGCATGATCCTCAGAAGAACACTTAACCTGTCACCTGAGATTTTTAGATTTTTCCCCCTTGGTAAATACAAAATAGTGTCCTTATCTCATGCAGTCATTATAAGGATAAAAAATGTTAATGTTTATAAAATTCATAGTGCAGTACTCAACATGGATCACTTACTCACTCATATATTAGTTCTCTTTGTTCCAGACTGCCTGAAGGACATTTCCTTAAGCTATTGCCAAACCCATGCCCCTCCCCTTTTTGTGGGAAAGTTCAACATCTTCATCCCTTATCACGGTAATATCCAGAGTGGTCTGTCTCACATTCGCTTCCCTCAGGAGTTCCCAGATCAGTTTCATCCCTATTTAAAAGTGATTTTCTCCATGTAGCCAGGCATGGTGGTGTGTGCCTTTAATACTAGCACTCAAGAGTACAGAGGCATCAGAATGTGCTCATCTACAAGCAAGTTCTGGGCCAGCCAAGGCTAAAACAGTGAGATTCTGTCTTTTTTAAAAAAGTTATTTTCTCATTTTAACCCAGTTCTACATTTATACTTTTCCCTGAGGCATATTTCTAGATACCAACTCATTTTGACATGAGGGAAAGCTTGCACTGTATTTCCACAAAGCAGCAGCAGCAGGCGGCCCAGGGCCCCAGCTCAGAGCATACTCACTGCTGGGCAGTCTGAGAGCACATCAGCCTGCTCACCAGCCTCCTGAATGGGTACGAAATGTACACTACAACAGACATTTACAAAAAGAATATTTTTAGGGACCAGCTCAGTTGTCTCTTTAGTCATTCTGCCTTGCTTACCACTCAAAATACACATGTTCCGGGCATATGCCAGTGCAGACAGGCAGGCATACTGACTTTAAAAGAGGCATATTTTTGCACTCCTTGACATCTGCTTGTGTTGATTAAACACATAACTCTTCTGTTTATGCCTCAACATGGTCAAAAAAACACACTTGAATGTGTCAAAGCCTGTCTGTATGCTCCTTAATAATGGATAGAAATTGCTGCAGTGTACACAAGATGGAATCAGTTGGCAAGGTCATTCAGAACTCTGTCTGTGGTGACTTGGGAGTGGTCTGTTGGATAGGAGGCTGAGAGATATACTGTCAGAGTGATCCTTTCTCATGTCCCTCTATGCTCGGGTATGCCCCACCCTTTTCTGTTCTGTTGAAGAATTAGGTCAGCTTTTGGGAGAGCAAGGTGAGGACGGACTCGTGAGGATCTGCCCTTCTCTGAGGACATAGGCAGTTAATGGTTTCTGGGGAAGGAGAAGCATTTTATTCAGTGATAAAGCCACTGCCAAGTTCCTCATGATTCCCCATGATCCTATAAGTAACCACTACTCTTGCTCCTCAGAGCAACCCTAGTTCAGCTCACTGGGCCACTGGAACAAACATAGAAAGAACTAGAAAAAGAACAGTGTGTGAGGAGGAAGGGAATTGGCCAGATCAAGAGGCAGCCGCAGTGTGTGTGGTAGAGACTCTAGTGGGTGGTTTCCATATTCTGATTCGGAAGGGCCTGTGTTTGCACCTGTCGATAGCATCACCCCTGGCTTTCACACACAGAGTGTAACAGTTTTCTTCTCTCTTCTCCAGCTGCATGCTGCAATTCTGTCCATGGTCACCAGTTGTTTGCATCCACAGATACTTTTTAGAGCATTAAATTTTACAAGCAGGCTACCTCCATCCACCTTTTATTGTGAAGAGATTACCATTATCGTTAGGCATTTTAAAACATGAGCAATGATTACTTATAAAACAGAAAATAAAACAAAACCCTACAGAACACAGAAATAGCTCCCCAGCTTTAGCTGACTGAAGATGGAGATGAGCCGTCCTAAGTCTTGCCCAAACTGAACCCTTGGCAATGGGTGCATGGCATTTGATCTGGTAGAGGACACGCCCCTAGCAGCATTCCCTGTTCTGATCACTCTCACAACTCTCATCGGCTGCCCACCAACCTTTCCTCACACATGACCTTGTTAGCTCATGGGGTAAAGAACGTACAAGCAGCCAATCAAAAGGTTCAGGATGGAAAAAGATTAAAAGACAAAAAGATTAACAGCCCACTGCATCCTGACAATTGAAGGTGTGTGTGTGTGTGTGTGTGTGTGTGTGTGTGTGTGTGTGTGTGTGTGTGTGTGTGTGTGTGTGTGTGTGTGTGTGTGTGTGTGTGTACCTGTAGCACTTCATATGCTGACTGCCAAGTGAGGAGACTATAATCAGGTGGAAGAATAGAGATACTCCAGGGCAAAACAGCTTAGTGAAGGCACACTGGCAGAGAGCACACATCTCACAGAATAACTTCCAGGGCTTCAGATGAAATCTGCCACCCCTGCACTGAACACCTGGGCCATTATCACATGATCATGGGTATCAATGCGTTTGATCATTGCAGTCAAGAGCTCTGAAGCTGTAACTCTTGCCTTTCCTTTAAAAAGAAATGTGTGATGGCTCGTGAATGCATTTGTAATGAGAACTCCAGTTTCCATGCGGGGTTGGAAGCAGGGGATAGTGTAAGGAAAACTGTTCTTGTAGCCAAGAAGAGCTGGGTATGATTCCAGGTGTGCTGCCTCTTGGCTGCGTCTGTCAGGACACCCGCGCACCTTCCAATCAGCAATTGGTTCAGCCATTCAATAGAGGCTGTATACAGGTTTCCTGGGAACCGAATGTAGAAAGTGTCTTACCTGCTGTAAAAAACACGCCTGTTGGTAGTCCATAGACTGAGGCTGTAATTACTGCCGCATGGGCTTGCTGGGAGAGAACACTATGGACACCAAAAACAGAGGTTTCCTTTAATTTGACATTGCTCTTGACTTTAGCATGGCTGAACCATTGATCATATCTTTTCTATGCCAAGGAAATGTGCTCTGATAGACACACGCATCTTTGTTAAAGGTGATGCCTTCTGTCTATAAAGGGGCAAGCATTGCCCTCTGTATTCTTTAACCGTAACAATAGTTTTCAGCTTCCTCTTGAAGGAGAAGCTGTAAGTTGCTGAAATCCCCAGTGGGATCCTGGGCATTTATTCCCTCTGCTGCAGAGAGTGTTTTCTGCTAATGGCTCGCAGCTGGGTCTTTCCCTGGGCATTGCCTTCAGCTAACAGGAGCTGACTGCCTAGTGCCGTGCCCATCCCTGGGGGCAGTACTTATTTGGTGAGTCATGGATGCAGAGTAGAGAGGATGGTCCTTCTTGCTTCAGTTTGGGGTCATTCTGAAAGGCCGTCTCAGGTCCTGAGTTTCTCCTGAGACCAGACACCCCTTCATTGCCAGTGCTGCAGCTTACTTCTCCCCTTAGTGTTCATTCCTGGTAGCCGAAGCCCCGGAGGACTCCTACGTCAGTTTCAGGGGCCTGAAGAGAAGTCAGTGTAGGTGAGAAGTGAGTAGCAGCAGCAGGGGGAGGCAAGAGGTCCTGCAGACTGGGATGCAGGTCTGACTTCTGTGGAAGAAGAAGGGAAAGAGAGAGATGGCCTAGCAAATATCTCAGCTGAGTTAGTGTTTGAGAAAGTCTTGGCTAGAATAATGGGTGGGGCCAGGCCAAAGGCTTGCAACACTAGGAGACCTCAGCCAGGCAGAAATGTTCCGGCTTCACTAGCCTTACTTTGGCTAGTCATTGACCCGGATCACTCCAGGGGGGCTGATCACAGTGTGAGTGCTACCAAAAGCCTGAAGTTATGGTAGCTGAATGCTCTCACCCAGTCAGCCAAGTCTGTGTGGTATACCTCTGCGTTCCTTGATTATCTTTCTGCCACGAAGATCTCCATCTTAGAGTCCCCTTGCAGTGAACTTGACCCAAGACAAGTAATACTAATGTGTGCTGAAGATCGAGGTTCTAAAATGGGATTCTGAAGTTGGAGCATGTGTGGACTGACTAGTAGCGATGGCCTCATCACAGGTGATCACAGGTCCTGTCAGGGAGTAGCATGATGGGACAGAGCATCTGTGGGAAGGAACACACGGGCAGGTGCAGCATCTCAGGCTTGTGAAGATGGGCTAATGGTACTCTGAGAACAATGGAATCAAGTAGCTATGCAGAGCACAGGTTTTGCATTGAAGAAAGACAATGGAGGGTTATTGCAAGTGATTAATCACCAGTTAAAAGTGAAGAGTGAAAATCACTTAACTCTTACCTCTGCAGGCAGAGGACAGAGTAAATAAAGGCCTGGGACTTAATTGTAGGGTCACATGTCTTTAAGGTTAAACTTTCATCCCTTGTTCTCCTAATGTCACAACACTTATTGGGAAAGTATATCATGTGATATTTATATCAAAGCACTCAATAATATTAATAATCTCAGATACACATGAAACCTTGTGGTCAGGTGAAGTGACCATTTTCCCTATTGAAGACAAGCACCTCCTCTCTTGCAGCCATTGAAGACATCTCTTCCTTGCAGAACAATGTTAGCCATATTATGATGAGTAATCTAACCTCTCCTGGTTGTTAAACAAGAAATTAGGATTGACTTATTAAATAAATCTGTGCTTGGTAAGGAAGGAAGGAACTATACACAAAAAGGTGATGCATGAGACATAGCCAATGTCTAGTGTCAAGAGCTAGCTGAGTATCATGGAACTGTAACCCATGGGTGCTAGACCAAAGGGCTAGAACACATTAAAGAAGGAGAGGTCATTAAAAGGGAAACACTTTATTCTGACACAGACCTTAACACCCTGAAAAACTTCTAGTAAATGGTGCTAACTTGTCACTGGGGCAGCTGGATGAGCTTAGAAATATCAATGCCCTCACATTTGATGAAGTGAAATTCCAGAGATACAGTGGCAGATGGTAAAATAAGAAATTCAAAGATTCAAAACAGCAGGCATGCAAAAGCAAGTGGTTATACCCATCCAGCAAATCCATTAGCCAACTGTGCTCAGTAGGGCTCAGAAGGGGCACTGTGCACCAATATGATGGTGACTGTGCTTGTGCAAGGGGCCCTGACTCCCTAGCTGGTGTCTGTGGATCAGGGCCTATGAGAAGGGACATTGCTTCAGAACAGGACTCCCTGGGAGCAATGGGGCAGAGGTGATGCCCAAATAATAAAGCTTAATTGGTAGCACTTACCCATCTCCAGAAAAATGTGTTTTTAATCATATTAAGGAACCCATGTTTGGGTGGTAGCCAAGAGCCTAAACCACAGAATGCTGCAGAAATTAGTAACAGAACAGGACATTCTTGGGACAAGATAAGTGATAGTCAACAAGTATCCTGTTTAGTCTGTAGAAAGAAATAATGGTGGGATATCAGGAGTCCAGGGAAGCCTTGATTGCTTTCCAGAACCTAGCGAGGTTTTAGACTTCAAAGGCATTGGCGGAATAAGTCTAGGTTCCTAGGAAGAAGAACTTCGCAACTCTATGACAACTATGTGCAGAATGTTCCCAACAGGCTCCTGCTTAAAAGAGACCCATAGTCACATAGCTAAGCAAACAGCAAGGGAAGATGAAAATGCATACATTCAGAGCCAAATTAATGCTGATTCTCAGGGATCTGAAGTGTCTTAGGCTTCCTTACAGAGCTATGTGGGGCTGAGTAAAAACCTCATCACTAGGGTCTATGCAGTTTGTGGATTCAGCTATTGGTCATTTCCCTCAGTCCTTGTATGGGTGACTGTGCTGAATGAGATAGGCAGTTTGTAGAACCCGCCCACTGGCTCCCTGATCTGTAGGTCAAAGCTATTCTAAAGAAGGCCAAGTAGAATCCTTTGCAAATGTCCCTCATCCAAGTCAGATGTTGGAGCAAAGAATCATGTTTAAGACCTAAAAGATGTGAATTAATGTCACCTATTTGGCCCCACCAGTTTACTCACAGGGAGTACCAAGGAGCCATATTCACAGCTGCTGGGCTCCCCCAATCCAGCACAAGCTTCCAACATGGCAGATTCCACTCCCTGTGCCGTCAGATAGCTAAATACCAGCGTCAGACACCAGCACTGCACACGACACCCTGAGACCAGTCAGCTTAGGGTTACATCAGTTGATTTGGGGTCCCCTCTACCTCAGAGGACAGAAGTCTGACTCCTTACCTCTGTGCAGACGAGTGCTGGAGAGACATCCCAGCTTCCAAATTCTCCATGTGGCCACCTGAGAACTTTCTTGTTTACATTTTCTTCTAATACCTACCTCCTCCTCCAGTTTCTGGTAGGTGCCTGCCCTCTGAGAATTCCCAGCAAACCTTTCTATAGACAGATCTTCACTCTAAAATATGTTTTCTGGATAATCTGACAAGCCAATCCTATTTTCCATTATCTGCCCTGCACTTTCTTTTCAGTCCTACCCTCTTGAGCTCCTTTTACTTTCCTTCTCTGAAACAAAAAAAGAAAAGAAAAGAAAACGGAAATTGATAATTTTCATTTGTCCCAGGTTGCTTTTTCAAGAGAAGATGGTGCCTGTGAATGAATGGAGCTTTGGAAAGAACTGGACATTTCACAGAGGAAGAAATGCCAAGGGCACTGTAAATAGAGAGGCAGTTGAGAAGCAGGAAAACAAGGATGAAAGAATTAGGGCATGATTTTTGAGACAGGGGTTCAGATGGCCCAGGCTGGCCTTGAACTTACTATGTAGCCCAGAATGAACTTGAACTTTTGATCTTCCTATCTCAACTTTCTGAGTGTGCCACCTGGCCTCATTTATGAAGTGCTCCCTGCATAATAAGTAAGTACTTTACAAACTGAACTACATACCTAACCTCTATTTCAGTATTTTCTAAGAGTCAAAAATGTTTGGTTGGGACAAGAGTGGGAGATAAAGATGAGATGAAAAAATGGAGAAGATGCATACTGAAAGGATTATTTCAGTCAACACACTTGTCCTTAGTTCTGATTTAGAGGTTTTTTTTTTTTTTGTGGGGGGGTGTATTTTCTAGATAGGGTTTCTCTGTGTAGTTTTGATGCCTATCCTGGATCTCACTCTGTAGACCAGGGTGGCCTTGAACTCAAAGAGATCCGTCTAGCTCTGCCTCCTGAGAGCTGCAATTAAAGACATGCGCCACTGCCACCTGGCCTGATTTAGGATTTTTGACTTACAATTTATATCAGTTTATAATTTAACCTATTTTAGTAATTGTAGTTGAAGAAGGTACTCTTTCAAACATAGAAAAGAAAAAAAAAAAAAACACACTCAAGCATTGAGAAGTGGCCAACATCATTGACTTGAATTGCTGAGTTCACATTCTGTTACAGGATCCTTGGGAGGGGGGGGGGGGACTCTTGTCATTCCTATTTAAAAAAATCATGAGTTTGCAAAAGTAGCTATTAAAAACATGTTTCAAATTTCAAGTATTTATCAATGTGAGTTAGTTTTACTTCATTTTATAAAAAACACTCTGAATTCTGAACTGAACTCAGAAATAGAGTTGAATGTAAGGTTGGTGTAAGGCTAAAATTTCAAACACAGATTTGATTTTTAAACTGTGGCAACAGTCTTAATATCTCACTGTTCTTATAGACAATAATTCTATATATTCTTATAGGATATTCTGAGTATCAAAACAAACTAGTTCAGATTTCATAAAGCAAATTGTCATGAAACTACAACACTTGGTTCCAACTTCTTAGCGTACTGAGATTTAAGTTGTTAAAAAGACAATTCCACTGTCCATAGGAATGGTTAGGGTGGCTAATAGTGAGTCAGTAACTGGTTTTGAGAGCAAGACAACCATGTTTTTTTTTAAATTATTATTATATTTGTGCTTTAATTTTACACATCAGCCATGGGTTCCCCTATCCTCCCCTCCCGTCCCCACCCCCACCTTCCCCCCATCCCCTCCCCTCCAATCCCATCTCCTCCAGGGCCAAGACTCCCCTGGGGATTCATTTAAACCTGGTGGATTCAGTACAGGCAGGTCCAGTCACCTCCTTCCAGGCTGAGCAAAGTGTCCCTGTGTAAGCCCAAGGTTCCAAACAGCCAGCTCATGCACTAAGGACAGGTCCCGGTCCCACAGCCTGGATGCCTCCCAAACAGTTCAAGCTATTCAATTGTCTCACTTATCCAGAGGGCCTGATCCAGCTGGGGACTCCACAGCCTTTGGTTTATAATTCATGTGCTTCCATTCATTTGGCTATTTGTACCTGTGCTCTTCCAATCTTGGTCTCAACAATTCACACTCTTACAGTTCCTCCTCTTTCTTGACAATTGGACACCTGGAGCTCCACCTGGGGCCTGGCTGAGGATCTCTGCATCCACTTCTATCAGTTATTGGATGAGAGTTCTAGCACAACTGTTAGGGTGTTTGGCCATCTGATCACCAGACTAGGTCAGATCAGGCTTTCTCTCAACCATTGCCAGCAGTCCACAGAGGATGTATCATTGTGGATTTCTGGGGACCTCTCCAGCACTCTGCCTATGTGATCTTCATTTATCATGGTCTGTTATTCCTTGTTCTCCCTTTCTGGTCTTGATCCAGCTGGGATCTCCTGCTCCCCTTAGCTTTCTTTCCCTCAAACCTTGCCCTTCATTACTCCCACAGTCGTCCAGGTTGTTCATGTAGATCTCATCCAATTCTCTGTCATTGGGTGATCCCTGTGTCTTTCCTAGGGTCCCATTTGGTGATCTTACCAAAAGCAATCTACAGATTCAACGCAATCCCCATAAAATTACCAACACAATTCTTTACAGATCTGGAAAGAATAATACTCAACTTCATATGGAAAAACAAAAAACCCAGGATAGCCAAAAGAATCCTGTACAATAAAACAACCTCTGGAGGCATCACGATCCCTGACCTCAAGCTCTACTATAGAGCTACTGGAATAAAAACAGCTTGGTACTGGCATAAAAACTGACATGTGGACCAATGGAATCAAATTGAAGACCCTGACATTAACCCGCACACCTAGGAACATATAATTTTTGACAAAGAAGCCAAAAAAGTACAATGGAAAAAAGAAAGCATTTTCAACAAATGGTGCTGGCATAACAGGATGTCAATGTGTAGAAGGCTGCAAATAGATCCATATTTGTCACTGTGCACAAAACTTAAGTCCAAGTGGATCAAAGACCTCAACATAAATCCAGTTACTCTGAACCTGATAGAAGAGAAAGTAGGAAGTAGTCTTGAACACATTGGCACTGGAGATCACTTTCTAAATATAACACCAGTAGCACAGACACTGAGAGAAACAATCAATCAATGGGACCTGTTGAAACTAAGAAGCTTTTGTAGAGCAAAGGACACGATCAACAAGACAAAGCAACAGCCTACAGAATGGGAAAAGGTCTTCACCAACCCCACATCTGACAGAGGGCTGATATCCAGAATATATAAAGAACTCAAGAAATTAGACATCAAAATGCCCAATAGTCCAATTAAGAAATGGGGTATAGAGCTAAACAGAATTCTCAACAGAGGAAGTTCAAATGGCTGAAAGACATTTAAGGAATTGCTCAACATCTCTAATTATCTGGGAAATGCAAATCAAAACAACTCTGAGATACCACCTTACACCTGTCAGAATGGCTAAGATCAAAAACACAGAAGACAGCTTATGCTGGAGAGGATGTGGAGCAAGGGGAACTCTCCTCCACTGCTGGTGGGAATGCAAGTTTGTACAGCCACTTTGGAAATCAATATGGCGCTTCCTTAGAAAATTGGGAGTCAATCTCCCCCAAGACCCACCTATAGCACTCTTGGGCATATACTCAAGGAATGCTCTATCATACCACAAGGGCATCTGCTCAGCTGTGTTCATATCAGCATTGTTTGTAATAGCCAGAACCTGGAAACAACCTAGATGCCCTTCAACTGAAGAATGGATAAAGAAAATATGGTACATATACACAATGGAGTACTACTCAGCAGAGAAAAACAATGACATCATGAGGTTTGCAGGCAAATGGATGGATCTAGAAAAAAATCATCCTGAGTGAGGTAACCCAGACTCAGAAGGACAAACATGGTATGTACTCACTCATAGGAGGATACTAGATGTAAAACAAAGATGACTAGACTGCTACACAACTCCAGGGACAATCATGTTTTAACTTAGTTTAAAAATCATGTTGAGGCTTGGGATTTAACTCAGTTGAAAGAGTGTGATCAGTGTGTAGGATGTCCTGGGTTTGATTCTGAGCCCAGAAAAAAAATGGGTGTGTTGATTCACACCTGTAATGTCAGTACTATGGAGATGGAGGCAGGGAATTCAGAGGTTCAAAGACATCTTCAGCTACATAACAAGTCACATGACTATCTCACAACAACAAAAAAATAGGCAGATGGTAACATTAAAAAGGAATTGTAGAGAGACAAATCCAAGACAAACCATACTTGGGGAAGGTTGGCTTCTATGACTTTAGACAAAGAATCCACATCACTTGGGGATAGTTTGGATCCACAGAAAGAGGAAGAGACTGGGAAGGATGACTTCAGCGGATGTCCATGATGGATTCTTACTTTATTTTCTTATTTGTATTAATTTTTGTATTTGTTTCTCTCATACAATATATTTGAGTAATTTTCTTCACCTTCCCCAATTCCTTCCAGATCCTTTCCACCTCTCTACCCACCCAACTTCCAACTTCATGTTCTCTCTTTCTCTGTCTCTGTCTGTCTGTCTGTCTGTCTGTCTCTCTCTCTCTCTCTCTCTCACACACACACAGAGAGAGAGAGAGAGAGAGAGAGAGAGAGAGAGAGAGAGAGAGAGAGAGAGAGAGAGAGCAACAAAAAAAGAACCAAAAACAATAAGACAAAAAATACCAAAACAAACCAAAATGAAACAAAAAGCCCCTACAAAAAAATCATGTAGTCCATTCTGTGTTGGCCAACTGCTCCTGGTCATGGGGCTTGCCTGGAGTGTGATTGATATACCCAGTGAAACTGTATTGCATAAAAGTGATTTTTTTTTTCCTTTCCCAGCAGGTCTCCATTGCAAACAGCTTCTTGGCTAGTGGTGGGATTTTTCTGTCCATGTCCCCTTCTCCACACTGGTTTTATGTGGTATGAACCCATGAAAGTCTTCTGTGTGCTTTGCAACCTTGGAGAGTTCTGTGTGTCGGTCCTCTTGTATCCTTGGAGTCATCCATCCCCTCTGGCTCTTACAATCTTTCTGCTTCCTCTTCCACATAGATCCCTAAGCCTTAAGGGGAGGAGCTTGATAAAGACACATGGATGTGTTCTTAATCTTTGACTATCTTAATCTTTGACATTAAAAAAAAATTATTCAGTAAATATTTTTTGAAGTGTCTCAACACCTGCCACCTAAGGGCACTTTGGATGGCTATTGATGTTTTGAGGATTACCCATTAAATAGATGGTTGAGATCACTGCCCTGACCTTTCTCACAAGGGATTCTTTTCCTGAATGAGAGCCATGCTCTGATGCTTGCAGGAGTTTTGTTTTTGTTTTTGTTTTGTTTTACCTTTTTTGTTGTATTTTTTTTTCCTCCTGATGACTTCTTCTAAATCAAAGGATGCCTTCTACCAAGGAACCTCCATTTTCAGAAATCCTATAACCTGAATAGCATCGAATGCAAAAGTATCTTTCTCCCTGAGTCTAGTAGGGAGAACATCTACTACTATATTTGGGAGGTGATAGAGATGCTTAAACCAGACGTTTAGATGGAATTCCTCATGCTTTTCTATGTATTGAGAATATTTAGAGAAAAGTATTTGTTTTTAAAGCAATTACCTATTCACAGGAAGTTGCAAAGAAACGCACAAAGTGGTTCTTTGTACCCTTCACTGAAAAGTCCAATAAAAAAAATCTACAAATTAATTTCCTGCCACTAGGGATTTGCGGATACATATGATGACTGGATGAGGCAGGGATATTAAGTCAGAAAATAACAATATCAACACTGGAATGACTCATTTGTTTTTCCCAAGAGCAGCTAAGTGTTGCCAAGGTTCCGAAGGTGACTTGCTTGGACCAAAGTCAATGACAAAATCCTCACTTGAGACAGTAAACCTATTTCTATGCTACTTAATTAGTTCCACAGAACATAAGACAAATCACATTCATGTCTGAAAGAAAAACTAGTTACCATAGCTATTAAAAAGCAGTGTTTAGATTCACACGTGTTTCTTTCTGTGTGTGTACATTCCCCCACTCACACACATACACACAAGCAAAACTAGCATCTGCTTGATTGTAAATCTAAGTGTGCTCTGCTTCCTCTCTTGTTCACTGTGCTCTAAATATCTCTGCCTTTTCGTTAAGAATCAAAAAGCCTCCAAAACTATAGGAGAGATTGGTGAAATATTAAATTTAGAGGGAAAATTCTTTTGAAACTCACGACAAATGTGTGACAGCTGTATAATTAATTTTTTGAAATCACAATCTTCCCCTAGAGCTCCTTCTGTGCTCCTGGTGGTGTTTGTCAGGCCTTGCAGAACTGCCTCACCAGCAACCACTAACGTTTGCTGAGCACAGGAGACATCCGGTTCCTCTTCCAGGTCAGCAGAGCAGACTCACCTTTCATCTACTCAACATTTTACAACCTTGTATTACTTCACTGGCGAACATCCCTGCATGTTATGTCCTTATTTAATTTAATAGCAAGATGAGGCTCATGATAATGGAAAGGCTAGTTCTAAATCAAGAAATTAACTAACAGCAAGGTCTGGATTAAGACTCCTGGATTTAGTCCTAAGTCAAGTCCTGTGCTGTCTACCGTGGTTATTTATCTGTGTCATCTGCCACTTGAAAGGCTCTAGCTTTCTAGGATCACTTCAATGACTGGTTTAACCTCCAATCCCATTTCTGGGTAAGTGCAGATTGCCCACTTATCTCCCAAATGGATTCAAGCTTTGTCTTAGGGCTCCAGTTCTCACTGTTACTGCCTTCTGAATCTTGGCTCTTTTCTCTAAGTCTCCAACTCAAGCCAACCTTCTCATGATAGATGGTCAGTAAGCTCCAAACTGCAGAATGTGAGTGTGACTGACAGGTGCCTCCTCTAGGCTTGGCCCATAGATGCTCGTGTGTTTAGTGAGCCCCTTTTTCCTTCTCCAGGGACAGGATGATTACCTATCATAGGAAGTGTGGTGATATTTTATCTGTGTACCCCAATGAAGTTTATCTGAGGATCAGAAGAAAAAGCCAACCACAATAGTAAACATAGCAGTCAGGCAATGGTAGCACATGCCTTTAATCCTATCACTCAGGAAGTAGGGATCCATCTAGATCTCGGTGAGTTCAAGGCCACACTGGGAACGGAGCCAGGCATGATGGTACATACCTTTAATCCCAGCACTAACCATAGAGATCTGAAGGTCTGTACAGACAGACAGGAAGTGATGTAGTTGGGCAGAGAGAGGAAATAAAATGCAAAACAGAAAGGCATATAAGTGTGGATATACAGGAAGTAGGTCTCTGGTTGAGGATCTCCAAGTGGTGAAAACATGGCTGGCTTCCCTCTGCTTTTCTGATCTCTTGGTTTTAACCCCAATATCTGACTCCAGGTTTTTTTGTTTGTTTGTTTGTTTTTTGTTTGTTTGTTTTTTATTTTTTTTATTAATAAGACCATTTAGCAATTTGTCTTACATGGAAGCTGTCTTCAAGACAGTAGATAGACTCTGATTGGTGAAGAGATATGCCCTAGACTAGGCCATTTCCAATCTGCAGCCTCAACACAGATATGAATATACCCAACACAAAACCATAACTTACTTAAAACATTGTATATGGTGTGTGTATGTGTGTGTGTGTGTGTGTGTGTGTGTGTGTGTGTGTGTGTATGTGGTTTTTCTGTGGTAAGTCCATTGTGCAGTTCTCAAGTATGCACTTTGTAGATGACAATGTCAAGTCACCATATCAAAGCCTGCCAGTAGCTTACCATGTAAGTGAGAAATAAACCACTGGGTTACAATAATTTTATCACAATTCAACCTTCCTAACCAAGCATTACAAATTGAAGTGGTTTTTCCAACCAAAATAAGGATTTGTCACTAAAACCAATACTAATTTTAAAAATAGCTCAACTAGATTTAAAAATATCATTTTGTTTTCTTAATACTCTGTATTGTAGTAGAGAGTATTGGCGCCTAGACTTGGAGTTAGCCTGTTTGTTAGACATGTGTGCTGCTCACTTTTTAGGTGTGTGTAGCCAGAAGACAGGCTTAATGTCTCACACACAATTTCATTATTATAACAGCAAGTTATTTTCTGGGAATTAGAAATACTAACATGTAAACATACAGGTCTCCTGAACATATATGGCTCAAGTTATACAGCAAATAAACAAATTAATACTTTTTCCTGTTGAGCATGCACACACACACACACTTCCCAGAGTAGCTGAAAGCTAATTTTCAAACATCTCAGCTTTGGGGTAGGCTGTTACTGTGTGTCTCCGGCTGGCCTCAGAATCCTTCCGTGCCGTCTCCCCGGTGCTGAGACTACAGATGTGCACTGGCCTCCTTGCAGTCTTGCTTCTGTCAGACTTTTTTCCTCCCCACACTCTCATCCAGCCTCCGTCTGCCCAGCATCCCATCGAGTCTCGACTCTTCCAAAACCTTATTTCCAGGCCTGATACCTCACCCATAACAAATATTCAAGCTTTTTCCTCTGGCTTAACTCTGTTAGAATGAGATGATAATTAAAAGGCCATTTGAATCCCTGGTTCCTTCATTTTCCAGCCTCTCAGAGCCAAGGTAAAAATTTGGGAGGGAAGAAATAAAAATCATTTGTGGCAGAATGGTACAGATATGGGCAGTGTGCCCGATGCCTAGGAACATGCCGATGATTCAGCTCCTTCAAGACTTATATATTTTTAAAACATGTTTGAATATCAATTTTATGTTTTATGAATAGAAAAAATAATAATAGATCATCTATCTTGCCATAAGTTGTTAATATTTTGGTCTACCTACTTCCACTCTCTTTTCAAACTCTATCCTTTTGTTTTTCACTCATATTTGAGTTCCCATCACTGTTTTATAATGTTTTCCAAAAATACCATGCACCAAAGTTTTTCAGCCAAGAATATTTTTAGGGCCAGTTTACATTGTGAGTACAATTCCAGTGGGGCGATTTGAAAGTGAAGGAGAGACAAGGACAGTTTAGAGAGCCCCACTTATGTTGTGGCTGATGTGAAAAGCATCATCTTCGTAAAGTACCATTGGCTACTGTCACCTGACCCTCTCTTACTCTACAGAGCAACGATGCCATTGAACAGATGGGAATCTAGCCATTCCTTGCCACTTGGCCTCAGGGACCCTCTGTAATACCTTGGGTCTGCTAGAGTTTATTATCAATTGATAGGGGATACATTTCCTTCAAACATCACCCATAAAACTTCTATGCTTCTTATCTGTTATTTTACAATATCTTCACCTTTCATTTCAGATATCATGGTTCAAAGATATGTCCTAATACCCCCAGTCCTGAACTATGCTAAATGTAATGTTGCAAAGAGAGAACAAGGATGATGCTGTCTTATACACTGGTAGTCTGTAAATTCTGTAGATGAATAGGACAGGAATTAGACACTAGAAATGTTCAAAACCGTGTATTAGAACATTCTGGAAAGACTTCAGATTTTGGAGCCCTCTTGGAAAATTGAGGGGTTTACATTGAATGAGGATGTATATATTATATGGGAGACAAAGGGGTCAGTTAATGATTTTAAGCTGAAACATGCAGGATGGGGACAGAAAGTGCCTTTGTATTTTCAGACTGGAGTTCACATCTCCATCTCCCCAGGAAATGTGCCAAGAACACTTAGGAGATTCATAACACTGAGCTGGCACCCCAGTTTGCAGTTGGGGCGGTGCTGAAAACCAAGGGATTCCATTAGAAATTGCTTTGATTCTTACATTAATATCTTACAGAAAATAATACATGCAGAACTCATGCTATCGAGGTCTCCCCAAAGAATGCAATTTTTGTAGTGCTATAACCAATTAAAGAAATAAATTAAGTCATCAGCCCAGCAGGGAAGTGTTTGAAATCCTGGGTTTTTCAGTCTTTACTGTTATTGTGAAACTGAAATAACAAAGTAGCCTTCACGCAAATGATACTGATGTATATAAATATAATTATATATATGTAAATTACTAACATACATTTCCATCTTGTTTTGTTATTAGCCTTAGTAAGGTCCAAAAGCCCCTTCAGTGCTCCTAATCCCAAGCCTGTACCTATCACTTAGTAATTCTGAATACAAAAAGCCAGGTGTAGAAAGGAATGGATATAGATATTTGGTGGAATTTAAAATATGGAAATAGTGACATAGAGGATTAACACACACACATACACACAGAGAGAGACATAGACACAGACAGACAGACAGACAGACAGACCGACACACACACACACACACACACACACACACACACACACACACACACACACGAAGAGCACATTGACTCCAATAGAGAGATCACAGAGTTGAGGGCCAGAGTTTTGCTGTTCTGTATGCTGATGTCAAGCTGCTGTGTGCCATGCCTGGGCTGTTGGTGGTCCTCAGAGCAGCATCTCTGCAAAACATTCTTTTCTTACTGGTGGAGAGTCAGGATGTCTTACTACATTGACAAAAATGTTGGAAACTTGACTTCTGTCTTTGGTTCATTTTATTGACACACAATTTCTAGGTATTTATCAATCATGCTGACGACATCTTTCCTGAGATGAATGACTCTATAATGGAATCATCAAATCTAGGAGACACTACGTCTTGTAATTCTTTTGTAGAAGGGAGTGAAACAGGCATAGACAACTGGCCACAGCACAAATTGCTCCTATGTTTATAGCACTATTGGCTTTGGAGCCGGGAAGAAATGGGAATCAAATCCAACTTACTAATTTTTCATAGAAGGATGCAGCCACTGTGAAGGGTGACTTACAGTTCAGGAAAGAGTTTTTTCCTGATCAACAGCTTTGATTTTCTCTTGACACACACACACACACACACACACACACACACACACACACACGGATATGCACACACATACACACACATACATGCACACACTCATACACATATATGCACACACACTTACACACATGCATATGTACATGCATACACATATACAAACACATACAGACACAAACACTTACACATACACACATGCATACACAAACACGTGCACACAATGCACCTCCCCCCACTCACCTCCTAAAATATCCCTTCCTATAATCCCCTAATGCCATCCAGCTTCATAGAGTATGGTGTAGAAATCAATTTACAGGTTTTGAATTATTAAGAAACAATTTAGTCCTAAGACGAGATTCCAAGATAAGAAAAGTCATTCGCACAGAAAGGCTTGTGAAAGGCAAGTTCTGTGTGCCTACGTTGGTGTGCTAGTTTAGGTAGCTCTGATTCAGGCAAAGATTATGCCCATTGGATTCTTTTGCATTCTAACTGATTCTATATTCAGAAATGTGTCTGTACACACATGTGATCCCCATCAAGAAAGAACAATGTGGCACAGGTTTCAAACTGACCCAGGACCCTTTATTTTCATACTATGCAATGGATGCAGTATCTACACCTTGGGGTCTGAAATATCTGGATGGGTTGCCTCTCTGTTAGAATTAAATAATTCAGATGGCTACTACAAGTCGGGTAGTGCTTGGGGAGGTGTTAAACTAAGTTTGGAGGACAGAGTGTGTAGAAAATATTCCTTGTCATCTACTAGCGTTTTCATTTTTATCAAGGACATGAAACAGTTGGTGCTTTTGAAGAATGATTTTCAAAGCATGTTGTGTACATACCATCTCTGTGTGTCAAATCGTACTGTTTTGATAGAAGTGCACTTCCATGTCACTGATCCATTTCTTACACTGTGTCTTAGCCACACACCAAGGCTCCTTATAGGCATCACCCAGTAGCTTCTTAGTACCTGCTGACATTTCAAACCATTTCCATAAATGGTAATCCTCAGCCCATCCCACTACCTAATCAGACTTTAAAAGGAAGCCCAAGAGAGCTGGCAGGCTGACCAACCCTGCAACTACCCACGTCCAGAAGCAAGGCTATGAGTTGGTCCATCCAAACATCCACCTCATCTATGATCTGTTAGAGCACATGAAGGGGCCAATCCTGCAGACCCAAAGCTGCAGGATCTCCATGACACAGGGCAACAGCAGGATGACCAAGAGGAGTCCCAGTGAGGGCCCAGCATTGATAGTGTAGCAGAAACCAGAGACCTCAAACCAGACCAATAACTCTGCCGTGAACACTTGCAAGTAAAGATATATGATTTACTTTGTCCCACTACAGCTTCCATGACAAGATGGGTTTTTTTCTTTTCATTTTTTTTTTCTTTCATTTATTTTCCTCTTAAATTTTGTTTTATATGTGGTGGGGAAGTTGCAAGGGCAGAAGATGGATAAGAAGGGATGGGGAAATGAATGGGATGGAGATGCATGGTGTGAAAGACACAAAGAATAAATAAAAAGAAAGTTAAAAAAAGGAACCCCAAGCCAATATAACCTTTCTTGCTGTCTAAGCTCTATTGAGTACATCATGGACTCCTTACCTCATTAGGTAGTACTTTTTCATACCCTCTGGGCATGTATGTAGCACATCAGCTTCAACATCTAAACCAAATTTTGAGTGGTAGTTCTGGAAGCCTCTTATGAATGAATGGCTACAAATACAGTCTTTTGTACTTACCCATTTTCATTTAATATCATGCTCTGGAGATTATTTCATACTGTTAATTGTAAGAGACTCAATTCTTTTTGAATACTGAATGATATTCTACTGTAAGGCTGTATATCATTTGGCTCATACACTCAAGATTTGTTGGAGACCTATATTGCTTCTACTTTTTCTGTTGTGACTAGTGTTAACTCTGTGTACTAAGACTCAGATATTTGAGTGAAGATGTTCTTTAATTTTCCTTTGGAATGTATCTATTAGTGGAATTAGAGTCACTATGTTTGACTATGTGTTTACCAAACACATTAACTTTGTATTAACTTATAAACTATCAGGTAATTATAGGAAGATACTTATAAAGTTTAGTTTTATTTATGTGTCTTTTTGTGTGTATCCCATGTGTGTGTAGTGCCCATGGAGGCCAAAACAATTTTCCAGATCTCCTGAACCTGGAGTTATTAAGACTGTGAGCTGCCTGACATGGGTCTGGGAACCAAACTTGGATCCTCTCTAAGAGCAGCAAGTGCTCTTAGCCACTAAGTCATCTTTTCAGCCTCAGAAAGACAGTCTATATAATGTAAATTATAGATTATATTTACATTAAAATTTCAAAGAGATGCTATGCTGCTAAAATGGCTATAGGAGATAAAAACAAAGCTGCAGAAAGGATGAATAACAACACAAAAAGGTAAAGCACATAGAAGTACAACGTGATACTTATACCATGTAGGTGTCAGTGATTCTAAAACACAGCAGATTAAAATGCAAAGTATGATCATATGAGATGGAATGAAAAAGCCATGGAATCACGCTGTTTAGGATGTCAGCATCTTAACCCACTATTGGCTGAAGAGAATCCAACCTAAATCCTGTGACTAGCATGTGTGCACCCACTCCTTCAACGAGCTAACTTGCAGGACAGGCAGTGAACTCCCTAAACCTGGATATCACCCATCTGAAAATGAAGGCAGGTGCAGAAGAGACAAATTAAACACAAGGGTTCAGGTGTCTTGGTATAGACTACACAATTCTGGAAGGTAAGATCAGCATCTATATCTACTTTTAGTTCTTGGAGGGAGCTAGCTGTTCACGAAGGATGCTGCCTGGATAGTGATATGGATGAGAAGGATTGGCTCTATAAGACATCAGCTCTGTCACCTCTGGTTACTTTGAGCTCATGATCTTTGCCAAAGTTTTTGTTCAACAGAAAAAATATGCAAACAAAAATTACAAGGATTTCTATTCAAAATGGGATGTTATTTTCATTTCAAAATGTACCTTGTATAATCCAAATCAGTAAACCAGAGAATAGCTATTTGTGGTCTGACATCATATAGGGCCAGTGAAAGAGATTAGAAAAGACTTCGAGAAGATTAAATGTGTCCTGGCATATTTTTCCCTAGAAATGAAACTATCATGCATTGATAGTTTGAAAGGAGAATCTCTTTCCCAACCTCTGAATCAAAGACTATCCTTGAAGATATAATTTGATGTGTAGCTAAAGTTGTCAAAATGTATCTATCACTTCTAATAATACCATGCTGAAGAAAGAAAACAGGCTTTGGAGTTGGAGCCAAATGGTAAATCCAACTTTTTAACTCTTTAACCCAGCTATTCAAGCCATGATCCCTCTTAATCTGTAAAGTTGGTGCAACGATGCTTTATTCCTAAGGGAGATTAAATGCACTTGTAATGCTTAGAATGGCTACGGCACTCTGGGGTAGTGGTTACATAATCCAACCATAAATACGATATCCTTTCTGTTCACTGGTAGTCAAGCTGCCTCTTAGGTTCTCACTACTTCTCAGTTTTGAGGAGCAGGACTGTGGATTGAACCCAGGATCCTGTGCATGATAGGCAAGTGTTCTGCCATTGAACTATACCAGCCTTATAGCTTCTTTTTAATACCCTCATTTAGGAGGAGGGAGGAAGCAGGGGGATAGTATGCAGGTCTCTTTACATCACCAAATTAAGTCAAAAGATACTGTTTGACTGTGATTTGGACTGGAGCACAGGTGCCAGGAAAGTCCAGAGCACAATTTTTATTACAACTGGAGATAGGTTTTTGAAGAATGATAGGCCTGGCTAGCATTGTGACCTCAGAAAGAGGACAGACTGTGTGAGGATGTTATGACATAGGGTGGCATGAGGGGTGTATGGGGGCCAGTTATGATGGAGGGTGACATGTGGGGTATATGGGGGCTGTTTAACATGTGACCTATGACATTAATTAGGTGGCCTTTGACCCCTGAATGGCAGGGACTAGGTAGGTTCTTGTCAGCTCTCTCTGTTTAGGGTCAGTTTTCCTGACAGGCCTGTTTCCCCATCTGTGTAAGAAGACAGCCATGTCCCTTGTTTTTAGTGAAAATTGTGTCATCAAAGTTCCAATGTTTGTTCTGTCCCTCCCCAGAAACAACCTAGACACACACTGACTCAGGTATCATCCTCTTGGTTTCTCAGACAGTGGGACACACAGAACCAAAATCAACGTTTGCTGTTAGTCACCCTCTTTCTCTCCCTGTCAGTCAGAAGACAAATTAAATCTAAGGGTTTGATTGTCGGTGGCTCCATCAAGGAAGGTGGCCAAACCATCAGACCAGTTTCTGCTAGTATAACAACATGCTTGAGGCTGGACACTTGATAAAATAAGGAAGATCATTTAGCTTATTAGTTTAGAAGCTGCAAGTTCAACACTGGGTAGTCTCATCAGTTCAGCCTCAGGCCAAGGAACCTCACCACCCCTTACATCATAGCATAGTGGAGAAGAAACAAAAGAAAACAGCCCCGGGCAGAAGGTCAAGTTCATGGGGAATCTTTGGTTAAGATCTGCTGTTCAGTGACCCATTCCTGTCTGTGAGACAAGCATCCAGTCCTCTGAAGACACCTTCCAACAACCTTATCACCTCCCCCTGGGCTTCATGCCTTGAAGATTACACCACCTTCTGATGTTACCTTACTGAGCTCCAGCCTTCCAGACACAAACCAGAACAGTCAAGCTCTATTCTAAACCATAACATGGCCCAAACATGAAGTCAGAAAGGCACAAGTCTGAAAAGGTCAGGTTTTCTATTTTGCTAGTGCTTTTCTCAGTTGAAGTCTTGCTTTCACATTTTGAATCCTCCTTTGTTCAGACTTGTAAGGCCACAATTTCCAGGTCTAACAGCTAGAAGCAGAGTGGAGAACTGACCTGGAAAATAGTAGGGTGAGTTGTAGGTCAGGGTCTCTTGATGACTATGGTGATGACTTCCCTTGACTGAGTTCCTGTGGATAACTGAAAGTTCTGGTCCAACTTTGACACAATAAATTAATCTAATAAGTGTAGATGGATTTTTCCTCTTGGGCCACCAGTTCACAAAAAATGACACAAAGACTTATAAGTTATAAAAGCTTAGCCTGTAGCTTAGGCTTGTCTCACTAGCTCTTATAACTTAAATTAACCTGTTTCTTTTAGACTGTGTTCTTTCACATGGCTCAGCTACCTTTATTTTGTACTGCCCATCCTGCTTTCTCTACATTTGGCTGGGGACTCCACCTTACTTCTTTCTAGAGCTCTCTCTGTCCAGAAGTCCCTGCTGTATCTCCTGGCTAGCTATTGACCATTTAGCTTTTTTTTTTTTTTTTATTTGAGCTGAGGATCGAACCCAGGGCCTTGTGCTTACTGAGCTAAATCCCCAACCCCCCACTTTTTTATTAAACCAATCACAATGACACATCTTCACATAGTGTAGAGGAGTATTTCACAACACATAAAGGCTTGTCATTTCATTGTGCATGTTGGTTTTTCTACCTAAACTTCTAAATTAGACTTTCCAGACAGTTTGTTCTATTGAGAAAATAGGCACCTGGGTCTCTCTCTCAAATTTCCTTATTTTCAAATTTCAAATTTTGAAAGAAGTGAAGTACTACAAGTTCTTTAGACAGTAGACAACCTATAGATGCAACAGGGGCAACTGGAGGGTATTTAAAATCTGTAGGTCCTTGTTATCATGAGCAATTTCCTCACTAAAGCATGATATTGGATGATGGAACAGACATGCTATGATGCCCCAGATGTCATGACAATGAAATTAACAAAGAAGGACAGTGGTATTTAGACCCATAGTGAGGATAACTGAGCTGTTAACACTCTCTAATAGAGGGGAGCAGGGATGAGCACTAGACCCAAGTCGGGCTCTAGTGATTCCCCCCTCCTGGCCCCCCCTCATTCTCACATAGTCTTGGGGTGGGGCTAGAGTACATACCTGGAAATGGTACTACAACAATGCATCTTTTGTGAGGTCATCACCCATGCTTGGGTGGAAAGTTTTGGTGATGCAGTTGCTCTCAAGTACCTAAGCACCTAGCCTTCTAATCAATCTGTCACTCATGCTGCTGTGAGCAATCTTCACCCACACACCTGCACACGACTCCTCACCCACACACCTGCACATGACTATTCACCCACACACCTGCATATGACTCCTCACCCATGCTCCTGTTTGCACATGACTCCTCATGCATGCTGCTGTAAGCAATGTCTCTCTCAGTCATACTCCTATAACTAACCCCATGATGCTCCATGTTTCTCCAAGCTGGGTTTGGGTGGAATCATTACTTTTGTGTATTGTTGATATCTTATCTGGAGTACATAGCTATTTGTGTACATCTTTCAAGAAAAGGTCACATAACTTTCTACCATTAGAAACTCAGGTGGTTCATGCCTTTAATCCCAGCACAGAAGGCAGAGGCAGGTGGGTGACTGCGTTTGAGGCCAGTCTGGTCCACAGAGCTAGTTCCAGGATAGCCAGGACTACACAGAGAAACCCTGTCTTGAAAAACCACAAAACAAAAGAAAGAAAGAAAGAAAGAAAGAAAGAAAGAAAGAAAGAAAGAAAGAAAGAAAGGAAGGAAGGAAGGAAGGAAGGAGGGAGGGAAGGAAGGAAGGAAGGAAGGAAGGAAGGAACTCAGTAGTTCTTAGCCTGGGGCATCTGGTTGGACATGAGGGATTAGTAGTGATACTTTCCCTGAAGTTGCAAGCCCATGACACTGAAGGTCAGAACCAAAGATAGGGCAAGACAAAGAGGACAGCATGCACTGTTTCCAATCTGGCTACCCCTCCATCAAATGGGTAACTCAGTAAGTTTGTGCCATATTGTGCAGAAAGTTTGTAAGGGGAAGCCATACCCCAGAGAAACCTGAAGACAGAAAAGGAGCAGAAAATTTGCCCAGCTCTCACTGTCCCTCATTTTCTTCAGCCAGGAGCTTACTCCCTCTGTCGTCTGGTCTGTGAATCATTTCTCCAGAGTCCGAACATGCATGTTACATATGGTGTCTTATTAAAATCCAGAAGTGTGTGTATGTGGGGGTGAACCTGCATGACAGACAGAGGCATTGCTAATAAGATGGGGTGGGGCTGGTAATCTGGGAAGGTAAAAAGATTTGCATCCCAACATGTGCATGGTTCTAACCTATCCTGCAGGAGTGATTTTCATTCCCTGGCTTAGGATATCTCATGAAAGCAGTTGCCCTAGTGAAATACAAAAGCTGGTTCATTCACAGCATGTGCCTGCAGATCTATAATGGATTTCTGGGAAGCCTGGCTCAAAATAAAGTGGTCATTTCATCAAGATTTTTCCTGTGTTCATTTGGTGTTGGGAATTATGAAGAGAGTTTTAGTGGCAACTTAACCAAAAATGACTACAAGGTTCAGTGTCAGGTACAGAAGCCAAAATTTCAGAGAAATGCCCCCATTCAGAGCTCTGTGGACCCATTTAACTTGTTCCTGTACAGCTGCAAGCTACATTTGAAATTTGTGCATTCATGTAGACTGATACGCAGCCATGGGTGGTGTTACAACTGGAATGCTACAGAACAAATCGTAAACTCCACAACTTATTTTCCTCCTGTAACTCAACATGAAATATTTGGTCCTCTCCATTTCCCTTCAAGGGAGGCAGACTGCCTAGAATTATATGGTTTTTTAACTCCCATGTTTTTATGATGAGGTTCAGTCATATCAGAGGCAAGTTGTACCTTTCTCCAATGACTCACAGGCATTCTAAACTTCTGCCTACCTTGGTGGGGAGCTTGGAAAGCATATGACCTGACACTGACAAGAAATCTTCCCTTGAGAGTCCAGGACCATGGAAGTTTTTGCATGGTAGATTTTTGCATGCTTGATAGAGAGAACTCAATATCCTTCCTTGAGTCATGTTTTCTGTATCTTGTCTAACATGAAATTCATTGTTAGACTGTTAGGGAGTGCAAGGATAAAAGAATAGGGAACTTGAAATCTATGTAAAAGCATGTAGCCAAACAATTTTGTTACAGTAGCTTTAGGTGCAATATTGCCCAAGTTGGCACATGAATAGGAAAGGCATAGTCACAAAGAACAGATCTTGCCTAATTCATTGGTGATCTGTTGATTTGGCATTTAATGAGTGAAAGCTTTTTCTGAAATCTTGCCATGTGACTTCAGAATTTGATTTCTCTTTGGATTTTTCCACACATAGATGGCTCACAATTTGGTTTGTCCAATCAAGAATTTTGCCCCTTATTATGGTGAAAAGTGGCATGCAGCAGAAAACCATACTTTAACTTTGGGATTTTATGTTTTCCCAAACTCCATACAGGTGATGGAGCACTCTTGGGTGGTGCTGAGAAGCTGTAGATACATGTGTACCAGTCAGTTATGAAGGGACAGCTGTGTGGCTAAAGTATAATGTACATTAGGTTAGGAATATAGAATGCATGCCTGACTACATACCCCCACTCTGAGTGGGCAGGCAGAATGTAACTCCTTTATAGGTGGAGGACCATCTGTATTTTTGCAGCATGCACCCTGCTTAGATTCAGAAAAAAACCTTCTATAAAGATGAATACTGGTATGATTTCTAGAATAGAAATCAAGGTCGAAGGCCAACAAGACTGTGTATTACCTGGCAACTGGGTTGCCATGAACATGCCATCTTCTCCTACACTCCACTCCAGCCATGCCATCCTATGTTGTGGGAAATAATTGTTATGTGATTATGAAAAAGCTAGATGGACTTTAGATACATGTTAAATGCAGAAACAATAGGCCTTAGTGAGAAATAGAGTTGAAAAAAAAAAGGTGAGAGACCCTTCCTCAAAAACAAAGACATCCAATATGGACCTCTGTCCTTCATGTACACATAGATGTGCACATCTATCCTGCACCCCAAACACACACACACAGAGACAGAGAGAAACGGGGAGGGAGAGAGGGAGAGAGAGAGAGGGGATGAAAAACATCTGCTTTGGAACTGACATGTGGTGGGTATTGTGTCCCCTGAAATATTGTGTGTTCCCCAAAATAAAGTTATCTAGGGTCAGAGAATAGGACGGCCACAATATTAAACATGAGGATAGGCAGTGGTAGTATACACCTTTAATCCTAGCATTTCAGAGACAGAAATACTTCTAGATCTCTGAGTTCAAAGCCACATTAGAAACAGCCAGGCATGGTGACAGACACCTTTAATCACAGAAATCCAGCCTTTAATGCCAGGGAGTGGAGGCAGAAAGAGAAAGATTATATAAGGTGTGAAGACCAGAAACTAGAAGCATTTGGCTGGTTAGGCTTTTAGTCTTTGGAACAACAGTTCAGCTGAGACCCATTTGGATGAGGACTCAGAAGCTTGCAGTCTGAGGAAACAGGATCAGCTGAGGAACTGGCAAGGTGAGGAAACTGTGGCTTGTTCTATCTCTGATCTTCCAGCATTCACCCCAATAACTGGCCTCAGGTTTGATTTTATTAATAAGACCTGTAAAGATTCCTGCTACAGACATACTTGTTAAACATGTTAAAAATTGAACTTGAAGAACATAAAGAGGAATGAGGGAGAGAGTAGGGGATCAGGGATCTAGGAATATGCTGCCTTCTATCTTATGGGGGTGATATTCATTCCCTGGGGGAAAGAACCTGGTCAAAATATGTTATATAAAAAATGGTGAATTTAAGTTTCCTTCATTTCCAGTTGAATATTTCTCAGATGCCCAAGTAATTGAAGATTTCACCTAGAGTCCTAGGCAAGGGCAAGGAGAAGCTTGAAATAACCCATGGGAGTGAAGGGAGGAGAATGTTGTAGACCAAGCTGGTTGTCATGGACACACACAGCTAGATGGACAAAGCAATCAGATGGTGACAAGCTGCCCTCTGCATCCCCTCTAGAACACTGACCCACCTAAGCAGCTTTTATCTAGTTTCTCTTGTTGATGTCCTTTTAAAGACACACAGTGGAACTCCAGGTACTGAACAAAGTAAGATCCCACAGGAAGTCAAGTGGCCTCATCTGTAGTTGGTTAATTTTTACTCTTTACTCTTTGGGGTCCCACTACCCAGTTTCCAAATAAATATATGGAGTCTTTCTTATGAGTGCCTGGACTTAGCTTGGCTTATTTCTAGGCAGCTTTACTTAACTTAAATTATCTCATCTATCTTTTGCCTCTGGGCTTTTATCTTTCTCTATTCTGTATATCATTCTTTACTTCTTACTCTGTGGCTGGCTGTGCAGTTGAGCGGCTGGCCTGATGTCTTCCTCTCCTTTTCTTGTTTCCTTGATCTTCTTTTCCCCCCCATATTTCTCCTCCTATTTATTTTTTCTGTCTGTGGGCCCCACCCATTTCTCTCTCCTGTCTTGCTATTGGCTGTTCAGCTCTTTATTAGACCAATCAAGTATTTTAGACAGGCAAAGCAACACAACTTCACAGAGTTAAGCAAATGCAACGTAAGAATGCAACACATCTTTGCATCATTAAACAAACATTCCACAGCATAAACAAATGTAACACATCTTCAACTAATATTCTACAACACTCATCACCTCTACTTGTCCTTTTTCAAACTTCATCAAGTCCAGCAGTGACTGGAGGCATTCATTTTCATCATCTTCAAAACAAAACAGTAACAACAATAAAAATTTAAAAGCTCTAGTTTTAAATACATGATAAAGTTTCTCCAAATATCCACAGAGGGGCCTCTAGCCACTGGCCATCCTCAGTTCAGTCCCTACCTGGGGAATCTGAGACCTTCACAAATGCAAATTCAATTTGCCACATTCATATGAAAAGAGACTGGATTTCTAAGCCCCATGATGGGAGTGACATTAAATACAAGATTGTGTGGCAATTAAAAAAAAAAAAAAAAACCTCTTTTTATTAGCCCCTCCATAATCACATTAACTTAGATGGAAAATTTAAACTAATTCTTTCCCCAGAGGCCCCTGCAATAATAGTTGTAGAAATCTGTGAAAAAAGGATAAATACAATTCAATAATTATATTGATAAATAAAATGAAAATCAACTAATTGTGTCACTCACTCAGATGCTCGGCTCGGCTTTTGCTGGCTTTCTGCTCCACTGCGTGCTAAACTTCTCCTGTCACACTTCAATAAATTTAATTGTGCAGAATAAATGAGCTAATTTTTGAAGTCGCAGGCTCTGTTTGCAAGATAAGAGTGGTGATTTATTGACCTCTCCCAGCTCTGTAGAAGCCTCACCCTCCTTTGGCTGAAACATCAGCAGTCAGCATCGACGGCCATTTCCCTTCTTGGTCCTCCCTCTCTGCTCTCAGGAGTTCTGTCATTGCCTTCTCTCTGCTTTCTCATCTGCTTCCTTGAAATCATAGACTGCACATCCTGACAAGCCAGTGCCCCTCCTTCCTGTTGGTTGCACAAAAAGGTCTGTGGTTTCCCTATCGCTCTTAAGATGGTGACTATTGTTTCATTTTGGCAGCTGTCTGAACCCATCACTCGGAATTGAAGCCCCAGGTTGTGAACTTACACCTCGATATGAGGTGACACTCAGTTCCTCTGTAGGTGTGGCAGAGATCATGGGGGACAATAGCTCCCATTCTTGGAATTAACACAGATTCTTGCAACAGGTACATTGATGTCATACTAGATCAAAAATCCTGATGAAACATCATTTTTAAAAGCAAGGCCATTTCCTGGATGCTGGCCGAGATATGACAGCTTAAAATACAGCCATTCAAAATGTCAAGAATTACATGCATAAGCAAAATAGAATCTGCTTGAAATTGAATAGGTTGGGACCTGAAATAGCTTTTGCATACAATTTCTCTGGCATGATATCTCATTTGTATTAATGATGAATTATCCCCCATCTTAGCCCCCAAGGGCTCTTTATTCATCTCTTTGTCAGATACAAGATCTCACTGTGTAGTCCTGCCGGCATGAAACTTGCTATGTAGACCAGGCTGGTCCAAAGTTTCTCATAGTCCTTCCTCCTCACCCTCACTAGCGCTGGGATTATAAGCCTGTGCACCCTGCCTATCTCATATTTTCAGTGCCAACCCACAGCCTGAAACTCATAGATGCTTAACAAATATAATTAAACATATGAATTGAAAGAATGAATTGTATTTGCAGTCAAGCTATCACATTAAAGGACTTCACACACATACATTTTAGCCTGTCGTGGGATGATTTGGAAAATGCACAATTTTATGCCAAATTGTGACACGCTAATCCTTCTGTAGTGGGACCAAAGGGTTTAGAATAATTCCCTAAAGGAAGAGTAGAAATATAATTCTTTGTAACAAGCAAGTCTTATAAGGCATCACTGGGTGTCTAGATGATGTTTGAATTTGTACCCAAAGAAAGTATGGCTTATGGCACAGCATAGACTCTTCCTACTGAAGGAATCCCATACATTGATCTCTCAAGGGGTGTGTCAATCATTCTGGGCAGGCTCTGGTGACTCTCACCCCTGGCATCCAGGGAAGCAGTAGTACTAACAATCCTGGAATTTGAGGCTTCAACCCTCTGGTTTGGAGAGGCTGGAGCTGCTCATTTGTAGTTAGACAAAGGAGCTAGCAGTGAGTGCCTGCTTGTGTGTGTGTGTGTGTGTGTGTGTGTGTGTGTGTGTGCTTGTGTGTGAGTTTCTGTGAGTGCTTGTGAGTGTGTGCATGAAAATTTACTGGTTTCTCTTGGATGTGAAGAACACACATGCCTTTTCTTTATTCTGTGTTTCTTTTACCCTTTATGCTCTTATCTAACCACCTTCTGCACTATATTTTGGAGCTTTGTGCTGCTTGACTGTTTTTATTTTTTCACTACACTTGCCCGATCTCTCGGATATAGGCAAACTCGTCTGGAGAAGTGAGGCTGTAGGACTCTTATTGGAGACCTAACATGAGAACATTGTCCTGAAACTCATGGGGACCTGCCCTAAAGAGTCTCCAGGTATCTGCTGGAAGGAAGTCACAGAGACAATGAAAATCAGGACAGACTCCCCAAGGGGCACGGAGGCAGGAGGACTTCCAAACACTGAAGGGTTTAACATCATTGTCACCACAATAACATTAATTCACCAGCAACACAGCTTTTAAAAGACAGCCAGTAAATCTGGGTGTTGTGGTGTGTGACTCTAATTCCAGTGCTCACGAAGAAGAGACAGGAGGATTTTGGATGTGAGGCCAACCTGGGTTACACAGTCTAGCCCTGTCTCAACAAACTAACAAAGCAACTAAAATCAAAAAGTAGCCAGTGAAGGGTATCAATGTAGCTCATTGATAGAACATTTGCCTAGAACCCATGGACCCCTTAGGTTTGATGTCTAGCTACATACACACACACACACACACACACACACACACACACACACACACACACACACACAGAGAGAGAGAGAGAGAGAGAGAGAGAGAGAGAGAGAGAGAGAGAATAAAACTGAATTTTATAAAGAATAATAGAATTGGATTTTAGTTAATTTGATATATTAGCAGAGGGCAGATGGAGTGTCTCTTACTACCAACAAAGCACCATTTTCTTCAAGTGAAACACCCACCCCCTAGAGCAGGAAGGACCACTGGGCCTTTGCTCCACAGCTTCCCTCATCTCTGCCAAAGTGCTTATTGAATCTCTAACTAAAACCACTTGCGCTCCCGAGCTGTCCTCTCCTCTCGGGAGAGAAAAAAATCAGCAATTACTGTTTGTTTCTCAGAGGGACACAGAGAGGGATTACCACAGGAAATCCATCGAAGATGAGCTTGAGCCAGAGAGAAGCCGGAAACCCACTGAGCCAGCAGCTCTCTGGGACCTGGCCCCGAGTAGGGCATATGACACTAAATGCCCCAGAGCTCCCTGTGAAAGGGGAGATTTGGCACCCATTCTTCTAAACCAGCCCTCAGCCAGGAGTGCCTGGGAATTCTGTGTGGTTGCCTATGGCCGCGACACCGATTTGTATCTGAGCTTGAACTGAAATGAAAACACGGCCTGAGCTCATTACATGAGGAAAGGAACTCTGCCAAATTTCACAGGCTGAAATTCCAGCAGGGTGTAAGGTTTTACAGGGCTGCAGTGGGATAGCTCATAGAAAGGTTTCCAGTTCATAAAACACTTTCAAAACAGGCTTGCCCCTCTTAAGTTGAGAGGACATTATCATTTCTATCTATGACATCTCTGCAAATGGAACTCAAATCCCCTTTGTGCCGATTCCATGGAGTGCAGACCAAATGGAGGGAACTTGGACTAAACATCACCTCCATGAAAAGGTTCCCTTCAGGCGGGATTAGGTGAGAACATGACATCAGAAAATAACATGTCTGTGTACTCCTGCCAGCTCCATATGCTCTGTCTTGTTTCCACAGGTATTTAATTCAACAAATATTTATCAAGTCCCTAACTGGCCTGGAGGACTGCTCGAGGGGGTGGGGTACAGTGGTCAACTAGATAAATCTACTATCTTGGTTCATACCCACCAGAAGGAGATGAAAACGGAACCAAAGAACAGAAGATACATTGAAAATGGTCACGAGGAAACTGTGGCTGTTCAGAGAAACACAGCAAAAGAAAATGAGAAAGAAGGGATAGATGTGAGAGATTTCAGAGAGTATATTGCAGAAATTCTCTGAGGGGTCACATTTGAACAAAATGCTGAACGAAATGGTCTGTTTGTTGAGTCCAGAATAAAAATATATAGTAATAATATGTATGGGTTGGAAAGTTGTCTTGAGTTTGAAAAGTCTGTTTTTTAAAAAGCCACAAGATATGGTTCCTTCTTTTGCCCCAGTTTGGCACATTTGGTGGCTATCTGAGCAGAGTTCTGAATGCTTGTCTGGGGTTTTGGGGCATCAAGGCATAACCCACAGGTATTCTGCAATCTCCTGGGTTGGCCACTTTTATTTTCTAGCAAGAAGCAGCAGATGTAGGATGGGCACACGGAATCAGTGGGATCTTGTACATTTCATCCAGGGTGCAAAATTGCAGACTAAAGCAAGTCAGGAAAGGTGATTAGCAAGAGGGGGTGCACACACATGCATGTTTTCTTGTGTAAAGTTATAGGTCAACTTCCTGTGCGTTCCTCAGTTTCTCTCCATCCTATTTTCTGAGACAGAGTCTCTCATTGAACCTGGAAGTCACCCATTCTGCTAGCCTAGCTGGCCAGTGAGCCCCAGGCATTCCTCTGTCTCCCCAAGAGAGAAGATTTCATGGCTTTCTTACCAGCTCTGTTGACAGTGGCTATTCCCCGAAGTTCCCTCTCATTTTCCCTCAGCAGAGGCAATAAGATTTGTTAAAATGTTTTTACCTTCTGTGTGTGCAAACTCCACATCAGCAGGTTGGGAAACATCCACATGTGCATAGAGCAATGATGGTTAGCTTGGCCAACATCAACACACACAGTAAGAATTTCATATGTGCAACAAGAACACAGAATGAAATTGAGCATAAAGCATTCATCAACCCAAGCACACACTGTTACTCATGATGTGGAAAATGCAATTTTTAAAAACCAGTACTTCAATAGCTGCTGACGTTTATTCCAAAATTATTAACTAAATAGCAAGGTCATGCTACACTTTTCAAAGACTTCTGTGTCCTGGAAGTGTTGGTTATCTCAACTACAACAACAAACTTTCTCACTTCTTTTCTTTTGATAAGATCTTATCTTGCTACTTAGCTCAGCTCACCTTGAATTCTTGATCCTCCTGCCTTGTCCCCCAACCTCAGACTTTTGCACTCTGCCTGCTAATGACCTTCATTTGTTTTTCCCTCCCTTTCCCCACACCCCTGCCACTTTTTTTTCTGAGATAGAATCTCCCAAGGTAGTCCAGACTGGCCTGGAATTTATGACTCTCCTGTCTTAGCCTCATAGTGCTAGGGCTGTAGGCATGTACCACCACACCAAGAGATCATTCTCATTTGCAAGAGGAGAATTGGTAGGAAGTGTGGTTTGTATTAATATGCATGTGTATGAATATTTTTGTCATAATACACTATTGACAAGTGCTCCTTTCTGCTGCTGTGATAAAAGATTCTGATGAAAAGCAGCTTGGGGAGGAAAGAGTTTATTTCATCTTACTCTTCTAAATCACAGTCCAAAGGGCTCCAAGTGGGAGCCTGAAGTAGAAATCATGGAGGAACAGGGCTTACTGGCTCACTCTCTGGCTTGTGCACTTATTGGCTGCTGCTTAGTTAGCTTTCTTACATAGCCTGGGACCATCTGTCTAAGGATGGTGCCACACACACAATGGGCTGAGCCCTCCTGCCTAAGGATTGTGCCATCCACAGTAGGCTGAGTCCTCCTGCCTAAGGATGGTGCCATCCACATTGGGCTGAGCCCTCCTAATGATGGTGCCACCCACAGTGGGCTGAGCCCTCCTGACTAAGGATGGTGCCATCCACAGTGGCTTGAGCCATTCTGTATAAATTTATAATTAAGATAATTCCCTACAGACATATCCATGTGTCAATCTGATCTAGGAAATTCCTGAATTGAGTTGTTTTCTTCCCAGACGACTCTAGGCTGTGTCAAATTGAGTAAGGGGACACGAGTATCTGTTCCTATCTTCTGTCCTGTTGTAAGCCTGCAGGCAAACTCCTCAATGACAGTCTCAGCTCTAGATGATGACAGTGGAAGACACTTAGAGCTGGAGGGTAAGTGGAATGGCATCTGGATAAGAAACTCATCTTTGATACATGGGATAGTTGGGTTTTAATCCTGGATTTTACAGGTCTAAACCTTTAACCAAGTTTCTCAAATTCTGTAAGCATCAGCCTCATGTTATATAAAATGGTGCTAGTAAGCTGGATTATTTGGGGGTTATGTATATGTGTTTATCCAAGTATTTAACACTCAAAACATCTTCTCAGAAGATGCTTCCAAATACTTTCTGACTAAACTGAAGAACATTCTTGATGTATGAAGATTGTTCTTGAACAGTCACTATGGTCTTTACGGTTCTGATTACATGTGCTTTTAGCAACATTGCATACAAGCTGTTCTCCTTGAATTTCATTTAAATTTATTTATTTTTTGATACCAGGTCTTATGTAGCTTGGGCTCACCCAAACCTGCTCTTCATAGACTAGCTTTGAACCTCTGATCCCCTTGCCTCTACTACCCACACACTAGGATTGCAGGCATGTACCACCTGGTTCAGCTGGAAGACGTTTGGTGATTAACATGATCATTTTCCTGTGGGAGACTATTGTTAGTGTCTTCCATGACTCTAGCTCCATCTGTAATGCCTTGTTTGCTGTTTCTCACCAAGACAGTGGTAAATTCCTGTACACCTTCTGGTGCCAGGAGGAAGGTAGGAATGGGCATGAACACAGCAACAGTATTTCCACTTAGAAATATACAAATGCCATCTAACTGATAAGATTTCTGCTCTTCAGGTTGATAAATCTAGTGTCTTAGTTAACTGAAAGGGTCAAGACAAATAAGGATTATTTCTCCATGCGTGACACAGAATTGACCTGTGTAGACTGACCCAGTGTTGAGACAAAACTCCAAATTTTTTGTCTTAGTTGAATTCTAGAAGGAGAAAGAGAAGTCGTTTGTAGGGTGGTTCAGCTAGAAGTGGTCAGTAACTTTTATGGCTTGCCCATATATGTTCTCCAGAAATAAATTTCATGGGAGTCCAGATGAATTGTCTCTAAGGGTTTCGGTCCCTGCACATGTGTGGGTAAAAATACAATTTAAAGTGAAGACTCTTCATGTTGTCAACATACTTTGACCAGTGTTAAGAGGATGGAAAAGAAACTTAAGAGTAGTTACAATGTATTTTTTCAGAAATGTGATCTTTTAAATTCTAATAATCAATAATAATTTATTCTCCATGGATTCATGTATAAAATTCTATTTTCATCTCTAAAACTGATAATTATACAAAACCATCATAATTTTTATTCAATGCTTAGCATGCAGTGCAGATGCAGGTAAGCACTTTAACCTATGTTGTTTAATTTAATTCTCCCTACCATCCAAGTACATAACATCCTTGTTCTTGTTTTGTAGAAAAAAAGTTCAGAAGACTCCAGATGATTAGCTAGTACAGACTAGATTGTAAAAAAAAAAAAAAAAAAAAAAAATTAATGCATGAGCTGCCTGTTTGGAACCTTGGGCTTACACAGGGACACTTTGCTCAGCCTGGAAGGAGGGGACTGGACCTGCCTGTACTGAATCCACCAGGTTGAGCTGAATCCCCAGGGGAGTCTTGGCCCTGGAGGAGTTAGGAACGGAAGGGAGGAGATGGGGGGAAGGTGGGGACGAGGGCGGGAGGGGGGAGGACAGGGGAACCCATGGCTGATATGTAAAATTAAAACACAAATATAATTAAAAACAGAAAAAAAAGAATTACAGATACACATAAAGACAGATTCAGACAGTAATAAATAAATAAATAAATAAATAAATAAATAAATAAATAAATAAAAGAAAAATAAAAAGATTAAAACCCTGCATTTGAACCAACACCTAAGTCCAGGTTTTGTATTCAATATGTTGTCCATATAAAAATGCTCAGATGTAGTTTAACACTCAGCTTTCTCCATTTATCTTTTAACACAGTGGCTGCCAAAGAGATTATTGTGCTAGTGAGTGAAATCTTTAAGAGTTGTTTATTCTATCTTTAAGAACTGTTGCTCAGTAAATTTTTCTGGTCTAAATATTTTTAAAAAATAGTCTTTTAATTTCTCCAGCACTTATGACCATATATCCATTACTATAATCTCCAAACCTGAACTATCTATTAAACCAGAGTGTGTGTACATGCTCAGGATTCATCCCCAAAAGGAGTCTTACTACATCTATGTTCAATCCCTTCCATCTCTTCCCCATGAATTCCAAGGACAAGAATGGATAAGTAATTTACAAGGCTTAGTAGAGTCCCTTGTCTAAACCAATATTAAGAGCTCCAAGCCAGCATCCATATAGCTTTAAGGCACAGCTGGAGCCTGAGTGGAAGGTCCTATGGTTGTGAATAGCTTACACACCAGGGAGTTACCTCACCTTGCATGGATGGATGTTCAATAAGGCATACTCAAAATGAACCCAAGAGATACAGAATCGGATGAAGACTGAATTCTGCAGCACCCACACAAATGAGAAACTAAATACACACACACACACACACACACACACACACACGCACGCACGCACGCACGCGCGCGCGCGCGCGCGCGCGCGACAGAGACACAGAGAGAAGGCCTAGGATGAAATGGAGACCAACTTGACTTTGGAACCAGACTTAATTGTTATAGAAGGAATTAGCAAAGACTCTCCTCTATTCATCTAGACTTTGAGAGCCACTTAGAGAGTGATTCTACAGATGCCCTGTTGAACATGCTCTCTTCTTTATTAACAACCATGTCTTTACAGCCCCCTCATGTTTATAGATGAGACATTCCTTCATTGATCCCTGCTAGTGTCTAGAACTTAACTCATCAAGATTTTATGGTAATGGTCCTTGAGTCATCTTTTTAATGGAAAATCCTCTAGATTTTGCAGATTAGAGACTATGCCTGTCTTGTTCATTGTCAGTTCCCCAGTACCTTACACACCTGCTGTACATAATAGGTCCCCAATAAATATCTGATTGATTAAGACATTTAATGATAGAAAAGAAGATGGAAGAAAAGTAGTAAGAGCAACAAAAAATATGGCAGTAAGTAAAAGCGTATATGGAGTGCTTCCATTCATAAAACTTTATAAAGGAACAAGTCAATAATGCTACATTCTTTCATTGTAAATCTAGTGGCAGCCATACTGTCTGTACATACACACATCTTACTTGCTTACATTTGTGTTTGTTTGTTTGTTTGTTTAGTTTTTTACCCCAGAGAATTGCTTCTGCAATAACTAAATTCAGTGAAGAAAGTGAGAGGCCTACAAAGGTCCGCCAGCCAGTTCTGCCTGTTGAAATGGTTTTACTGTGCTACTTGTAATGATTTCAAGAACAAAATCAGATCAGTGAGAGCTTACGTTATGCATGCTTACTTTCTCACACATATTAAGACCTGGTCAGCATAGCCTCATGTGTAAAGTTTTGGACAAACAAATAAAAGGGGCTTGCATTTGAAACGTGAAATGGATAACTTGTGCTGTTGAACACAAACAGACCTCTCAAAGTGTGCACTTCTCAAAAGCTACCACCATACACAGAGGTCTGAAGTAACATTATTTTTCCCTTCTATGTCCCACATTTTGGGGCCAATGCCAACTAATCCTAGGGAATTAAAAATACACGACGTACACAGTAGCTCCATTCTTAGGCTCTTCCTGCCATGTATACAAATCTAAGTGATAAAAAGCTCAATTCATTCAGCAGAGAGCTGGCTTCTGTCTGATGGAATTTCACTGTAAGCTTTCATAGAGGGAGCAGTTGGGGCCTTTCAATCTCCCATCCTCCTCTGTGGGAGAGGGAGCCTTAGGAATCAGAGGGAGAGCAATGAGCACTCATGGACATGTCTGTTGGTGGCTGTGTCTGTAGGCATCTCACAATATGAGGCTATGATTGTAGCCATGCATTTGCAAAATCTGGCTTTCTCCCTCAAAGCCTTCTCTATTCTAAGGTTACCTGCCATTACACAAGAGCCAGTGGGGCAAATTAAATTCCTTCTAGTGAGCCTTTCACATGGGTGAAAGATAATCATCTTCCCAATATGTCACTGGCTCTTCCCTTCCCAGAACCAGGCTGATGGGCACCCAAGCACCAGCCAAGTTCCGAGTAGTATTTTGTTTTGTTCTTTTGTTTTCATGTTTACTTATATCCGAATTTTAGTTCCAGATTATTCAAATTAATTTTAGGTCCTGTATGTGTAGTCAAGCTAATTTCTATGGCTACTTAATACTCTATATACAGTTTCATGTTTCTTCCCCTGCAAAAAGACTTTCATGTAGGATGATCATGACATTGGATGCTCCTCATATCTTCCCAGACCACATCTATCACTCTACAGACTTCAAGATGGAGTTCTTCAAAAATTTCCTTGTTGTTTTTGAAACTATTGACCTTGCAACTGTTGTTCATTCTCTGTGTGCTAGTTATGATAGTTAATAGCATAGCCTTATCTGGATCAAGATTCAAATTTAATAAATGCAATCTATTTGATGAAGAAAAAGTCCAAAGTAGTTGAAGTCATGGTTTGTCTGACAAAACTGTGCAACTAATTGTAAAAGTTTGAAGATTTTACTATTAATTAAAATTTTCTGGGTGAATACATTACAGATATGTATCTATAAATTTGAATATCTACTCAAGAACATTGGAAGCTTAATTTTGGAGTGGGTGGCTAAGAGTTTTAGGTTGGATAACAGAATGATTGCCTTTTCACAGTTACATCACCTGTGTTTCAGCAAGACATACATCCTAGTGCTTTCTGTCTTATCCTGAACTTGGCCTCGGTAGTGACTGATGGGACAGACCATATTTACTGAGCATTTGTTGTGTTCATAATGGGATGTCATGGTTTCTGTCTGACCTCAACCTCAACTTGGGTCAAGTCTTTAAACTAAGTGACAGTAGCAACATAGTCAAGAGCACAGACATGAGAATCAAATTATTTGACTTCAAACCTGGCTCTTCCACTATTATCTCTGTGACAAAAATGTTAACCTGAATGACGAGAATAGAATCCATCCTTTGATATTACTATAGACATTATGTAAGTTGAAAATACTGGCGGTTCTCGGGAGAGGGACTGCATCTGAGATGCTCAAGCAACAACCGAAGGTTAATAATGCTATACATAGATAGAATGCTCACAAAATAGACTAAGGGGCAGAGATTCCCTAAAACAATATAGTTTACCTAATAGAGGAAATTGATGCTAACAAGATGGTATTTTTAAGTGTTGCAGCTGAGACAGAAAGATATCCTGGCAACTGGAAGCTGAGGAATACCACAAAGTCACTGTAAGCATAGCAGTTTATAGCTCTGCTCCAGGGCAAGTTTCCCCAATGCAAGTGCAACAACTCTGCTCAGCTAGGGGAAAGTTTCAGAAAAAGTGTTATAGTTCTGCTAAGCTCAGGCTCTGGTGAAAGTTGTTACAGATGGGCTCTGCTCAGCAAAAATGCCACACAGTACAACAAATCTCACTCAAGAGATTTATTAGGAAGGAAAAAAATCCAGGAGGGTGGCTGCCTTTAGAGTGAGAAGTAGCAGCAAACTGATAGGGTTTCTAAGCGGGGTTGGGAGTGGGAGTGGAACTTTCCAGGGTGGCTTGGGAATTGGTAGGTTTTTGTGGTCTGATTCTGGGACAAGCACAATGATTGGTGGAATTTCATGATCAGGGATCTCAGGGATTGGTATGATTCTGTGCTCAGGGATTGGTGAGATTTTGCAACCTGACTCTGGTGCAATCTCAGGGATTGGAGAGATTTCAAGCCTTGATCCTGGGGTCAAGTTGGGTCAGGGTGTTTTTCCTTGGCCCTTTTTACCCTACAGTATTGAAACTCATGAAGCCCTCCAAAGTTAACTGGATTATATTAATTTTCTCCCCAAAATAGGACACTTATTCTCTAATCCTTCACTAACCAGGTGCCAAGCACTCTACAAAGCACTCTTTAATAGACGGAGTGAGCAGAAGAGGAGATTCAATTAGAGTCTGCTTGGTGGTACCAGTGGGCACGAAAGCATGTGATCCACTCTCCTAATCAGCCATGTTTCCAACATGACATTCAATTCTAACTCCAAATCCTGTGAAAGATGTTGGCAAACAGCCAAATGTTCAAAGCACCTCCCTCAGAAAAGTGAGGTAATCTGAAATTCTGACTTGTAAGAAAGCATGAATGAATCAGGCATGCATGGTCTGAAAATGAGAGGGACAGGAAGGCTAGTGATGGCTTCACTGGAACGTTCTGTTTATGGCTATGCATATACTACTGGGATGTCACATTCTAGCTCACTCTCTGATGTTCTCGTTGGGACTAAGTATTATATAATCTGCTGATGGCTTTCTATCCTTTGAAGAACTGTATCAGGAGGTTAAATTACACTGGTTTCTCCACCAAATTTTGTTGTTGCATATTGACCTAATACTATTTCCATTGTTTACTGAAAACAAGAGGGTCTGATGGCTCCAGTAACCAAATCATGAGAGAGGCAGAGGAAGGACTAGGGGCTAACCACAAAGAGAACAAGAGTCAGGTTCTGTCTCTGTCTCTCCCCTCACCCGCTTCTTCACCTCCCCGCCACCACCACACTTCTGGAACAGGTTTCATATTCTATCTGCTTTTATGTTACATGTTTCACTAAAATGTCAGCTCCCAAGTCCAGAGAGAGAGTAAAGGAGGCTGCTTAGTGTGGGTTCAGTCAAAAACAGTGCCTGGAAAGGACATTGACTTTCTCTGTTGGGGTCATGGACAAGGATAGAAATAAGGAGGGAAGCATTCAGGGAAAAGTAAATTACCAGCCAGCACAAACTGCTCACAACCACTGACAGGCACATGTAAGGCAGCATCGTGAAGATGCATGTCTGATCAGTGAAGGGATTTAATTAGTAGGCGGGTGACATGTTGTACAGAAGGATTTATGATTGGGGTTAACAACTGCTCAAGAAAGGCTTTAAATTTCCATGCTGTACCATGATGCATTACTTCCTTAAAATGTCCTTATTGCTTTATGTAATGAATTTCAAAGGATGTAAGTTCTACATATTAGAAATGAAACAACTTTTTATATCTATGTATCTATCATCTATCTGTCTGTCAGCCTGCCTGCCTGCCTGTCTGTCTGTCTATCTATCTACCATCTGCTTGCTTATTTGTGCATATGCATGCCACAACACATGTGTAGAGATCAGAAGATAATGTGGAGGTCTGTTCTCTCTTTCTACCTTGTGAGTCTCCAGGATCACATTCCGATTGTCAGGTTTTTCATCAAGAGTCTCTCCTTAATAAGCCATGTCACTGGCCCCATCAACATTTTAAAAACAGGACTGCTTTGTCTGAGGAGGGTGCCTAATGCCTGTAATCCCAGCACTGGGAAGACTGAGACAGGAGGATCACTGAATTGGAGGTCAGTCCAGGCTAACTAGTGAATAGCTTTCCATTTGATCCCAAGATTGCTGGAAAAGTACTTATGCTGACCCAATAAAGCTAAGTCACACACTTCAACAGGGCACTCTAGGGTCACACTGCATTCTTGAGTTCTGTGATTCTATAAGCCAATCATGGCAAAGACAGACTATTTGTTTCTATGGTATTGAGCATCAATAAAATCCTCAAATGTCATAAGGAATATCCTCAATACAACAAGCTTTCTTAATCAGCCAAGAAGGAAGCTGTAGTCATGAAATAAAAACTGACAATTGAAGATTTGGTAAGATCTCTCCCCAAACTTTCTTTAGTCTCTTCTTAAAAATCATGAGGGTTAGAAAGATGACTCAGTAATTAAGAACACTTGATCTTCCAGAGGACCGAGGGGTTTCCAGCACCCACATCAGGAAGCTCATCACTCTCTGTAATTCAGACCAAGGGGATATGACATCCTCTTCTGGTCTTCACAGGTTTCTCTGTGCATATGGGGCACATGAGCTCACAAAATCACACACTTGTACACCAAATAGATAAAGACATCCTCTTTTTTTCTAAGCCTCAACTCACACACTGTAGAGATCTTCCCACACTAAAGTGATCCAAATTGTATGGCTTCTGCAGCATAGATTTATTTCCTTATAGTTTGGGATGTAGAAACTCAGGATCAAGATATGGGCAGGCTAATGTGTTGGCAGCCTCTGTCCTCGGCAGCCTCTGTCCTCAGCAGCCTTCTGCCTGCATCTTCTTGAGGTTTCTCTTTGTGAATACATTTCCTAATCTCTTCTTGTGAGAGTGTCAGTCAGATTGGAGTAGGGCCCAGCATAACGATCTCATTTTAGCTTAATTGCTTCTTTGGAGACTGTCTTCAAATGCAGTCACATTCTCAGGGACTAGGACTTCGAACTTTAGGGGGATACAATTCAGCCCATAGCATAAGCTAGCCACCAATTGTCAAAATAATTTCAACTTCTCCTGTTCCTTGAGACCAGCTTTAGACTTGTCTCATTGTGGTCTCTTGCCCAGCGTAGCTGATCAGTTATCAGGCCCCCACCTCCAACTTTCATCATTCCTCTGCAACCTGTGCTTCTTATAGCCAGTATCAACCCAAGACTTCCCCCTTTCTCCATTGCTTTTCAAGTGTCTTAGTTACTTTTACATTACTGTGACAAAACACTGTGACCAAAGTGATTTATAAAAGGAGTCATTTAACTTGGGTGCTACAGTTCCAGGGTCTGTGATTACTACGGCTAGGAACATGGAAGCCAGCAGGCAAGCATGGTGCTGGAGCAGCCATTAGCTGAGAGGTTATATTTTGATCTATAGGCATGAGGCAGAGACAGACAGACAGACAGACAGACAGACACACACACACACACACACACACACAGAGAGAGAGAGAGAGAGAGAGAGAGAGAGAGAGAGAGAATGCACTCAAACTGGTAATGGAGTGATATATCTTCTCCAACAAGGCCACACCTCCTAATCCTTCCCCAGCAGTTCTACCAATTCGGAACTAAACATCCAAACATATGAGCCTATGGAGGCCATTCTTATTCCAACCACTATACCAAGGAAGCCTCCCAGTTCCTCTCTTGGATTTCTCCTCTCTTCACTAACTTACTTCTCCTCTCTTACTCCTTCTCATCCAAATGGTCCTATCTTCCATTGCCTGAGGAAATACTGAAAGCTGAATTGTGCTTTCCTGTGGAGTCTCTTTAATGTCCAATGCCACTATACTTACAAAGAGGGGTTTGAAGGATGTTGTTAGCAACAAAACCAGGGCCCTATCTTGGTCTCATTAATAAAAGAGCTTAAGAACAGACTCAAAAGGAAGCTTGAGGACAATTTCATTAGAGAAGAACAAACAACAACAGAAAACACAAAACAAGGCAACAAGTTGTAAATCTTAGCAGCTGTCCAGATAAGGAAGGCCATGTCCTTTGAGTTAAATTAGCATGGAGGTCAGACACATGAAAAACAAGAGATGCTCTAGAGAAAAACTCACACCAAGGTATTAGGGAGAGGATGTTTGGGAAAGAAATAGAATGAAAAAGAGGAGAGTTATGATTTTTTTCCTGAGTAATTCAGGAAAGGGGCCAGACTTAAGATGCTGGAAGACTATGGTTCTGTAAGCAGCTGCACCAAGGGCAGAGATCCTGGAAAGGGAACATCCATCATCTCATTAAAAGGGATTATTAGTTTCTCCCTCTACCCCCATCTCTTAAGCATGGTTTAAGACTAATCTTTCTTCCCAAGGAGCAGTCCCTTAGCCAGGGTAATGACCGACCTAAGTGTGTTATCTCTTAAGGGAAAAGGCAATGGCATGGGCCTGCAATGCTGCTCTACAATGTGATCAAGGCTAAAGAGGTCTTGAAGGTGGAGGCCTGTTCAGTAGGACTGTTGTCCTTATAAGAGGGACACCAGAGATATTCATGGCTAAAGAAGAAAGTATGTGAGGACAGATGGGGCTGGTTATGCTCTGTAAACCAAAGAGGCCTCAAGAGAAACCAAACCTGCACATACCTTGACCTAGGATATTGTAAGTATGGCATTTCTATTGCATAAGCCACTCAGTTTGTAGGGTATATATGGAACCAGAGTGGTTTAATGTCTTAGGAACTTTTATATTGCTGTACTAAGATAATATTACCAAAGCAACTTATATTGGGGGCTTATAGTTTCAGAGGGTGAGTCCATGGCCATCACGGTTTGGGCATGGTGGCAGGCAGGCAGGCAGGCATGGTGCTAGAGCAGTGCCATGTAAGCAGTTGAGGGCTTACATCATGATCCACAAACACGAGGCAGAGAGAGTTAACTGGGAATGGCATGGGCTTTTGAAACCTTAAACCTATGTTGGTGACACAACTCCATCGTGGCCATACCTCCTAACCCTTCCCAAACACTTCCTTCAACTGGGTACCAAGTATTCAAACATATGAGCTTGTGAGGCCATGGCCGTTCAAACCATCATATTTAACATAGGGGAGAAAGTGAATTCCTCACTGAACAATTTGATTCTTACCTTCTTTCAGTCTTATTCACACAGGACTCTCTACTGCCATGAGACTCAGCACTGAATTCCTGTGTCTTTTTCCTGAAGGGAGGAGAACTTTCTTGTAGCTTTCCCCTGTGAATAGGTTGGACATAGTGAAGCCTGATTTTACTCCTGTTTCCTTTTCTGGACTGGGTACCACTATGGAGTGCATGTCTCTGAGTTAGCATCTCCTGAAAGACTCTGTGGTGTTAACTCCTGTTGCCTGTGTTATTGAGTCCTTCACCGACTAAATTGCTACCATTTCTCCAATACTTGCTCTTTTAGTGCTCTCCATATTTGGGGTATGGATAGTTTGAAAGCATTGTAGCCCAGATGAATAGAAAGAACTCTCCCTGTTTGGAAGTTTAGAATATCAATCACAGAGAATTTACTTTGGTTCCTGATAGCCAAACAGCATGGCATTGTTGGAAAACAAATTCCTTCGAAATAGGGTGCTCACCCACTTCAAAAAAATTACGGGAGCGGAGTATGCATGGATGCACACATGTATGAACATGTCTGTCTAGTGCAACTGTCTCTTCCAAAGGGAATGACAGAAGGGAGCCATGCTCATCTTAAAGATTTAATTTCTGGAAGAAAATTCTCCTGAAAACAAGCTGGGCACATGATTTTCTTACTTTGTCAGCTTTAGGGTTAAATTGTCAAGATTTTCAGTCAACTTTCTCTGCACATTCTTTGACTAGCCACTGCTAAAGATTGAAACAGAAGCCTCCTTTTGCCCTGCAGGCTTAGGAGCTCCCATCAGTGGCTCCCAGGGATGTAGAGGTAAGGAAGTTATTTTAGGAGCTGGGTTAGGTCTTTCCTGGTTGGCAGAGGAGTAAAATGCACTGTCTTCAGAACAAAGACCGCCAGCCATTAACATAGAGAAACCTCTTGTTTGCATTTTTAACAGCTGACATTTGTGCCTTTTGGAGGAAAATGAAGGGCATCTCTTTGCCTTGTAGTTTAAGTCAGCCTGGAAATAGTGGCGATGATGGAGAAGCAGGGCTAATTTCCTTTGTTCCCTATTCCACAGATAATGGTGGTCTGTGCGGGGTGTTAAAGGCCAAGCAGCCACGGTGACCCGGAGATGACTTCATCCTTCCGAGGTTTATCAAAGGCTCCTGTCAGTCAAACTCATGCTGGGAGACTGGGGAGTGGCCATCTGGCTAGCTGTTAGGCTGAGCAGAGAAGGGAGAGCTAGGAGGTGGAAACGCTCGGCTGTCAGCCGAGCCAGGTGGAGAGGCCAGGCGTCCGGAGGTGCACATAGCATCTCCCATGCGCCTGTGTGATAAAGAAAAAAATGTGAGAGGGTGCCTGTGTGCGAGGGAGAGACACAGAAATGAGGAACGGCCAGAGTCCGGCTACTGGAAAGGAGAGAGACATGGAGGACGACCGAACAGAGACTTATTTAAGCCCCTGTTATCATCTTGAATCGATTTTAAGTGGGGGAGACTGAAGGTCATTCCTGCTGCTAACCACGCGGAGAAACCTCTGAATTGTTTCCCTGGCTGAGGGGAAGAAAGGGAGTAAGTGGCTCCCAGCAGGGCGCTGATTTAATTTAAAGCCTGATGTTTCTGATCTGAAGCCAGAATTCTTTCATTCCAGCCCTGTTGATCACAAACTCTAACGAGGTATTACCAGAAGCACAAGCTACCAGGCTAGCCTCCCCGCCTCACTCGCAGGCAGTGCTGGAACTGCCACTTAACTAGGAACACTTGGGGTCACAAGGCAGGCTTCCCAAAACCTTTGCAAGGCCCTTCCTAGTTCTCAGGACACCCTGGGTTGTGACAAGCAGCTGCAGTTTGCACAGCTCCGGGAAACCCCTGACACCTCCCTGTATTGCCGTGAAAGGGAAAGGTGCCTCCGCCCTCCCAAAATCCAAGTATGCAGACTGCCTCTGCCTCCACTTCTCTCTGTCGTTCCTTCCCTGTTTCCTCTCTTCTTTTCCCCCTTCCCTCCTCTTTCTCCTGTCCTTCTTTCTTCCCCTCTACCTTGCTACCCTCCCCCGTCTCCCTTCCTCCTTCTTTCCTTCCTTCCCCTCTTCTTCAAATAGCATTTGTTCATTTATGATTGGCTTGTTATTCAGGCAGCAAAATGTCTTCAAAAATGAATCAGGTCAGGATTACTTTTGTTTTTCTTTGTGTGTAGGGAGGAGGGAGGAGAATTGCGGTATGTGCTATATTCTTATGTGAGCATTCGTGGGCACACACACGTAGGGCAAAGGTAGATGCTATGTGTTTTCCTCTGTCTCCATATTGAAACAGCGTCTCTCACTAAACCTAGACCACACTGATCCAGCCACACCAGCTGACCCACAAGCACCAGTGATCTGCTTGTCTCTATCCCCTGAGCAATGGGAGTTCCAAGCACTCTGTAGCCACACTTGTGCTGGATATGCAAATACATGCTTGCTTGGCCAGCATTTTACCCACAGAGATATCTCTCCAGAATTCCTTTCCCTTTAAGCCTGCTAATATTCCATTGCATGTATTACAAACATAAGTGTGTTTAGCCCTTCTTCACTTCATGCACACTGGAACTGTTTCTGTAGAAGACTGTGTGCTGTACTGCTTTCCCATATTCCTAAAGAGAACTTAGGATGTGACCCAGCATATGGTCATATGGTTATGTATTCTTCTTGGAGATCTAACTAGAGATTAAGTGTAGCATTGGTTGTAACTTCTGGTGAGCCTATATGAGGTCCCTGATCTTTTTTCAATAGCATCTGAGAGTGAGGTTGTGGTGATATTGTGTTCCCCAAAATATTGTACACCCTAATAAACTTATCTGGGGTCAGAATACAGAACAGTCACTAGATATAGAGGCCAGAAAATGGTGGCACACATCCCTTTAATCCTAGCGTTCCAGAGGCAGAGATCCATGTGGATCTCTGTGAGTTTAAAGCCACACTGGAAACAGCTAGGCATGGTGACTCATGCCTTTAATCCCAGAAAGTGATGGCAGAAAGGTATATAAAGCGTGAGGACCAGGAACTAGAGCTGGTTAAGCTTTTAGGCTTTTGAACAGCAGTTCAGCTGAGATTCATTTGGATGCGGACACAGAAGCTTCCAGTCAGAGGAAACAGGATCAGCTGAAGAATTGACAAGGTGAGGAAGCTGTGGCTAGTTCTGCTACTCTGATCTTCCAGCATTCACCCCAATACCCAGCTCCAGGTTTGTTTTTATTACTAAGACTCTTTAAAATTCATGCTACATGAGGTGGAGAAGTTCTTGCAAATACTACTGCAGTTCCTGAGATGGGGAGACGATGTGATTCCTTTAGATCTTACTGTCACCATGCCTTCAAACATTGTCCTTAGCAAGAATAAAGAATTGGGAAATTTAGAATGTCTACAATTTTTGAAATTTTTAGTGCCAACTATCTCCTGAGATGTTTGGAGGGTGTGAGAATGGTCAGATATGATTTCCATAATTCCATTACATGTTACAGAAGCATTGTTCTTCTGCCTTTGAATTATTTCTAGAGGAAGGCATGATTGTCTTTTTTTCCTGTCTTTTGCTTTTTAATATATGGCTAACTCATCTTAACATGAATCCAAATGTAATTTTAAGGTCTATTAGTGAAATTTTGTAAAATACCAAGTTTACATATGAGGGGAATAAACACTGGGAATCTTGGATTTCTGAGACCCAGACAGTGAGGAGTCTCAGGCATCTTCATTTTCAAGGACGATACAAGTTACCCAAGGATACACAACAAGTGTTGTCAGTCAGCTAGTGTTTTCAACCTCAGACCCAGAGAGAACAGTGTAAGGCTGTTGAGGGGCCTGGATCAGTAGGATCTTGATATCATGCAAGAATGGATTAGATTTGTCTATAATACCTTATTAATTTTTAATAGCCCTTTCAAAAAGTAGCTTAATGTCCACAGCAAAATGGAAAGGAAAAGGGAGAGAATTCCTAGTAATGTCTTCTCCCTTATGTGTATAGATTCTATTATTGTCAACACACCCACACAAATGGCACGTTGTTTACTCTTTTAAATTTATTTTAAGTGTTTTGCCTGTATGTATGTGTTTGTTCCCCACATGCATGTCTGGTGCTCATGGAGGCCAGATGAGGGTGTCAGATCCCCAGAACTGGATTTATGGACAGCTATGAGCTGCTATGTGGATGCCAAATGCTCTTAGCTGCTGAGCTATTGCTCCAGCCCCCAAAACAGTACTCACATTATAGGTGATGAATTAACATTGACACATTCTCATCATGCAAGTCTGCAGCCCATTTTATTGATGTGCATCACACAGATTCTGACAAATGTAATGTATCTACCACTTTCATAACATACTGAGTATTTCCACTGCCCTAAAATTTCTCTTTGCTCTCCTTATTTATATATTAAAACTTTTCAAAGCCAGAATTGTCATTTTTTTAAAAAGGGCCATTTGGCCCCCCAACAAAGGTCAACTAAATACTTTCCTTAGAATTCTATAATGAAAGAACAAGAACTTTGGATTTGGCCCTGGAAAGGAAAGCTATGTAGAAATGGAGCATGCTCTTGCTGTCCTGATGCTGCCCTAATCCTTCATCCTCATGGCTTAGTTAATAATGTTAAGCAGACTTAGACTACTTTCAGATAAAAACCTGACATCTCCAAGTTTTACCCACCACATTTATTGGCTTTTTGAGAACCATAAAGAAAAAAAAGGGTTTCACTCAAATTCAGTTCACTTCTCTGGAGGGGAGGATGTACTGGACCTAGTCAGCTGGAACACTTCTGTAAGTTCCTTTTAGTATTAAATTTCCTCTGCCATGTACCTGAAGTGTCACCTAATACGTTTTCTGCCTGTGGTTGCCAGTATTTTAGATGAAAGCCCGTGGAGCTTTTAAAACACATGAAGCGTGGTAACTTCACAAGACTCTGCAGTCATGAACATCCAAACAGCCCAAGCAAGGCAAGCCTGTGTGACCGTGAGCAAGGAGGGACAGCATGCCTCCCCATGAACTACCAGTGTGTCCTTGTCCACTGGAGGGCAGATTCAGAAGGATAGTGCCAAGGAGAACAGGACTTGGCATCAGTTCACGGCTGTTCTGTGTTGCATTTGCTTGTTTTCATGTTTAACCAGATCTGCTTGACTCAACCAGGATGATCGGGGGAAGTGGTTTGATTTCACACATGCTTTGAGTTTGCCCTGCTGTTCTTTCTAGCTCTTTTGAAGGAGTACAAGGAAGAGAGTGATTGCCATAATTCCACTTGGTGCATACTGAGACATAGTGTTTTTACACACACACACACACACACACACACACACACACACACACACACACTAATTTGGCTCCTTGCATTTTATAGACATATGAGGTCTATGTAAGATGAATGTAGTTAAATGACTTCCTGCTTATCTTGGTTTAATTAACAGACTTCCTGGTAAAAGGAAGACTAAGATGGGTTGAGTATTTAGGAAGTATTAAATACTTGCTAGAAAAGGGAAGGGAAGAAGGGGAAGGGAAGGGAAGGAGAGGGAAGGGAAGGGAAGGGAAGGGAAGGGAAGGGAAGGGAAGGGAAGGGAAGGGAAAAAGCACCCAACCTGTGATTTCTATATTAATCTTGACACATTTTGGATCATTGTATTTAGTGGCAAAGCTACACTGACCAAACTCCATAGGATATCCCTAGCCCTTCAGTCTGTGTGAGCACCTGTCTTATTTCCCCACCAACAATAAGCCCAAAGAGTGAAAAAAAAGTCTTTATCCAGATCTTACACTACAAAATAATAACAATAAATAATTATCAAGTGAATAATTTCAAATAAAGCATTGATGGTCTGGAAATGGATTGACAGCTTCTGTATTTGTAAATGTTAAATTGTTATAGGACTATGGGAGAGACAGCATCTGAAAAAGAAGGTTGAACAATGGAGTATTGTATAGATAGAGAAGTCTGTGGCTAGCACTAAGCCAGCTCCCATGAGGGTCCCAAGGTGTGCCTTTCTGAAGTCTACTTGGATCTCAAAGACCAAGGTCACGTTTACAAGACAGAGTGCTGCATGTCTAGCTGTGGAGGTTGGAGTCTGTGGATTGGAATGTGACATGGGGGTCATTATCATATCCCTCCCAGGCATCAGCAACCTTCCAGGTTTGCTCTAGAGGCTCTTATGCTTACATGCCTGGATACCAGAGTGCTTTATCCTAATGGTGGGGATTAGCAGGATAATCAGCATAATTGACCGGGTCCCATCCTGAGCACTGTGTCTCAAGGGGGATCTAGGGCTCTATGGTCTATTAGAGCTGCTGTTAGTTGTCATTCAAATAGTTAGCATGGGGCTTGGCAAAACCTCAGGGCTTTAAGATGGCAGAATAGGATTCCAGGGACAGGCGAGCAGAAATGTAAGCTCCAATGTATGTCTAAGACATCCAAATACAGCAGAAAGGCCAAGTCCATTGTTTGAAGTCCAATTCAAGCCCACCTCCCACCCCCCAACAAGGCAGTAATCAGGCCTTCAGTGAAGATCTGAGAAAAGATTCTAAAGGAAGTATCATAGGTTCAATAATTAGGAGAATGGATTAAACGGATTGGGGACCCAAAAAAGTAGTAATCAGGAATCTAAATTTTGGGGAAGTCTGACTACTTATCACCTTGAGGAAAGGGTCTGTGAGGTCAAGGACATTTAACACTTTAACAGATGCCCTCTCAGGTCTCACCTTTGGGGTTCCTGAAGCTATGGATGATACTTGCATTGAGAAGATTTCATCTAAATATTCCCACTGTCTGTATTAGATGGAGGATGGGAATAATAGGTACATAGGAATCTTTTACCAACACCAGAGGAGTGGATTCAGGGAGCCTCAGTCTAGCCTCTGATACTACAGTAGATCTGGACTCATACTTAACAGAGTCTGTGCTGTGAACCTTTCTTCCCTCTATGGGAACCCTCTGCTTTCAGAGCCCTTGAGTCCCCTTCCCAGGCTGGAGAAGCAAGGACTGTGTTAAGAGCTTTAGATGTAACAGCTTCAGCCACTTGAGTCTTCTTTCTATTATTCAGGGAGAGGAGCTGTCAGAGCCATCCTTCCCAAGAGGGTCTTGCCAACCTCTGAGAAGCAGATCCTATGGGGCAGAAAGGATGTGGGTACTCAGCGGTTACCTTGGTTTCCAAGAAATGTCTCCACCCTTGGGTTGCTTCTGAAAGTAAGTCTGTTTCCCCGTTAAAGGGAATGCATGCTGAGCTCTCTTCTCAGCTTATAAATTATGCTGTATTAACACTGGCAACAGTTTCACTCTCTCTGTGTAAACACAAGGCAGTGCAGAATGGGAAGGGGGTGGGAAGGGCTGGCTGCCAGGACCCAGTGGAGACTCGTGAGCAGCTCTTTGAATATTGGATGGTGTTCACGCCAGCAATAGGAGTGGGCTCCCCAATACCTGTCTTCAGCAGCCAGGCCTTTTTCATTATGAATGCCGCTACCACTGATGTTGGTTTGTGTGTGAAGTGCATGGTCAAACATGTGATATTTGTAATTCAAGCAGCTCCAAGAAAGGAATCTCTCTAAGGAGAAAAAAAAAATAAAGATATACACCTGAGATTCAGATATAGATTCATCTGGAAGGTTGGATTATACTTTCCAATATTTCTCTGATCAACTATAAATACTCTCTACATAAATTTTGAATATTTCATTTTTTTTTCCTTGTTTACTGGGCAAAGGGACACTGAGGCTCAAAGCAGAAAACAATAACAGTAAGATCTTTTGTTTGCCTCCCCAGATTTGTTTTAGAGATCATTTCTGCTGCCATGCTTTTGATGAGCAAGAAAGCCCTTTGAAGTAAAGGAAGGACTTCAAAATACAGAATGCACTATTTTCTATTTTTAAAGCTGTATGCAGTAACCCCAGCATTTAAGAAGCTGAGTTAGGAGGATCACTGGGTTACATAACACAACAGGCTCTTTATTTATATTTATTTATTGTAGGAAATTAGAAATGTGAGAAGTATCTATTGATACTGGAAAGGGGTGTTCAGTCTCTTTAAAAGGAGGACATCCTTAGTGAGTAGTTCTTGCTGCAGGAGAGGAGATTCGAGCCTGATCAGTCCTACTTGATAGAGGTATTGATTGCTTCTATGAGAAGACTTCAAAGTGTAAGGTGAGTTTCAGGGCTTCTTAAACCATGGGCTAAGAAATCCCCAGAAGCTCTTTTCTTTGCCCCCTCCCAGCACTAAAGAGGCTCAAGCTTGAGCAGTAAAATGAGATGGGTATACACAGGTGGAGGGTTTCAGGCATTTCTTCCATCTCAGAACACCTACAGTGTTAGTATTATTTTATCTCAAGATATCATCATCTGGTGGTGATAGTTCTTCCCTGTTTGTACCTGTGGGGTGGAAGAATTTCTCATTCAAAATGGAATTAGTTTCCTTCCCTTTGATCTATGTGGTCAGCAAGGTCCAAGAGCCAATAGAGGAGTGGTACCCATTATTTGATTCATGCTCAAAAACCTGAGCTTACTGGCATAAGGAACAGAGATGACTTAGGCTTAAGGATTTATTAGCAACTTCAGTGAGCTCTTCGTAGTGCAGGGTAGAAGATTATCATAGAATAAGATGGCTTTGTTTAGGAGGTCAACTGTGATGTCATACCTTAATTAGTAAAGCTGTAATGACTGCAGTAGGATCAGAGGCATGGAGAACTCCTTTACCCTACTCAAGCCAGACCTTCCCTTCCCTTTGATCCTTTACCCTTCACTCTGTCTTTTCCCTTGTCATGTAAGGTTGTAGTTTGAAAACAACCATCAGACATAGGATAGCCATCAACCAACTCGACTAATACATGACTAGGAAAAGCCAGAGACTCTCCTCTCCAAGGACTGAGGCCTTCTGAGCTTATGTTGAAGGCTCATTTGCCAGATGGTGTTTCACTTCCACAGCGTCATGGAAACGCTTCATCATCTGCTGTGGAAAGAAACCCAGAAAATGATCTGCAAGTAGGTGGCAAGCCAAACCAAACCACCAGATCACCAGTGGGTAATTTCTGGGGGGAAAATGATAAGGAACTTAAGTAGAATGTTGTGTACATCCAAGAGTGTGTCCTCCACCTTAGGACGTAGGAAATGTGTTTTAGATGGATGTCCTTTTAAAATTATTATTTTTCTATTTATTTATTTTGTGAGTGGTGTGTGTGTGTGTGTGTGTGTGTGTGTGTGTGTGTGTGTGTGTTCAGAAGACAACTTGGAGTAGTCAATTCCTTCCTCCTGCCATGTGGTTTTGGAGTGAGGGCATTAAACTCAGGTTATCAGGTGTGGCCATAAGTGCTTTTACTCTTTATCTTGCAGGTTCCTAGTTTTATGGGATTTTTGAGAAAAAACAAACAAACACACTCTCAAAAGAATTAAGAAAATAAATATATTTACATGATGTCCTGACACACTCCTTTTCTTTCTTTTTCTTAAGACAGTGGTCTTGTTTACTTGAAATTCCTTTTTGTAAGTGCAGTCATGATTTTCTGCATGGAGTCACTAGGGAAAGAGTTAGCAGCTGCAATGAAAACCATTAAGCCAGGAAGAGTCATTAGGCCCAGTCAGGAAATGGTGAGTGAGTACTCACTCTGCCATGGTGAGGGTTACACCTGAGGCTGTGATTTTTGCTAGCTTTACCTGGTAAAGATATTGGGAGGAAAAGAACTAGTGGTAGCCATATTACTGGCAAAAATGAAAATTGTTTTTCTTTTACTTCCTGAGAAATTGCTCAGGAACCATTTTGGTTGACCAGTAGGATGAGTTCAATAGTTAATGTTCTTTCTATTTTAAAGCCATGACCTACAGCAAAATTTCCCCTTAAGCATACATTCTGACAACCAACCAGAGCAGGTCATGGTCTATGAACACATTTACCCTTTTCTCTCCAATGTGCTTCTGTGTCTTTATGAAGTACCCTGCTTTGGGAGCTAAAACTGTATCAGTCCTTACCAGGCTTCCTTCCTTGGCAATTCATTAGTAGGTAAGTTATAACAACAGTGACACTAATGGGAGATTTAAGAATCAAGAGCAAGGAAAAGTACAGTTATTTGTGTTTCTTTTTCTCTTTCTGGGGTTACTGTTCCTATTTGCAATGTGCCCAAAGACTTGTGTGCTGAATATATGGTCTCTGTGAGGTGGTGTTTAGAGATAGGACCTTTGGGAAAGTGTTAAATTATGAATGTTCTGTTCTCATCCGTGAATTGAATCTTTGAGAAATTTGTAATTTGGTGACATTATTGAGAGGCAGGGTTTTGTTTTCCCTTTGCTATTTGCTTCCTGTAAAATGAGCAGCTATTCTCTGCCATGCCCTTCCAGCATGACACCATGCTTTGCCATATGCATATCACACAATGGAAGCAGCCAATCATGAAAGAAGCCCCTGAAACTAGGAGCCAAAATGACTCTTGGTTTCATTTGATCTAGCTCAGGCATTTTGTCATAGCAGTGCAGCGCTGAGTAACATACCTACCAAAATCTCAACTGTGTCTCCTCAGTGGCTTTAGGTCCCACCAGAATGATTCCTTCTGATTCTCAGCTGTCACCAGACAGACACAGACACAGACACATTCCAGTTGCTATCAACAGAGCTATGTGGATGCAGACTCTGACATAGTTGGATAATTGATTTGATTTCTTTGGAATTGTGTTTCTTAGCTCCACATACCAGTGTGCATGCATTGGTAGCTGCAATAGCCATCAAAGCCCTTAGCAATCCCATCTCCTCTCATTCTCCCTGCAGCTCCAAGGGAGGCAGCCAGTTTTTATTGTTGCTACTGACCTTCTCTGGTTCCTCTTTCAACTGTTCTAGTAGCTTTTAAAACATTTCCCACTGCCTCATCTCTTCTGATGAGTTATCTTGAAAAAGTTATGTTTTCTTTGATAGAACCTAATTAACCTTGTAGCCCACTTTTATTAGAGTAGTAATAAAAGTCCATTGGGTGAAAATTTCTTCTTGTCAAGAGAACAGACTTTCTGGCTTGGGTGGAGGCCTAACATTTCAGTTGGGCTGAGGAACTACCCTTAGAAAGGCAGGGTCACTTGAAGCCATGCTGAAGATGGGAGGAATAATTATTCCTTCAATGAGATACTATACTTTTCCATCCCAGAATTTCCATCCTCCTACAACCTGAGCAACTATGAAGTTCAGATGGTTTTTACCAATTTTCTGAATTCTGATTCAGGAAGATAAAAATCTTAACTTTTTCTTCTCTCTCTCTCTCTCTCTCTCTCTCTCTCTCTTTCTCTCTCTGATGCTGGTCGGAACCTAGTGTACTTTTTCTGATAGTTTGTGCTTCTTTACCCTTTCTCAAAGGCTTCCATCCCCACCTGGTGGCTGCCTGCTGCCCTGGGGTGGACCCCTATGCAGTTATTTCAAATGACAGGGTTTTCCCTTCCCACCTCTGTTCTCTGGGCAGCTTCTGAGATTACCGTTCTCCTGTCCTGGGGTTTTCTTTTAAATTCTCATGCAATTATCCTCAAGCTTCTGTTTGGGTCTATTCTTAAATTCCTTTACTAGTAAGACTAAGAACCCTAAGACAGGCCCTAGTTTCCATGGTATCACTTATAAAAAAAATAGAAATCCTTTCAATTTATCTGCTATACCACAGCTCAGAGCTACAAAGCTGGACAACATGTTCTGAAGATGAAACCATTTCAGACTAGGCCTTTGCTTTCTTTGCCCCTTTCATAGGAAACTCAAAGTTCCCAGCAAGCATAGATGTTCTACATTGATCCTTGTCCACAGCCTGGACAGCAGGGACATTTTTAAAGACTTGAGTCCTTAAGTGTATCAAGTAAATGCTGAGGCAATCATTATGAAATTGCTGAACTCTTCATGTCTCTCGATTGCAACATCTTTCAATTGTCTTACTAAAAAGCTCATGTGATTTTCAGTATCACCAATGCCAGAATTCCCTGAACCTGACTTAATATTGGCAAAACCAAGTCAAAGGAACTTTGTTCAAATTGACAAATAATCTTTCATATTTCTGCTTTAAAGCATTGATGTCTATTTGAAGGTACATATTACTTGAGTGTTTGAAATACGTACTTTTGTGGATGTGGATATTTTGCCTGTGTGTATGTTTATGAAGCATGTGCATACCTAGTACCCACAAAGACTAGATGCCCTGGAACTGGAGTTAGGCAGTTGTGAGCTGCCATGTGGATGGTGGGAACTGAATCACTGTCCTCTGGAAGAGCAGCAAGTGCTCTTGACCCCCTGAGCCATATCTCAGGCTCCTACTTTTACCTTTAACCAAAGGTCAGACAAGCTCAAGGGGAGTTATTGGGAGAACTAGTGTTAACTGAGTTGGAAGCTTTGTTTAAAGATCCCCGGAGGAGACCTGGGAAGATGGCTCAGTGGGTAAAAGTGCTTGCTGCATAGGCAGGAGAACCTGAGTTCAGATTGCCAGAACCCATGTAAAGGCTGGCACAGCCATCCACATCTGCAATTGCAGTGCTTCTTTATACAGCAGGTGGAAGAGAGATGCGGAAGTTCATGGGTCAACTGGCCTGAATTACCAAGGTGCACAAGAGACCCTGTTCCAAACAAGGTGAAAGGCCAAGACTAGGTTGATCTCTGACCTCACATCAGCACTGTGGTATGCATACCTGCATTAACACTCTCTCTCTCTCTCTCTTAGAAGAATTTCAAATTATATGCAACTTTTAGCACGCATGGCTGGCAGAGCCAGAATCATTCTGGAAGCCACCATGTTGGATGTTATGAGCATTGTCTCTGCTCATTACTGCTTAAGTCATGGGGTGGAGTTACTAGAATAGACAGAAGAAGTCAGGTGGGCTTTTATTTGCACATTATGACTTTGGTCCTTTCTATAGTGAACAATGAAAGGTACTATAAAGGGGAAAGAATAATGTTGATTATTTTACTTTTAAAAATCATATGGGGGTTGGGGATTTAGCTCAGTGGTAGAGCACTTGCCTAGCAAGCGCAAGGCCCTGGGTTTGGTCCTTAGCTCTGGGAAAAAAAAAAATCATATGGAATAGGAATAGTATTTAAAGAAATGGAATCCAGGTGCTGGGAGGGTGGCATGGGAATAGCTCAGGCGATAAAATGCCTTCCTTGCAAGCTTGAAGATCTGATTTTGATTCCTAAAATCCATGTATTTTTTTAAAAAAAAATGTAGCTGGATATAGTGGTGTGCACTTTAAATCTGGGAAGATGGAGACAGGAAGACCCTGAGGATTCCTGGGCAACCTATCTGAGAAACAGTGTCTCAAGAAAAAAAAAAAAAAAAAAAAAAAAAAAAAAGCAAGTGGATAGTACCTGAGAAACAAAACCTAAGCTTGTCCTCTGACCTCCATAAGCACATGCATTCCCCTTCCCCTCTCCCCCCCCCAAAAAAATGAGAAACTCTCCCCAGGTAAATAATCCCACACCAAAGGAAATAAGAGAGAAACAGGAAGTCTTTGCTCTCCAATGCCCCATCCTACCAAGACATAACAAAAAAAAAAAAAAAAAAATCTGTGTTTTTGGTTTTCAAGATATAGCACCAGAGAATTTTTTAAATATGCTTTCAAATCCTCAGAGACTTTATAATTTATCAGGAAAGACACATTCTTCCTAATGAAAGGTTACTGACCTTCATGAATGCGACAGTTCAATTACAGCCCATTCATATGCAGAGCAGTGTTGATAAAGGACTAGGGTATGTGACTAGCATAGCAAGGGAAGGAAAAATGTCTGGGAATTATTATTCGCTTCTTAAAAGTTTAATTGTAGAACAAGAATAATAAAAACGAACGCTCAGGTACTGGGGATCTTTTCTTCTGTGACCCTGTGGTCTATAAGCTCTGCTTCATTGGATATGTTGGCTATTTGCTTTTCTTCTTTCTTCCTAATATTCCTGCCTTTTTAATCCTCTAAACTGCTAAGGCTAACAAATTAGAAAGCCCTTGGGGTCCTGAAATGCTAGGTTTCAAAACAACAACAAAAAAAATTTCCCCCTTTCCTTTTGACTGGCAAGGCAAGCTGGAACATGCCTTGGCGTTATTTTAAGTGTCTGACTACTATTTAGATGCTGAAGTGGATGGAGAGTCAGGAGGGGCAATGGCCATACCCTCAGCCACCCACCCACAGTCACTCCTGCCCAAGCTCCAGGGAGGTAGGCAACCCCTCCTGGACTGAGAATAGTTAAACCATGTCCTGGCTAGACTCTCTGGAGCCAGTGGGCAGCCAGACTTGAGTGACACCTGCAGGTTCTGTTTGCTGAGCCTCTCCAGGTGTGGGGAAGACATCTGATTGCCACTTTGTAAATCAGCTGAGGGCCATTTAGACACAGCTCTTGGACTCTCCTAGCAGAACCACGTTCTCCATCAGCAACTGCTATAGTGATCCCCTCCATAACAATACATTTTTCATTAAAAATAAACTGCATCAAACCATAAAACTTGGGAGGCAGCCAACACAAATATTTGAAGCAAAAGCATTATTTTCATTTTTTAACATTTTACTTCAGAATTTAATATCAGCCAGCTATGTGTGTGGTACGGAGGAGTCACTGAACAGTGAAAAGGAGTGGAAAGTCTGAGAAAACACACATGTTCCCAACACCTATCCTACTGCCTGGCACATAGCATCCTTTCAACATTTGTTGATAGATTGCTTGAACTACTGCATTGCTCTTTTATTTCTTGGGTAAGTGGATCCATGAATTTCTCTTTTGAGACATCCGTCCTCTAATTTATTCTTGGGTTTCTTCTCCCTCCACTAGTCCTGAGACATGGATTTACCTTCAACTCACCATGAATCCTACCTTATCGTCTTTGAATGTATGATTTCAGTTATAGTTTGGAAATTAATGGTCCCCAGAAAACATATGTGTCAAAGACTTGGCCTCTCTGCAAGTATTCACAGGTGATGTTTAGGGAGCTGGTTGAATCACAAGGGCTCTAACTCAATCAGTACATTGATGGATGGATTAAGGCCAGTGCGGAGTCATACTTGACTGGCATTATTCAGAGGTAAAATCTAGAAAATAGAGTCTAATTGAATGATTTAAGTCACTGGAGGGTGTGCCCTTGAAGGAAGGATATATTTGTCCTGGTTGTCCTCTCCAACTTCCTTTCTTACCCGCCTCTCCCCACCATCTCCCAGCTACCATGAAAGTAACACCCTGGCCAAGATATTCTGACTCACCACAGCTCAGGAACAGCAGAAAGAGAGAGACTACAGTAACCAGGAGAAACCACAGAATGAAGTCTCTGAAACCATACTGTTGTGGAGCATTTGTTTACACTGTGAAGATGTGTCTTTGCTAAGGTACCTTCTGATACATTTAATGAAGAGCTAAATGGCCAATAGCTAGGCAGGAAGAGGTTAGGAGGGACTTCCTGGTAGAGAGGGAAACTGGGGGGAAGAAGCTAAGTGTGCAGATTTCACCAACAGACTCAGAGCAAGTCAGATATACTGTACTAAGAAGAAGTAACCAAGCCACATGATAGATTGTAGAAACAGGTTAATAGAAACAGGTTAATTAAGTTATAAGAGCTAGTTAGAAAAAAAGCCTAAGCTAAAGCCAAGCTTTCATAATTAATAACAAGTCTCTGGGTCATTATTTGCAGGCTGGCAGTGCAAAGATAGTCCTACAAGAAAGTTTGGTACAACACACCAAATCAATCCTTTTCTCCTTTAAGCTGATTTGCCAGGCATTTTGTCACAGGTGAGACAAATGACTTACATAACAAAACACTGCAAGAGCTTCGTTTACTTGACACTCAGTTCTTTAGATGCAGCCTTCATTTTTGCACAATCCAGGAGACACAGCTCTGCATTAAAGATGCTTTAGAAAACATTCTTTCAATTCATATGGTTCTGTGTTTCAGATTTAGGACCATCCAGTCTCTGAACTTTGAGAGGAAGCTGGCTGTAAGCGAAGTGCCTCCTAATCATCAGCAGGGATGAGGAAGAAGCCAGAGAGACAGTGAGAGCAGCCTTGGAAATCAGTGTAGAACGAAACAGAAGCGAGCAATCTTGTGTGGAACAGGTGTTTGATAATTGCTGATGGGAATGAATGAAATACAATTTGCAACAACATTAATTTGACACATATCTAATGATATGTGTTGTTCCATGGTAGTTCAGGCCAATAGTTTAGTAGTTCACATGCATAACTGTAATTAGTATTATTTTTGACAGATCATTGTAGTTTTTAATCTCTTGTTCATCAGTTTATGAATGAGCAGCAATATCCACAGGCTCTTTTTTCTCCAGCCTCTCAGATCCTAAACAAATATTCTCATAGATTTGCTGAGAAGCATCAGGGGATTTCCCAAGACATGGACTAGCCTGTGATTCCTCTGGTTTTCACTGCTCCCTAACTGTGTCTAGGAAGGAACCACCCTTTGAGGCCTCTGAAGATAACAAGGCATGAAACTGCCCGTCAGTGTTGTCAGGGAGGAAGAAGAAAGCAGTCCCATGTAGCTAGCTAGCATCAGATCTTTTCCTATGCTGCAAAGAAGAAAGGATCTAAAGGACAGGGATCCCAATTAAGATGCTTGCATTGTAACAGAAAGGGTTCATGCAGATAAATCATTTTCTGACTGAACTTTGGACTGATTAAAGATTGTTTTATTTAAAATGTAAAGTGTGTGTGTTGGGGGGGGGGTGAGGTGAGGGGTGGTGCTGGAGAGATGATTCATAAGTTAAACTCCCCTGTTGCCTTTCCAGAGATCCCAAGTTCAGTTCCTAGCACCTGTATTGGGAGGCTCACAACTGCCTATAACTCCAGGTCCTGGGGATCTGAAGCCACCTTCTCACTTCTGTGGGCACCTGCATAGACCTGGCATAGATACACACACACAAACACACACACACACACACACACACACACACACACACACACACACACACACGCAGAGAGAGAGAGGGAGAGACAGAGAGAGAGACAGAGACAGAGAGACAGAGACAGAGAGAGAGAGACAGAGAGAGACAGAGACAGAGAGACAGACAGAGAGAAACAAAGAGACAGACAGAAAGAGAGGGGGGGGAGAAATGCTTGAGCATAAAAATAAATATCATTAAAAATAATTAAATGTAAAATGAATGGCCGGGAACTTGTGATATCAAAGACTCCTTCCAGCTCTACCTTCAACAGTTCTGCTCTTAGATTTGCTTTAGGCAGGAACATTTTAATTCAATTATGAGGAGACATATAGAAATTGTATCTGAGGTGATTTCATATATTACAGGGAACATTGATTTTAATTAGCTAAATAGCCTTCTAGAGACTTAAGTTGCTTTCCGTGTCTTGTGGTGCCTGCAATGCTCTCTCTGGAAGTAATAGTTTCATCAGACCAGATACTATGCATTAGTATCTTGAAGGGAAACCTCTATGGTCTATGTTAGAGCACTTACTTTTGGGAATCAAAAGCCCAAATCTGAAGTTTTCAGCCCATATAAATACAATTGAGGCCTATTATGTTCATATCATGATTTATTGTTGTTGTTGTTATTCTCCATATGTGAAATAAAGTTTCTTTAATACAATACCATAAAACTGGCTAAAAAAATAATGGCAGTTCCGAGGAATGTCTGTATTTCTGAGAATGTACTGACAACTCTCAGCCTTGCAAGATTGGGGTCATCTTATTGATTAGCTTCAGGATTCTTTTTTTGTTTGTTTGTTTTTTTGTTTTGTTTTTGGTTTTTCGAGACAGGGTTTCTCTGTGTAGCTTTGCACCTTTCCTGGATCTTGCTCTGTAGACTAGGCTGGCCTCTAACTCACAAAGATCTGCCTGTCTCTGCCTCCCAAGTGCTGGGATTAAAGGCGTGCACCCACCCCCCCACCACCACCACCCAGCAGCTTCAGTATTCTTTCACAAAAAGATTAATATTTATCTTCATTTGTGTGTTTGAGTGCAGGTATCCAAGGAGGCCAGGAGGGGGTGTCAGATCCCCTGGAGCTGAAATTTCAGGAGGTTGTAATCCATTGATGGGGTTCTGGAAACCAACTTTGGATCCTCTGGAAGAGCAACAAGGCCTCTTAACCACTGAGCAACCTCTCCAGATTTGGGTTTTCTGATGCATATTATATCACTCATCTTAGGTTGGGACATCCTTGTCAAAGAGTGTGCTTAGAGTGTTCCATCTCAAGTAGTCCATTTCCCAGGCCATGTCTGTGCACACTCATCCTGTCCTCCTACCCCTCAATCATCTTCTCCCCATCCTTCATGCCCCAAATAGCGATTCTCATGACAGTTCTTAAAATCCTGATGATCCATTGTGCTTGGAAAAAGCAAAGCCTGCTTGAACCAGTGGGTAGCATGGCATCCAGTCTAGTCAGGAGATGCCACCACTGGAGTGCACTGTGCTGTGAAGTGGAAATCTTTACTTGCGCCCATTGCTTCCTTCGCCAAGGCTGCTTCGACCATAAGGCTCTTTCTTAGATATGGAGAAACAGGCCTTACTACCCTGGAAAACAGTCTGAAAACTGACTGCAGGATCACCCCAACTCTGCCAGGTCTTACCACCTTTCCTTTTTATCCCCTCGTTGGGGGTTTGAACTGAGAAAAAGTGTGAATGTCAGGATAGTAAGTTCCCTCTTAGATGCTGTCCTCACTCTCAAGTCTGGCCAAAGGAGTCTGAGCTGAGAATTCCAGCACCGACCAAGGAACAACTCAGACACGTTCATTAGAGTCCGCTGAGCCTATTCAGAGAGCCTAGTTGACACATTGTGCAGACCTGAATCAGTTACCCTCAAAACACAACCTTCAACAGCAGCACTTGGGCGTCCTTATCATTTGCCACCACATGTGAACAGAGGTTTCCAAAGGGATACTTAACTTTCCAGGCTACACTCTGCCCTGATCTTTGAAGACCTGTGTACACTACAGAACCCATTTAACCAAGTTTCTTCTTGAGTGTTCTTCAAGTACTCAGTTTTACTGTGGTCTATGTTACTGATGTAATTTCAACTAGGATATTTATTATTCCTTTTGAGACAAGATCTCTCTCTGTTTAGCCTAGGCTGCCTGCCAAGTCATGACTCTCCTGCCTCAACAAACTGAGTCCTGGAATTCCACACTTGTGCCCCCATACCCACCTGCATAGGATAGTGAACTACTGTGCATATACAGTTCTCTGGGAATTCTGAGCCTAAGAAGAACACCTTTCCCTTCTCCATGCATACCCACTCTTAGAATATGTAATATGTGTTATTGCCAAAGATAGGAGCCCCCGCTCTCAAGAGCAGAATGTATGAAAGGATGAAATAGTCACAACATCTTTGTCAAAAACTACATATGAGGAGAAAAGGGGAGTGTGTTAGTAAATATTTGTTCATTTTCACACATTTGCTGATTGTTTGAAATGTTTTGCTTATTCTTATTTGATTTTATTAAAATATTCATTCTATTTGGAAGATGCTATGTTTCCTGTTTCCAACCCTAGTTGTTTGCTTTGCAAAATTAATTAGAAACTGGCTACTGTGACTTGGTGAAAGTAGGTTATATTTGCTGAACTTGAGCTGGGAAATCTTTTGTTTCGTTTAAGCAAGATTCAGGTAGTTCAATAAATGCCACTTAACTGGGGCAGTCTTGATCAGGGAAGTTGCTGAATTGGGAAACCAATTAAGTCTAATGATAATTAGCATGCACTGCTGCTTAATTGGGATAGGTGGTCCATTGAGTTGGTATCACTGTAGGTAATTAAATGAGGCTCTTGGAGGTTAAGAGATAGAGTCTTCTTGATGCTTTTGAGATTGAAGGCAATTTATTTCCTTTCTTGATCATGCTGTTGCTGTTGAGACAAACTCTATTTCTAAATAACTCCAAAAGTGCTACTGGATTTGAGAGATCCTAGGCATCTGCATTGTACATGAATGTGCACACACACACACACACACATACACACACACACACACACACACCTCTCTACATATAGATTATGCATTTAAAGGAGTGAAAATGGTGGGACATAGAGTGTTTTAGTGACTTACTCAAAGTTGCAGTATTTAATGATAAAAACAAACAAACCAGTAAACGTGGGCTTCAGAATTCTATTCTCCTGTGTGACCCAGCACCCAATTGCTCACCCTGTGTGTCTTAGTTCCTTTTCATGTTGTGATCAGCAGATACCAGGAATGAAGCAATTAAAAAGTTACTTTGGCTTTCAGGTTTTTGTTTGTTTGTTTTGGTTTGTTTGTTTGTTTGTTTTGTTTTTTCGAGACAGGGTTTCTCTGTGTAGCTTTGGTGGTGCCTGTCCTGGATCTCACTCTGTAGACCAGGCTGGGCTTGAACTCACAGAGATCCACCTGCCTCTGCCTCCCGAGTGCTGGGATTAAAGGTGTGCACCAGCACTGCCCAGCCTTAGCTTACAGTTTTGATGGGGTAGTGTCTATTACAGTGGGGGAAGACACTGTGACAAGAATATGAGGCTACTGGTCACATTCTATCCACAGTTGTGAGCAGGGAACAAGTAGGAAGTGGGACAGGGTTATTACCCTTCAAGGCCCACCCCCAGTGACCTACTTCTTCCAGCAAGGCTCCACCTCCTAAAGATTCCACAATTTTCCAAAACATCCCCCCGACCTGGGCATCAGGTGTTAAGGCACATAAACCTACAGGGAGCGTTTATATGCAGCCCACAACACAATGTGAGCAGAGTGTTGTGAAGAGCCTGTGTGGGAGCCCAGGGACTTGGCTCTGGCTGTGATATGACATTGGCCTTTCATAGATGCACATGCTTCTTTTATTAAATAAAGGTGTGGGATTAAATAATCACAAAGATCTCTTCCAGCTGTAAAAACACAAGTGTCTCCAGCCATTTTATTTAAAAGTTTGTTACTGAGAAAATAATCTTCATTTTAAGTTTGTATGAAGCTTTCCATTATTAAGCAGGTCACTGGCCAAAGGTAATGATAATATCAAGCTCCATAGTAAAACAAAGCAAAACAGAATTGATTTCCAAAATGTAGTTGGGTGGCTTTGAAAGAGATATGGGGCAGAAGGTGGAAAGGAGATAATGAGGATAATCCTGGGATGATTTTGTGTGTGTGCATGTGTACAGTGTGAAAGTTGTACATGTGTTGTGCAGATGTGTGTGTGTGTGTGTGTGTGTGTGCACCTACCTGTGTGTGTATGTATGTGTAGTATGTAGGTATATATGTACTATGCAAGTATGCATGCATGTACATGCATGTGTATGGACATGGTATGTGAGCATGTGCATTGCCTATGCACATACATGTGGAAGCCCAAGCAGGACCTTCAGAGTCTACTCTGCCCCTTTCTGCTTTATTGCCTTGAGACAGGGTCTGAAGCTCGCTGTTTCAGCTAGGCTACCTGGCCAGAAGCTTTGGGGATTTCCCCAACTCAGTCTCTAATGGGGTACTTACAGCCTTGCCCTGGGTTTTCCTGGGTCCTGGGTCCTCAAACTCTGGTCCTCATGGCTGTAAACCAAGTGCTTGCACACACCTAGACATCTCTTGAGCTCCTCCTGGAATGATTTCTGACTGTGGCATATTTTTAAAAGCATAAAGCCATGGCTTGGTAAAGAAAATAAAAGATGTTTCTGTGCCCTTACATCCTGTCCCATATGTGGAAATACTGCTGTCAAGGAATGGAGAAGAAAGTCAGATGTATAGGACTCCATGAAAAAGAGCACTTCTGGGATGAGCCAAATTCAGAGCTCTGGTTCTGAGCGTCAAGTGATCTGAATAATGTTGCAACTGACATTTGGAAAACAGTGCACATAGAGAAATAAGGTTACTAAGTCCAAGTAAGATAATACTTGACAGTAGTTGTTAGTGAGAATTACTCTAATTTACTTTGACTTGGATGTGAGTATAAGGCATTAGATCAGAAGCTAGTTTCATCCATTATCCTTTAAGCACATAATATTTATTGCCAAGCATTTAAACCAAGATGCTCAATCATTAAAGAAATATGATGATCACTGATGTGCAGCAAAGAGATTACAACTTCCTAAGATTTCATCTACTCCTGACTCCATTTCAACTTAGAAATTGTTATATGATGAGGGGAGTATAGGTATATTAAATAGGTAGACAAGTCAGAAATTTACTGACAAATCACAATTAATTTTAAAACATTTTTTTTCTTATTGTCTTAGTCAGGGTTCCTATTGCTTTGGTGAAACACTATGACCAAAAAGCAGGTTGGGGAGCAAAGGGTTTATTTGGCTTACACTTTAGCATTGCTGTTTATCACTAAAGGAAGTCAGGACAGGAACTCAAACAGGGCAGGATCCTGGAGGCAGAAGCTGATTCAGAGGCCATGGAGGGGTGCTGCTTACTGGCTTGCTTCCCCTGGCTTGCTCAGCCTACCTTCTTAGAGAACCCAGGACCACCAGCCCAGGGATGGCACCACCCACCATGGGCTGGGCCTTCCCCCATTGATAACTAAATGAGAAAATGCCTTACAGATGGATCTCAAGGAGGCAATTCCTTAGCTGAGGCTCCTTCCTCTGATGACTCTAGCTTGTGTCAAGTTGACACACAAAACCACCAAATGCAGTTATACATATATTCGTATCCCCTATAAAAGATGAAAGCACGTTTATATATACTAGGGAGATGGACCTGCACATCTGTCTAATACAACACAGCATAAGGATATGTTAACCTGATATGTACTGAGGAATATAGGAGAACACCACACCATTATTTTGGGGAAGTTAAACAGTAAAGATCTTCCAGAAGAGCAGACTACTTGCATGTACAATAAAACCACCTCAAGCTGCAGCATACAGTGGCTTCCAATCTAAGCTGTTACAGGCTGTGCTTACTGGTATTGTGTGGCATGATGGCATGCACAGTGCAAAAATATTCATGTTCTGTGTCAGAACTAAGGCTTCAGTGACATCATGGTTGCTGTACCAGCACTGTCAGAAACACTTGGCATTCACCACACCTTTGGTTTTGAGTCCCTTCTTCTTCTTCTTCTTCTTCTTCTTCTTCTTCTTCTTCTTCTTCTTCTTCTTCTTCTTCTTCTTCTTCTTCTTCTTCTTCCTTCTCCTTCTCCTCCTCCACCTCCTCCTCCCCCCCTCCTCCTCCCCCTCCTCCTCCTCTTCCATCTCCTTCTTCTTTTCCTCTTCCTTCTTCCCCTCCTCCCTCCTCCTCCTCCTCTTCTTCTACCTACCCCCCCTCTCTGTTATTCTGCATTTAGAAATCTCATACCGTTGCCAAATTTTTCACAACTCCCACATTCAGTTAAAAGACCTATGTAGGGGTCTCAGTCCACAGTTTAAGAAAATTCTATCTAGACTTTCCCAACTCTTCTTCTCCTTTAATTAGTCTCTCAAGGCTCATCCTGTGCACATTTCCTCCAAGTAACATCATGCCAGCTCTAGATGGCTGATGACTGCATTTGGAATGCTAGCTGGATTTGAAATGTCATCTATTGGCTGCTGAACTTGTGGATTGCTTGAAATACTTCACTGGCCTGTGAACTGTAAATGCTGCCTAAATATTTATTTTTAAGTTGCTGTATAGATAAACATAGAAATGTATGTAAGCACACAGATAATTATAGTCATGTAGACAGAGTGAGTCAATCTCATATTTTTAAAATAAAATAATATGCACTCAAAAGTCAGCTTTAAAAATATATTTTGAACAAGTGAAAGACTAATTTTAGTTATCTTATCCCTCTGGGTAATTACCACAAACAGTCTTGTAAAAAGTCAGTGAAATATTCCAAGTTACAAGTTGAGGGAATGCATGTGATTTAGTCAACAAATAGAGGAACAAGTGAAACAGTTGAGATCCCTCTGGGGTCAAACATTAGATATCCTGCACATAAGATATTTACATTACAATTCATAACAGTAGCAAGATTATAGTTATGAAGTAGCAATGAGATAATTTTATGGTTAAGGGGGTCATCACAACATGAGGAACTGTATTAAAGGGTCGCAGCATTAAGAAGGTTGAGAACCACTGAAGTAAATGGATATAGATTTCCAAGTGGGCTGCTTCCTGTGCAGAAGCCATTGCACCTGAGATCCACACTCAGACAATCACGGCCAGATGGGCGTGACCCCAGAGGCAGCATGTACTCCCTGTTCTATGATATAGTTTGCCCACTTCTTATAGTCTTCACATTTGAAGTCTACTTCTGGAGTTAACTGAACTTTGTCACATTGTTTTGTGTCTCATATGGCTCTTGAATAAAGATGCCTCTGGTGAATAGACCTTGGAAACACTTCTTTCATCAGGGGAAAAAAAAAAAAAGCTATCCATCTGGCATTAGGAGCTTTCATGTCAGTAAGTCAACATTATTTCCGTGAAGTTTGCTCTTCTCTGCCACTTGGGAAATACAGCCAGGCACATAGGGAGGAGGATTCGGGGGGTAACTGGAATAAACTGTCCAGCCAAGCTCCTTCACCAGGGGGACAAGGCAGTTTCCTGCAGCTCTGGCACTGATGAACTTTATACTCCACAGATTTCATTGCTTGATTAAAAATGTGCTCATGCTTGAAGGCAGACTCTGCTGGGGTCCCTAAGAAGGCACAATTACACAGAGAGAACTGTTGGAAGGACATCATGAAAGAGCTTTCTGGGAGCATGATTTTGTTTGAGGAGTTATTAGGGACTGGCATGACAACTTCCCTATAACTCACTGCTAGGGTTTCTGACCCAGCTTACATGAAATCAAATTGCACCTGAGCAAATACTGCAGGGTGTAGCAAGTGGAAAGAATCACTTTCATTTTGCAACCACAAATATTACAATAGCCTCTGCACATATTTTAGGGAAACATCTTTCTTCTTTCTCATGTGAAGTCACTTTGCATGAAATTGCAGGATAAATTTGGTTACTGTGGCTAATCAGAGTTGTTCTTCTACAGTCAAGGCCTCCAGGAAAGCCAGCATGTAACTGTCCAGAGAAAGAGCTCATCAGACCCCTCACTTAACAGCACCACTAATATCATTTCAAATGGGAATGGCAGGTGGAGAAAGAACAATGTGGAAATTGATAGAAAACACTATCAAAAGGTGGGTACCAGTCAGAAAATAGGCTCAATATTTTAAAAATTGGTAACAAAGAGATAGGCACATCCATGTGTGGAACATTGACTATTTCAGGCACTATCCTCAGTATTACATGTGGCTTCCATGTTGGAATCCTCTCATCTGTTGAGTTTGGACAGGTATCATCCCACTGCCCCACTCCAAAGGCTGAAGCATGGACACTCAACATTCTGCTCTGTGTTTTATACATCCTGAGATAGAATCAGGCTCTAAACTGAGACACTGTGACTCTCAACACTGTTACACTGTTATTCTTCCTTACATACAATCAAGCTCAAACACAGGCGCAATGAGTGTGCAGAGCTGGCCAAGCCACTGGTTCCAAGAATTCTGCCCTGAAATAAGCCACAAAGAATAAAAAGCAAGCCCAGCATGGTCTGGGTCCATGGATAAAGTTCTGTCTAATTTTTTGCAGAGAAGTCTGCAGAGGGAGAGAACCTTGACTGTTGGAGCCTGATTTCCTCAGGTGTAGGTCCGTAAGTGCTGTCTGATACCCCCAGAGGTAGATCCATAAGCTCTGTGGTTTGAATAAGCCCCAGAGGCTCATTTGCTGAAAAACTGATCTGGGACACTGTTGGAAGCCAAGGAAACACTAAGAGGTGAGTCCTGGTTAGAAGAAGGTGAGTCTCTGGCAGGCATGCTCTGCAGGAGATAGGCAGACTCTGGCCCCTTTCTCTTTTTGCAGGTGAGCATCCTCCTCTCCACATGCTACTGCCACAGTGCATTTCCTCACCACAGTCCCAAAGGAAGCAGGGCCAAGCATCATGGACCGACATCTCCAAAACCCACAAACCCAAATCTGCCCTTCCCCTTCATTATGGCAATGGAAAACCAACCTGTCACTGTCTATTCCACATCTATACAATGATGCCAAAAATCTCCACCACAGACTATTTTGGTGAAAGCACTAAATGGAAGCATTTCTTACAGATTTAACTTAATTCAGTGATTCTATCTATTACAGTTTGGGTATAAAATGTCCCTCAGAAGCTCATGAGTTTGAACAGTTGGTCTCCAGCTTCTGACACTGTTTTGGAAGATTGTGGAATGTCTAGGAGGTGGGGCTTAGCTGGAGAAATGGGTGGCTGGGAGATAGAGTTTATTGCTATGGCTGGACCTAAATTCCAGCCTTGCATCTCTGTTCCTCTTCTGCCGGAATGTGAGAAGGCGAGGGGTCCCAGCTGCAGAGTCCCACGGAGTCCCACACCTTCCCCATTGTGAGGACCTGCGACCTCTTCTTCTCTTAAGCTGCCTCTTGTTGAGGATTTGGTCACAGCTGCTAGAAAACTGACAAACATAGTATCTAATGTTCCCTTAATTAGTGGTGACCACCACTATCACTAAAGTAAAGAATTTAGATCTGGAGCATTGACAAGGTCTGGGAACTCCAAGGCAATTGCCACTTCTTACCATTTTTCTTCATTTCCCCTTTCACTCTTATTTTGTATGGCTCCCATTTCTTATGGATATTATTAAATGCTAAAGTCCTTCATGGAAAAAAATTTAAAAGATAACTTTTTAATTATCTTGCATAAAAGGAAAGCTTTTGAATTCATTAGAAGTAAGGGATTGCAGAGCTGTTGAAAAAAAGTTTGTGGGCAAAAAAAAAAGTGAGTTCTGTGAGGATGATGGTAAGTTGAATTAGTAAGTTATAAAATATATGAAAATTAGTGAGAGGAAGTTTGTGATGTCAAAGGACAATGCCTGGAAAGAAGTGACGGAGAGACTAGCAAAGCAAGTAAGAAGGAAAAATGCCCCTTATTCAAGAGCCAAGATTCAGATGGCATGTGATCACATACTTATGATAGCCTTGGCAAATGTTGCTGAAGCATTAGCTACACCTGTAAAAGACTGTCTCCTCTAGTTCCTCACATTTATGGAAGCTGTGTTTTCACCAAGTTTCAATTTACTGAAGCCTGAGGAGAATGCTCTAAGGAAATCCATCCATCCGAGCAAAGCCAGGCCAGGCCACACAGGAGGAAGTGGTGTGGTGGGAGGGAGAAGGAGGATTTACTCCTGTCCCTGATCTCTCCCAGTGTGTGATTGTTGACATGTTTTTAATGTGTCTAGCCTCAGTCTTCCTTCCTACAAGATCTGCTTTGTAGGCTGTACAGCTTGTTATAATCTGGGTTCCCACCTTAGTACCATTAGGGGGTTACTAGAATGGAAATACACCGTGACTCACCATCCAGAGGAAGGTTTAACAAGCTCTCCAGATGATTCTAAAGCAATTTTAGAAAATGATTGTCCATACCCAACTTCTAATATATAAAATGGGGTCAATAGAAGTTGCCTGTAGTAAAACAGTGGTAGTGTTAGTGTGAGGGGCTCTTGGTGCTAGGAGCTGGAGACACAGAAAGAAAATTCTGTCCTTGCATCTAGAAGGACTCTCCTATCAACTATGATGGGAATTATCTGAAACAGTGAATTCTATAGCCACAAACACTTGGATAGTTTTTATCTGATTTTTTGTTTTGTGTTGTTGATACTGAGATTGACCTCTATCATCTGTTTGTCTGTCTGTATGTCTCTCTCTCTCTCTCATCTATCTGTCTGTCTATCTATCTATCTATCTATCTATCTATCTATCTGTCTATCTAATATCTAATACCTATCTATCATCTATTTATCAATCACGTATCAATCATCTATCTTCTATCTATCTATCTATCTATCTATCTATCTATCTATCTATCTATTGTGAATATATTGTGTACTCTAATAAACTTGCCTGAGGATCAGAGGAAAAAGATAGCCACTAGATTAGACATAGAGGTCAGGCAGTGATCTTTAATCCCAGCATTTGAGATCTCATGCCTTTGCTTAGGAAGCACACATACCTTTATTCCCAGGAAATAATATGGCAGGGCAGAGAAAGGTATATAAGGTATGAGAAAATAGGACCTCTCTCTCTTTAGGCTGAGGATATCATAGAGGTAAGAACTAGTGGCTGGCTGTTCTGCTTCTCTGATCTTTTAGCATTTACCCCAATATCTGACTCTGGGTGTTTATTATAAGACCAATTAGTATTTGTTCTACACTCTATATTTGTCATCTGCCTATCTATTATCTATTTTTCATCTGTCTGTCAACCATCTATCTAGTAAGTGCACCACTAATTTGATTATTTCTAAAACACCTTTCTTATATTCAGGACTCTATACCCTCTGAGTTCTACCTACCAAGCTATTTCGTCTCAGGGTCTCTCTCTCTGCATTCTTCCTCTACCTCATGAACTGGAATTTTCCAGAGCACAGCTTTCATATCCCTTTATTTTTTAATATAATATGACTCATGTTTAAATATTACCTTTGAATTTAAGGCTCTCAATATGAGTTTGCCTTGCCTGTCCTGTGAGTTTTGTCAATGCAATACAAAGCTATTTCCATCTAGGTATACAGTAGGTGTAGCAGGCAGAGACTCCAAACAGAATTCTCACATCCTCCCACTGGATGCCCTCCATCATCAGCTGACACTATCCCTGGCCCAGTTCATAGATCAGCCTTGACTTTACTCTTACATTTATGGACATCTGTTCTAACTTCAACAGTAGATCTTGTTAACTGTCCTTTCAAATAAGATTTTGGTATGTCTGTTGCCAGAACCCCATAAGCAGCTACCATCTGGGATATTCCAACAGGCCAGTGACTCTGCTTCTGCTTCCCTGACCCCAACCCCTAGCTCCTTTTAAAAAAGACAGAATCTCTCATTGACCTGGAAGTTGTGAAGTAGGCTAGGATGGCTGGCCAGTGAGCCCCAGGTATCCACCAGTCTCTGCTTCCCAGGTACTGTAGTTGTAAGCATGTACCTCAACATTTAGATTTTCTAGGTGTGTTCTAAGGACCAAAGTCAGGTCCTCAGGTCCTCATGGTTACATGGAGGGACCTTACTAGACCAACCTGGGGACTTTACTGAAGTCACCTCCCAGACATAGTTCATGCTTACTTGGGGCTCAATAATGGAATGGGTTTTATGAAGCATAGCATTCTTTATGTTTAAACTTTATTAGATGGAAAAAAAAAACTCACTGGTTAAACCATGTGAAATGTATTTCTTTCTTGTCAGAGAAGCATAATTTGATCGGTGTTCAAAAAAAAGATTTTTTTTCTTCCTTTAGAAATTGTGTGGGTTGAAGAATTCTCTAGGCTGTCAAAATCTTCATGACTAATAAATGTTACCTGTATCAAGTCTTCTAATTATCTCCAAGATTTTGGATTTTAGAGCCAATGATTTCATTATTTTACCATCTGCCAAAGAGTGTTTTTGGCAGGACTCAGTAGAAAAATAGGCAATGTGGATGAAAACTTGATTAATTAAACAGTAAACCTATGTCTGAAAGTGATACAGTGAAGTTGCACTTCATCCAAACTGAGGATGCATTTGGTACTATTAGGTCTCTGATGAATGTGAGCCCCTTCCATGCCTTGCCCACTGAACACACCAGTCATCCCAGAGAGATTAAAAAGAGAGAGATGAGAACTTTCTGTAGTGGTTAGGATTCAGTTCTTTAGGAGTAATGCAGATCTCAAAATTATGAAGAAAGTGTATACAGAGGCTGGTGTGTTTTCAAAGTGCACTTGCTGTAGGACTTCTGATTCAAGAACTGGATGCTTCTGTCATTCCTAGGATTTTTTCTATATGTACTACATGGAGGTGGGAGCATGTGACTTTTCTACTTCTGGAGTGGCTTTGTACCACAAACTGCTGATAAACAGAAATGCTACACACACACACACACACACACACACACACACACACACACACACACACACTACTACTACTACTAGGTATTTGAGGAGCGAGGCAGCCAGATTCTTCCATGCACTGGCAATTTTAATAGAGAAGTAACACAAAAACCTGCCCTATGCAGTGACCAGCAAAGACTGGTACTCAGTCTTGGAGTGTGACTGTGTCTGTTCACAGGTATTCCTGGGATATTCTGTCGTCAGAAAGTGTTTCATCTCCAACTCTACGGCTTAGCACCAAGCCATGAGGAGGAAAGTGCTTAACCTCTCCTGCATGCCTCAGACTCTCTCTCCAGAGTTAAGATGGTAGTGCCCACTCAAAGTGGCTGCTGTGAGGACTAAAGTGGTTCATGTGTGGGAAGAACGAAGTCTGGCACAGAACAGTCCTCCATGAATGCTTTTCATATATGACTTGCATTATTTAACAGACAGTTCCTAGAAATAATATATGTAATTCAGAGAGCTATACATTGCAATTTTTATATCTGTGTAAACATGGAAGCAGTTATAAACATAAAAAATGAGAGAAGAAAAAACGGCAGTATAGCCATGCAGCAGGATATGGAGTGCAGCATGTAAAAAATTTCAGTAATATGTAAATTCTATTTTTGATAATATTCAGTAATAGAAACATGATGTCTAATTTTATCTCAATATAATTGCAATGAAAGAAGACTTTAAGAAATTGGTACCAAAATATAAAATACTGCTAGAAGGTAAAAGAGGTGGTCAGATTTAAGGGTGATATCTTTCATATTTTTGGGCTTCTTCCTGTAACAAATCTGGCAATATGGACTAGGAAATAAGTTGTGCTATATTTGAAGTAAGTATTTCTTCAGGACAAAGTTAATGTGGAAAGGAAACACAAAATGTGCAAACAGGGGAAAGTTTAGGGATCATGTACTTTAGTTTCCCTTCCTCACTGAGGAAATTACTGTAGCAGTGGCGGACAGACGTGGTCTGGTTACAGCATGAATGCAGATGTTCAATTTCCCTGGTAGCCCATCTTGTGGCAATGAATTCAGTGGGCAGGGATTTGCTGCAAGGTTTCTTCTGCCTATACTATAAGGGGAAATATTAAGCCATCCTTTAGAAATTTCAAATTCTCTTCAATTACAAAGTTATTTGAGAGCTTTGTACATGCACATAATGAGTTCATTTTCCACACTCCCCCCTCCCCCCTCCCTCTCCCTCTCCCACTGGGGTTCTCCTTCTCAACAGGTCCCCTCCAACTTCCATGGCATCTTTTTGTGTGTTGACCCCTTGATTTAGCATGGCCACTTATCAGTGTTACACATCCAACAAAGGGTTAATTGCTCATAATTCCTTGGGAAATGGCGGGGTCTCATGGGCCCCTCCTTCATCCATGATGACATGTGCAGCTCTTACAGATCTCACAGACACAACCACAGCTGTAGTGAGTCATGAGTGCAATGGCACTGCTGTGCTTGGAAGACACCGTTTTAGTTAGTGCACACCTCATCTTTTGGCTCTTACATTCTTTCTGTCCCCTTTTCTGTGATGTTCCTGAAGCCTCAAGGTGGTGAAAGAGCTGTTCCCTGAGGACCACCCAGCCCAGAAACTCTTTTCTTTGCCACTCTGGAAAGGCATCTTTGTGCCTGAGGAGGAAATGCCTGATGGCAGAGGTTGTATAACAATACCCATAGTTCAGAGCTTTCATTGGTTAGCAGAACAGAAGTAAAATGTTTCTAATTAGAAAGCAATGATTGAATAATCTTTTTGAATTATTGTGTACATGGATGGAAAATGTTCTGTATTTGCCTTTTAAAAGATTTTTAAAATTCTGTGTGCTTGCAGTATACACAAGTGCTGTTGTCCATGGAGGCCAGAAGAGGGTGTCAGCTCCCCTGGTGCTGGAGTTACTATGAATCACCCAAAGTGGGAGCTAGATATTGAACTTAGGTCCTTTGCAAAAGCAGCAAGCACTTAACAACTGAGCCATGTTGTAGAATAAGATGTATTACATTCATTTATGCTGTGGAACATTTGTTTAATGATGCAAAGGTGTGTTGCATTCTTTTATGCTGCATTTTTTTTTAACTCTGTGAAGCTGTCTTACTTTGCCTGTCTAAAACACCAGATCATCTGATAAAGAGCTGAATGGCCAATAGCAAGGTAGGAAAAGGGATAGGCAGGGCTGGCAGATAGAATAAATAGGAGGAGAAATCTGAGGAAGAGAAGAAAGAAGAAGAAAACAAGGAAAGGAGGACACTGGGGCCAGCCATCCAGCTACACAGCCAGCCATGGAGTAAGAAGTAAAGAAAGAAAAAGAGAAAGATACAGAGAAAGATAAAAAACCAGAGGCAAAAGATAAATGGGATAATTTAAAGTTAAGAAAGGCTGGCTAGCAACAAGCTAAGCTAAGGCTGGGCATTTATAATTAAGAATAAGCCTCTGTGTGTGATTTATTTGGTAGCTGGGTGGTAGGCCCCCAAAAGAGTGAAAAACAAACAACCGAGCTTTCTCTTGAGCTTGTCTCTACCTGTATATTATGTTTGTATTTGCGTGGTTCTAACTTATTAGCAGCAGTGAAGCTACTTGTGTTTATGTAACATTCAGGATAAGTCAGATCCCTAGTGAGGCCAGTCTTCTTCTTCATTAGCACCTCCAGCCTAGCTTGTTAGTGTTTTCTAGATCTCACTTTGCTTTGTTTTGTTTTCATATTAGGGATTGAATCCAGGTCATGCACATACTAGGTTATGTTCTATCACTCAGGTATATCTACAGTTTCCTTTTTTCCTTTTTATTTTGTGGCACTGTTTCACTGAGCTGCCCACCCTGGCCTTGAACTTTTAATGCTCCTGCCTTAGAATCTTGACTAGCTATAATTATAGACTTGGCTACTTTTAAAATACCAGATTATAGAAATTAAATTTTGCAAACATTTACATATTTGGGTGAGCACACACTTTAATAAGTTCATCCTTCTGTTTTTTGTCCACATTTTTTTCTTCTTTTACACTTAGTTTTCTTAAAGTACAATGTTGAACATTCTTTCTAAACAGTTTATATTGTTGTTCTATTTCAGCTCCTATGCAACTGAGAATATCTTTAATCTTCTGTTCAACCGCAAATGCAGATGTACATACTTCAGGTGTTGTTAAAGTTGGGTTCACTTCCCTTCCTTTTTTTTTTTTTTGAGGCAGGGTCTTTCTAAGTATCCTGAGCTGCCCTGGAACTTGCTAGATGGCCAGACTCCCATCGATCTCTCTCTGCCTCACCCTCCTAATTACAGGCATATGCAATGGTGCCTGGCTTTAGATGTGATTCCTTTGAAATTCTCAAACTAAAACACTATTGTTATTTCAAGCTTGTGCTACTGTTCCAATACCCAGTGTCAGGCTGTAGATGTGGTTTAGTATAGCACTCACTTCAAATGTTCAAGGCCCTGGATCTGATCCCTAACACCAGGATATGATATCTAATAACACAATTTTATGTCCTGGAGAGATATCAGGTTTTACTCTGTAGAAACTTTTATAGTTTTTTTTTGTTTTCTATAATGTTCTCATATTAAAGGAAAATGCTCCCAGAGTTCTAATCTGCTCTGTTTTGTACCTATGCTATGTAAATAGAGAAAAAAATTCCTATAGAAATTCGAACTACAGCCTCAAGTTATTATTTGTTTGTAAACTTATACTATATGTTAAATGCTAACTATGTATGTCAACATCTAGGATTCTACAATTTAATTTTAGAGATATACAGAGGTTTTCAACTAAATAAAAACCATTCTAGACTATATAGGAAATGAACATGATAATGAACATTTAAACATGCTTTAGCTTTGAATAAACAACTGAACAGAATGTACAGATAACCAATACAGTATTGTGTTCTACTAAGGAAATTCTGTTTAAGACACTTTGCCATAGCATAGTTTACCTAGACGAGCTTCAGAGAACATCTAAAACATTTCAAAAAGTAAAATGTTTATTAACAGTATCTTGAATGGAATTGTTGCAAGAAAAATTTAAATAACAACAATAAAATGCTAAACAACCCATAATAGCAAAAGGAAAAACACAAGCCCATTAGGAATGAATGCTTATCTGCTTAAATACTGCAGGGATCAAATTATAAATTGAAATGTTGGTGATTTATCAAGGTCAGCCAGGATGTAGGAAAGTGTGTATGGATACACACTGCTGTAGTGTGAACTGATACAGCCTTTTGTGCAGTGCGATTTGAGAATACTTATCAAATTTAAACATGTACATACCCCTTGACCCAGGAAACCCACTCCCTAGAATCTCTCATAGGAAAATATTTGCACATGCAGGCAAGGATGTAAGCATAAGAAAGGACACTTTTAGAATTCAAAACCTCAATGCATATTTATGTGAATAAAAATATTTGAAATAATAGACTATTAGCAATGGGTAACACTGTAGAAATGTTAAAGACAAGACTGAGAAGAGAATTTACTTTTTCTTTAGTTACATATGTTTGTATTACTTTAAATTTTACAATGAACGAAACAATAAAATAATATATTCAAATTTAAAGCACCTAAGAAACAAAATATCACTATAAGTAGCCAAAGATCTATTACCACAACAATTCAAGTCCCTGAGTATTATTGTTGTAGTATAAAGAATGAAAATATGCAAATAAAATACTCAATGATAGAAATTATGTAAACACAGTAGCTCTAAGAAAAATAAGGGAAATATTGAAAATGTTAAAAGTAAGAGTTAACTTATTAACAAATTTATACAAAAACTGGTTCTCTGTGAAACTAAGATATAAAATCTCTTGGACAGTCTAGCGACAGCATAAATAAGCAAATTTCATAATGAAATAATATGAAAAATATAAAGAAAATTACATTATAATATTTTATTGACCTTTAAGCAACTCTGTGTGTTCAATGAAATGTGTGAGATTCCTCTATTGGGTCCAATGAGTTTTTATTTCAGTTGCTGTACTGTTCAAATTAATCTTTAGTTTAATTCTTGTCTTTTCCACTTCTTCACCAATAATCTCTATTTTACCAGTCTTTGCCAATTACAGCTTCCGCTCTAAAAGCATGGTTTCTATTTGTTCTTTGAACATATTCATCTCAGTTATTTCCATGGTTTTGTGTGATACATATGACACCTTGGTTGACTTTCTCAAGGTTTCATACCTATTTCTCCAAAGACAAGTCAAAGTTCCTTATGTCATTCTATATTGTGTAAGTTCTGCTGAAGTCTGGAAATAGAAATACAGCGTTATTGCAACTCTAGATATTCATTCATTTCCTCCTAACAAGGGTTTATGTTTTTTGCTTATTGATCCATTGTTTGGACAGATGATTGCACTGGTGTTTGTCATTAACACAGTATGAGATCTCCTTAGAGAACTCAATTTATGGTATGTACACTGCCATCTCTACCATCCCCAAATGCCAAAGGTGACAGTGACTTTAGCCACTGGTTTTGCTTTGGCTGTACATTTCTCTACTCTCCCCAAAGGTCTCTAGATGTCCTGCCAGATGTTCCATACTAAGCTTTTAGCATCGATAATCAAGCCACTGTTTTTACTAATGCCCAAGAACATAAATTGGTCTGAAGTCTGACTCAATTAAAATCAGGCCCTTTGTAATGTTATTTGAATTTTCAGAACAATTAAAACTAATAACTGATCTTCCTGCTTATTGAAATGTTTCCCTCTGGAGATAGAAGAGTGGAGGCCCATGAAACCCACATGAAAATTATATAAGCATCATGAGGCCCCTCCCCAGCAAACACCTGCAAGGGCAAAGTCTTCTCTCTGCTGCAGCTACAGCAAATTGCAAAGAACTCCAGTCATGAAGGTTTGGTCTGTCATCATCCATCTCGGGGCAAGCTTTTTAGTGATGTAGTTGCTCAAAAGTCACACACTCCCCTGTAGTAACCCAATAAACTCAATGACTCACCAAGCTAAAACAAATGATAATAGTCAAAAGTCAAAGAAGTCTCAAGGGAAATTTTCAAACATTTTAAACTGGCAAAGCATAAAACAAACTTGAAAACACAGCACATCAATCTTGTAAGCAAGATGCTATTAATTCAATATATTGTAGAAAATTATAACTTTAAATGTTAATATTAAAAAGAGTAGAAGTCTGAGGTTATTAATTTAGGCTTTGATCTTAGGATGCTAGAGATTAAAATTTTACTTCAAATAAGTCAAAGAAGAAAAATAATAATAAATGTATATCCGTGAAACTTTAAACAGAACAACAAAGAACATAAAAATTAATAAAATTTATAAAGCTCTAGCCACAAGGTACAGAAAGCCCAACAGGAAAATGTAAATTCTTCATATTAATAGTGAAAAGTAAGACATCTTTACAGACTCGGGAAATGGAGAGGTAGCATGTCAAGAGTAATTTGATGACTACAAATTTAACAGCTTAAATAGAATCAAACAAACAAATATCAGACAGGTAAAGAACAACAAAACTAACCCAAGACAAAAGAGATTAATTTAAATAGCTGTATTTATTAATGAAACAGATTTCTTGTAAACAACATATAGTCTTCATCGTTACTTTGGCCACACAGTTTTTGCTTCATCACTTGTTTATTCACACTACCCTTAAGCTGATGCTTACTGGTATTATTGGATTAAAACCTAACTTTCTAGCAGCTTTCTGTTAATTTACTGTGTTTTCTTTCTTTTTTCCTCATTTATCATAAAGCTTGTTTATGGTTTCATTTTACTTTCTCTATTGATTATCCAAGCACTTTAAAGAATGTTGGGTGGTGTTGCTGGGTTTTTCTACATGTGTATTTAATTAGCCAATGTTTACACTTATATATGCTACCTCTTTATGCATAATGTAAGAGCTTTTAAAGACACACAGCTAATTCTGTTTTCTTCTATTTTCCTACTGTGTCACACACTACACTTTTATTATGTGCTATAAACTTAGTGTATGTTTCTATCTATGACTCAGACAATTATCTTTTAAGAGTGATAAAATATTGTAACATCTCCCTAATCATTAAAAAAAGAGTGATAAAATTTAAGAAAGTATCTTTATCTCTCTTTTCAGTGCCTTATTTTATTTATTTGTTTTGTATAGACTTAAGTTCATTTCTTACTATTGGGATAGTTCAGCATCCAGGCTGTGGGACCTGGACCTGTCCTTAGTGCATGAGCTGGCTGTTTGGAATCTGGGGCTTACACAGGGACATTTTGCTCAGCCTGGAAGGAGGGGACTGGACCCGCCTGTACTGAATCCAAGTTTAAATGAATCCCCAGGGGAGTCTTGGCTCTGGAGGAGATGGGAATGGAGGGGAGGGGATGGGGGGAAGGTGAGGGTGGGGGCAGGAAGGGGGAGGACAGGGGAACCCATGGCTGATGTGTAAAATTAAAACACAAATATAATAAAAAAAATTTAAAAATTTAAAAAAAGATTTCAAGTAATGTTTCTCTTTGTTGGATTTTTGAGACAGTGTGTTTTATTTTGTACACAGACTAGTCCAGAATATTTAGCTCATGCTGACTTTCAGCCTCCCAAGTGGTGGAATGATATTCAATTATCAAATATTTCCTTAGCAAATCTCTGTCACATTACCATGGTTTATTTTTTCTCTGAGAAAACTATGATATTTAAAAAATTCTCTATCTTTATTCCTATTCGTTTCCTATAATCTTTCTTTTTTCCTGAGATTACAAACAACTGATGTAGATTAGCCCATGTCATCTTCATCTGCCCGTTTGATATGGCCTTTATGGTCAAGGTGGAGTTTTCCTCTATTCCTGCTTTTAAGTTTCATTTTTGTGTGTCTTTTTCAGATTCAGTCTTACAGTTTACTGAGCCTTTCCTTATGCTACAGGCTAAGTTGGAGGCCATCCTTCTTCCTATTTGTATTTTGAAAGTCCTAAACCCAGGATTGCATAATCTGACCATTTTAAAGATGAGAACTTTAAAGAGGTAACTGAGTTAGAATGAGGTCATTGGTCTGGGCCCCAGTGTGATCTGATCCAGGTTCTTATAAAAGAGAGGAAACAGATACAGAAAGACCACACAGAGATGCTGGGAGATGGTTATCTATAGGCTGAGTTAGAGAGGCTTCAGAAGAAACCCACTCCACCAACATGTGGAGCTCAGAGCTCTAATCTGCAAAATTCTGAGAAAACAAAAATAAATTTCTGCTGCTACAGACAAATGAGCACCAATACAGCAGTGTGTCAAGCCTCCGACAGAGCTTTTTTGGGATATCATCTTCTCCCACTGTGCCTTTCATTTCTCACACCTGTACTCAATACTTTCTTGTAGGTAGTTCTATCTGCTGAGGATATCCAGTTGATCTTCTATGCTGGTTGCCTTTTAAAAATATTTAATGTGTGTGTGTGTGTGTGTGTGTGTGTGTGTGTGTGTGTGTGTGTGTGTGTGTACATGCCTATGGAGGCCAGAGAGGGCATCAGATCCTCTGGAGCTGAAGTTGTAGGCAGTTATAAGTTGGCATGGGTGATGGAAACTGACCTTGGGTTCTCTGGAAGAGCAGCAAGCTCTGTTAACCAGGCAGTCATACTTTTAGCCTCTTAGGTATCTTTGCAATTAGAGCCCATAATATATCAGTCATAGTTATTTAGAATTCCTTGCCAGATACTCACAACATCTGTGTTACATCTGCACCTGCTTTTGTTTTGTGTTTCAGGGTGATGATCTGGCTTTCACTTGTCCTTTGTTTTTTTATTATCTATGATTTTTATGGAAGTCTAGACATCTTCTGCATTACAGCAAAGGCTGATCTGTGTGCTGTTTATTTCTGGAGATGAGTATGTTACTCCTTCTAGAATTTTATTCTGTGGACAAGGTTAAGAGTCAGTCTGGGTTTGAGAATTGTTGCTATGGTTACTCTCAGTGAACCATGTATTTGTCTACTGATGTTTTGTGTTCAGGTTGGGGACTTCTTGATGTTGTTATTGCCATTGCTTTTTCTGTTTTTCTTTGCTTTAATAGCTGGCCAGTCCTCAACTTTGGGTCTTTTTTCTTTTTTCTTTCTTTTTTTTTTTCAGAGCTGAGGATCAAACCCAGGGCCTTGCGCTTGCTAGGCAAGCACTCTACCACTGAGCGAAATCCCCAACCCCGGGTCTTTTTTCAATACAGTGCTTTGGAGAAGGCTGTTCCTCAGCATATTCTGCTTCTCTCAGAATATACCAATGCGTGTTAGCCAGGCATGGAAACATAGGGTGCTATAGGTTTGGGCAAAGTTTCAGTCTTAGGGCACAGTCAACTACCTACATCTCCTGTTCATGGCTTCCCTCTGACCATGAAAGCTGAAGCTCAACTTTTATAGAGGTTGCATTCCCTTTTTGTCCTGGATGAGACACAGCCCTGGAACTGGTGGCCCTCCTCAACTTCCCTCTGCAGATTAAGCCTCCCAGGAAAGAGTCTTGGCCAAACTTCTATTATTTACAAACACTGCCACTTTTTATAAGAAATATATCCAAAAGCTTGCCCTCCATTGGGAAGTCAAATTAAATAGTAAAGTTTAATGAGTAGTTCTTTCCATTTTTAAATTTTTATCAGTAATAAAGAACAGAAATATAATGTAAATGTGATGTTATTTCTGGTAGGCCTTAGGGCTTCAATTTAAATCCAGTGCTCACATTCTGGCTTCATGGGAAAAATGTATTTTCTACTCTGGGAAGCTGATCCTTAATTTACTTGGAAAATAGAATTTGAGTACAAGTGTGGACAGGCACTTTGCAAATCTATGCACTCTCTGCTTCCTGCCTGCAAAGATCTACCTATTTTAAGGATGGTGGCAGGCCTCCTAGCCTGAGTCTTCCTGGTCACCAAGGGGATCTACCTATTCTAAGGATGGTGGCAGGCCTCCCAGCCTGAGTGTTCATGGGCCACCAGGGGATCAACCTATTCTCAGGATGGTGGCAGGCCTCCAAGTCTGGGATCTTGACTGAAGAGACACATATAGATCCCTGAGGATCTCACAGTGGACACACAGGATGAGCAAGGAAAAGGTTTTGCTGTATGTGAGGCGTTAGTGTTTTGGCCACAGTTGGTACCACACCATCACCTAGGTTTCTGCTGCTGCTGCTGTCCTTGGGATGACCAGTCTCTAAAATTTTATCCATACTTCAGTTGATATCCAGGCCAGTCTTTAGTGTGAAAAGCACAGGTAGGGGGATCACATGATATCTCATTAACAACCCAAAATATTTTTATTGTGGAGAAGACACACAAGATCTTGAATGTCACCCAGGGACACAAAAAGCTGGAAATAGCTGACATCTACTTTGTGTCTTTTATGAAGAGTTATTGGGTTTTCCTGTATGTAAAGCCCTTTAGTCTGTCTGGTCTGTCTGCATTTTTATGTTCAAAGATATGTCCAAGTTCTTACTCTTGAGTGATAATTCCCTGGCCCTTTTCCATATCACTGGAACTAACTTTTGTAGACTATTTTATTTACACTTAAATGCAGTATGGCTACATAGTGAGACCGTGTTTCAAGTATGTGTGTGTGTGTGTGTGTGTGTGTGTGTGTGTGTGTGTGTGTGTGTTAGATGATCACCTATAAAGGAAAATTTTCAGGTCATTTTTCAGTATTTTAGGTGGAGTAAGAGTGTAACTATCATGGAGACCAGTATTCTCCATGTGTAAAGCAGCAGCATGGTTGTCTGAAGCTTATGGAAAGACAGAGGAAACACTGGGAGGCAGGCCACAGACTTGCAGTGAAGCCTGACAGTGAATGCAGTCTGCTCTGCCCTAGTGATTAATTCCAGGCGATCTTATCACCAGGCAGAGCAGGAGGAGATGCTGAGGGTGCCTTATAGGGAAGAAAAATCAGGCTTTGAGTTCTGGGCACCCGAATGGTTTGACTCTGTCAGGTACTTTGCTCATTTGGAGATACCATTTCATGAGGGAATTTGTTTAGTTTTTCTATCAGCATTTCCCCTCACACTTCAGTAAAATGTAAAATAAACTCATTGGCTGCCAAAGCCAAGCTTATAAGTAAATAGTGCTGCAAAGAAAGTGCTAGGCTGCAGGCCGCTGGGAGGGCCGAGAGGCCAGCTTGCTAAGCCTTTGTGTGATCCCCTTTGAGATGACTAATAGAGACAGACTAAAGCATCCAGGAGGAGAACATTCGTTTTTATAAGATTATAAAGCAAGGAGGCTGTAAACATGTGACGCAAAATGTTCTGAAGTTGCTTGTTGCCTTTGCTCTCAAAGCTGTTCTGGCTTGGTTTCAATATCCAGGATATGGCTCAAAGGGACCTCTTTCTTTTGAGAACCTGGTGTGTGCCAAAAACCCTTGATCCAGAATGCTTCTGGGAGCCTGGCTTGGTTCTGAAAGTTGGCATGGACTCTGGAGACCAAAGAAAGTAGATAGACAGACAGAAAGACAGATAGATAGATAAAAGATACAGACTATATATGTGAATATGGAGTAGGAGTATGTATGTGATATACGTATGCAGATACGTCTGTCTCTATATATGTTGCTGTTTTTAATTCTGAAACCTTCATCTTTGAAGATGGTTCTATCTCTCTCCATTCTTTTTGAGGTTTGAGATGTTCTCAAATAGAGAGAAAACCATCAGAGAGGCAGAATGTGAGTGAAAAGAATTGTCCAAAGCTCTTAGACCAGTTTACAGTGAGAACTGGGACCTGGCTTCGTGCAGTCCTCCAATAAAGCCTCAAATTCTCCATTTCTGTACAATCCTCACAGCTACTGTCTCTTTGATGTTCAACTTCCGCTTCACCAGGAGCCTTATGGTTTATGTTTATAGAGTTATTAGTGGGGGTTTTAACGACTTATTCCTCAAAAAATACTGTTTACTTCTTTCTCAGTTTTGGCTTTTATCTTTTGCTGAAACAAATGTGGTTAGAATATGAAAAAATTACTAGATACTTATATTATATATGGATACTATGTTCTGAAAGGATTGTGATGGGTGAACAAAGGTAGATATATTTCTAGTCTGTCTTGTCTATGATTATTCAGAAAAAAGCTAGTCAAGGAATGTACATTAAAAGATGCTATCATTTAACAGCATAAAGTGAAGCAAGGGAGCAAACACTGGTAGGAGAACAAGGCAGAAGAAGGGAAGGTATCTGCACACACATGTTACATGTTCTCACTTTTATGTGGAGCTTGGTGTCAATGAGTCCTTACACATGTGTGTGTTTAGTTTGGAGAACCTGCAGAATTCAGCAAGCTCTAAAGGCATCATTGGTGAGGAGGAGGAAGAAGGATCTTAAAGGAAGATAGACAACAGGCAAATTGTTCTATTATTGTTTATATTTAAGAAATAATATAGATTATAAAGAACCATATATATGGAGGAGAGTAGATGGGATAGAGACCAGTAAATCATTCCTGAATAGATTAAATCTGATTGAAATAATATATGTCCTATACAATATAGACAATTTTTAGATTTTTAATGGTTAAAAAAATTCATGACATGAAATTCAATAATGGAAATGTGTTTGATCAGCCACACTGATTCATCTGCATGCCATCCACAGCTGTCATAATGTGTCATAATGACAGAAGGGATTCTGACAGAGATCCTATGTCTCATATTTTCTAATTTAGGAGAAGTAGAAATATGATAGCTTTACTATTATTTTTTACAAATATGTCAAAAGTACACATTGGAAAAAGATGGCTTCTTCAGCAAATGTTGATGAGAAAACTGTATATTAACAATTAGTAAAACCAAATTAGGTCCCCACTCTCACTGAGGATAAAAATAAGTTCAAAATAGATTTTAAAAAGCTTAATATAAGACTTGAAACTGAAATCTCTAGAGGAAAGCATAGATAAAATCTTCAAAATCTAGGCACAGGTAAGAACTTTCTGGAAAGGACTCCAGTAGTTCAACAAATAACATGTACTATGACATGTAAGTAGGAGACTGTGAGAACAGGAAACTGGGGAAAAGAAAGAGAAGACTCACTTATATGTGGACTCTAGATTTATTATTATCTGTTTGCTTATCATTTATCTATTTCTATCTATCTCTATCTATCTATCTATTTATCTATCTATCTATCTATCTATCTATCATCTATCATGTATCTAACTCTCTTGGATACTCTTCTTTCATTGTGAAGACACACCATGACCAAAGAAACATGTGAAAGAAAGAATTCATTGAGGGCTTGCTCATAGTTTCAAAGAATGAGTCCTTGACCATCATGTGGTAAGCAAGGCAACAGGCAGCCATGATACTGCAGCAGTAGCTGAGGGCTTACATCCAATCCACAAGCAGGAGGCAGAGAATGAGACTAAGCTTGCTGTGACCTTTTGAAATCCCCAAAGCCTTCCCCCAGAGATACACCTCCTCCAATAAGGCCATATCTCCAAATCCTTCCCCAAACAGTTCCACCAACTAGTGGCCAAACACTCAAATATATGCTCCTATGGGAGCCATTTTCATTCAAACTGCTTATATCTGTCTGCCTGTCTGTCTGCCTGTCCATCTGTCTGTCTGACTCTATCTATCTATCTATCTATCTATCTATCTATCTATCTATCATCTATCTATCATCTCTTATTATCTATCTTCTACTAATCATCTGTTTATTATCTATTTATTTTCTATTTATCATCTACAGATGTCTATCATCTATCTAACATGAAAGCTCACTGGGGACTATATGGAGCCCAAGAAAAGGGATGAATGGGAGGATGGGAGAAGAAATGGGAGTCATAAAAATGAGAAATGCATAAGTATGGAAACATCACAGTGAAATCCATGATTTTGCACTAATTTCTTTAAGTAAAATAAACAATAGGTAATGAGAAAGCCAGTTGTTTGAAAAGAGAAGGCCTTTAGATAGCTTAGGAAAAGAAAGGAAAGGTACAATGCAGAGAAACCAGTGAAGCCTAAATTGAACAACACACGAAACTAGTCATGTGAGACAGAAGAAATCAAAGATTCATAAGGGATCGATTGGAAAAACTCAAATGGAGTCAATTTTTGAAGGAAAATATATTTTATGTTAAACATCACAAAACATAGAGGGTCTCAGGAAGATTACTTCATTGAAGGTACCAGATAAAATTTTCACCGTGGAGCTTGGCCAGATGGCTCAGATTTTAAGCACACTTGATGTTCTTGTAGAAAAGCAGAGATCAGTTCCCAGCACTAGCATGCTGTCTTACAACCTCCCAGCTCCAGTTCCAGGAGCTCTGGTGCCCTCTTCTGACTTCCAAGGGCACCAGACACGCATACAGTGCCTGGACATTCATGAAGATAAAACACTCATACACATGCAATTAAAATAATAAATAAACCCCAAATTATCACAGTGTTATTCCCAACAAAGCAGCAGGCATAGCTTCTTTTGTAGAGGAATTCAGATCTCTAAAGGAGAGTCATGGCAATGGGATGTAAACTGACCTGGAGAATCATTGCAAGAGGAGATCTTCAAAGTATACTGGGAGCAGCATTGAAGTGGGACCTAAACATCTCTGTGTGCAGACAGAACCATGGGTCAATCTATTATAAATGATGACGGAAATATTCTAAAACTAGTTTTCCAAACAAAGCCAAAACGCAGCAAGTAATTATATTGATGATAATAATAATCAGGAAAATAGACAATATCACCTCATACCCATTAGGATAGTTATATTTTTGTTGTTTATACATTTTTTCTTGAGACAGGATCTTTCTATATAGTTCAAAAATCACAATTTTGCTGTCTCCAAATCCCAGTGCTGGGATTTAGGCATGTTCCACTATAGACGACTGGGATGGTTATTATTAAAGACATCAATGAAAAGAGTTCCTACCTATGTAGAGTAAAGAATGAGAACTCTTGGATACAGGGCATGAGGACATGAATAGTACAGGTAACATGAAAAAGAGCCCAGTGTGGTGTTGAACTCAGTCTGTAGCCCAGGCAGGCCTTGAACTTGTGTTCTTTTGGCCCCAGTCTCCTAAGTTCCTGGGGATATTGGCCAGCACTGCTCAGCTTTGTATTTTTAATTTTAAAGCAATATTTCCTCTTTATTATTTACCCCAAAGACTCTGAACTAACATACCTCAGAGACACTTGCACACTGATATTTATTTCAGCACTTGTCACAGTAAGATATGGAATTAACCTGGATGCCCATCAACAGAAGAATGATAAAAAATGTGATATTTATACACAATGGAATTTATTCAGTCTCAAAGAACAAAATTATGATGCTGTGGGAAATAGTATGCAGCTGGAGATTACTATATTAGGTAAATTAATCAAGACTAGAAAGACAAATATCTTATGCTTTCTTTCATTTGTGGATCTTAGATTTCTTATAGTTACCTACAATTGTGTATCTATAGGACATGAAAGTGGAGGCAAAGCTATCTAGGGGTGGAGGCACTCAGGGTGGGGAAGAGATGCGGGAAGGTGGAGGGATATGGCCAAAGTGCCTTACAAACTTGTGTGGAAATGTCCTTATGAAACCCAGTACCATGTACAGTGCAGATATGTCAATAATCTCTTTCTCAGTGTAAATGTATCACTGTTTAAAATATATCAGAATGGAACAAGCAGCTGAATCTATTTCCCAAATGAGGACTCAGAACAACCAATAGCATGGGTGTAAAACCTGTTACCTTTCTGCAGCAACAGCCCTTATGTTGAGTTCTTGGGACATCCCCTGGCGAGGAGAAAGTATGCGAGGACATTTTAGTGCCACTCATGATGTCATCCTTGATCTAGAGTTTTGATCTCATTCTGCACCAGTCGTCTAAGGAGATGAGAAAATATTCGGGTCCTTCTTCCTTCAGGTTCAAATGAGACATTGTCGTAGTATTATCAAGAGTAAGGAAATCTGGGATGAGTTTCTTGGTAGCAGAAAATCAAGCCAATTGTTCTGGGGCCATGAGGTGCACTGGCCTCAGATCCTGGGGATCCTGCTGGCTACCAATCTGGGTTTCATCTTGAGAAATTTGTCTATATCAGCATTTGTCTCCTCCTCAGGAAACGGGATAACCGTCTGAGCTCCTTACTACACAGAGCTGGTGAGTCATGTTCACAGAGTGTTACAGAATGCCTGTTAGAGCATGCGCCATTCAGCTCCTGTCGTCACCAGCCATGTTTCAATCTCTTAAAATGCAGATAGGCTGCAGACCTACTTTGTGGTTCTTCTCAACTGTAACTGAAACATAGTCATCCTGTATATAACCTACTGATCTACAAAAAGAAAGTGGGTGCAGGGCCTCATGTAGCCCATGCTGGCCTGGGACTTACCAGGTAACCAAGGCATGTCTTGAACTCCTGAACCTGTTTCTACCTCCCAAGTCCAGGGTTCCAGATGTGAGCCATCCTGTCTACTTATCTGCTGCTTTTTCAGTGGGAACACGGCCATTCAACCGGAGCCTTGGGACTTTTGTTTAACTGTTTTAAAGACCATTCGAAAAGAAGGCTTAAGGTGGCAGGAGGCCTCTCTGTTTTGAGTTGGAATCAGAACCCTAGATACTCTGTACCAGCTACTGTCTTCTCCCTGGCTTGGCTTCCTCACCTCTATCCACCAAATGCCAGATTCAAGGAGGCATCATGTCAGCAAAGAAAAGGGCCTTGCATAGTGCAGGGTGGATAAAGTGGTGGGGGCTGATTCAATAGGTACTCTTTTGATTTATATTTTAAATGTGTGTCGTCATGACCCACCCCAGAGATATCAAGTACACAGCAAATAAGGAGAAAAAATGCAACCCAAAGACAAAGTCACAGCGTTAGTGAATAATATTAATGTTTAAGGAAAGACTCGGGTTAATTTGGGGGCTGACTTCCATCTTATCTGTTGCCAGATTCCATTGCAGAACTCGAAAGGTCAGAGTTGGTATGTTTTCTGACTTCAGAGGTTCATTATGCTCCCTCTCAAGTCTATAAAACATCGATTGTGTTTTACGCCTCAGATCTTGGCTCTTAGAGGAGTCCACTCCTCTTTATAAATAGTCCAAGGTCACATGTTACAGAAGCCTTGCAACTCACAGGGGACATCCTTGTGAGGGACTGCAGCTGTCCCAGATTCTACTGAGCAAAACTGTGTTCCTTTCTCTCGCCCCAATCAATGCTTATTTGGTAAACTTTATTTTTCTCTCATAGTCATTCAAGTGAGTCTCAGAAATGTCGCCTCTAGCATGCTGCCTCCCTTACTTTTATGCAATTCGACAAGCAGCAGAGACCCTGGCTAAGTTTGGTGCCCAGGTAACAACTTACCTGAGTGGCCTTTGACTAGTCCAGTCACAACTCTGGTGTCCTGGCTATCCGGTTCTTTACTTCTAGGGTAGTGGGTCCAACATGGTTTCCATTTCAGTCTGTTCCAACTCCATGGGGAGACCATAAAATGTTTTAGGTAATAAACATAGTAATGACAGTACCTATGCAAGCCTGGTTATATTAAATTCACAATAACAGATCAGCCATCTGTCATGATCTGAACTGTGTCTGGAAATTTGTAGCAATTTTCATACTAGAGTGAAAACAGCCCCATGGTAGAGATACTCAGGTTGGCATATAGTAGAAATATGCATGTATGTCCCTAGAAATATGCATGCATGTATATCTAGGTCTCAGTTTTATCTGTTGCAAAACCGAGATAATGACAACTGTCTTTATAGGTAGACCTATCATGAAGACTGAGCAGAAAGTCAGTTAGTACTTGAAGGCTAAAAACACCCAGCAATAACATAAATGTTTCCATGTTTTCAAAGCTCAGATTACTCTTCTACAGGCATTTATCACCACACCTTTACAGTTCGCCTTCTTGGCTTGAAGAAGAGAGAATGATTCAGATGAGTTTGTGAACTCAATGCCCAGACAGGTTAGGGCATGCCGACACTGGTTTTATAAGAGGCCTTGTAATGAGAGGCAGATCCACTGTGCTCTTTTTCAGGGAAACACAGGCTCTGTAGTAGGCTCTACCTCGGTTTTCTTGACTTAACCCCCTGTCGCAACTGTTTCCCCCATCAGGGATCCATTAGGGAGATTCCATGTGATGTAGACTTGGTCATTTGGTAACATGATAGATCATATATTGTGGGGTGTGTTAAAATGACTCTTATTTAAACCACATTTTATAATGACATTGAGTACAACTAGCTAGATTATTAGACTCTCAGATACTCAAAGTAGATCATTTTTATCTTGGCTTATGGTCAAATTAGATTGCACCAAAAGCTGCCACATTTTTCTACACATCCTATAGCAGATGTTATACAGACCTTAAAGGGTAATTTATTTCTTTTTCTATTTCTGTCCATGACTATGGAGTGTTTTCTGTATACAAGATTTCTAACAAACTACTGAAGGATACATAAACGGCTTTCTTCAAAAATTATCCTAGGTAACTTATTTTGAGACACTGTTTAGCTGGGTAGCCTAGACTATCCTCAAATCGTAATTCTCTTGCCCTGCCTCACGAGTACTGATATCTCAGAGGTGTGTATGCTGGCTACTATGTCTAGTCCTTTCAAATTTTCTATTTCCTTACATTGCTGAGCATTAAATCTACTGTCTCATATGTGTTCAGCAATTGCTCTATCACATACTCGGCTCTAGTAGCTTAGAAAATTCAAAGAATAACCTACTTGGTGCTACAACTGACTTGTAAACCAGTATTCTCATTGTCTTAAAAAGCATGAAAGTCACAGGAAAATTGGAGTCTGCTATATTTAAATGTCTTTGAGGTGCATAGTTCTCACAAGGAATTGATAGGAAGATGAATTCATCACTGTTGCTTTGGTTAGCTTTTCTGGGAGACTTTAGCCCTGGTTAAGCAACAAATAGAAAGGCCACATGGCTCTTTTCTCCTAATAGTCTCCCTATTGATCTTTATCTCTAAATAATAAATTTTCATCCCGAGATTATTCCATGAAATTTAATTTTTATTTACTAGTACCACTGTAGTTATTTTAGGGGATATGAGTCACACTCTGTCTTAGTGTTTTAAGACAGTCTTTGAAACCCTTTGTGTCATTTCTTTGAAATCTAATGAAATAAAATAGACAAAGACATGACTTCATTTGAGGAAAGGCCATAGATACACCTGTCCATGAGAAAGATATGCTCAGTTTATTACAGCTTGTGATCCGTAGTCTGAAGTCAAGGATTTAGGCTTAATGGGTTGTCTCAATGGCCAGAGGCACCTCTATTTTTCCAGGGCACCAGACACGTTTACATGCACTGTGTCTCCCACCCATCATCACTAGTAAACAGAATGCAGCTTTGGGTTTGGTAGACATGTCTATTACCTTTTCCTCCCACACTCTTCTAAGCAGTAGAATACATCATGTTGGCCCAGGTGCACCTGTACCATACTTGTTGTCTTTTGATCCCATGTGCCCCGAGTTTGATTTTACGTAGACAATGCTCATAGCTGCATATTCCCTCTTTTGCATAGGCCTATTTTCATGTGTTCTCTTGGATTCGAACATCCTCTTCTTTATCTCCTTTCACTCTCCTGCCCTCTTCATCTGGCTGAGCTGTCCAGGACAGAACTCATGTCAATCGCCGGTTAAGTAGCTGCTCCACACCAGGCAGCTGGACCCTCATCTTAAGCCCGTGTCCCCCTCTGCTCCTCACAGTGCTGTCTGGAGAGCTGGTGTTCTTGCCCCAATCTCACCATGCAGCAAGTAGACATTTAGAGAGACATAAGTTTGTGGTACTCTTGAATGGCAGTTTTTTTTTAATCATAATTTAATTATTCATTTATTTCCCCATCTTTGCCATGATATTGTGTTTTCTGGCTGTTGGGCCATATCTGAAAGGGCTTTTGTATCTTGAGCACATAGTCCAGAGGTAGAGACACAAACATCAGCTCATTTTGTTAAATGAACAAAAAGATGAATAGAAAATAATTAAAGAGGAAAAAAAAAAACCTCACCTGCAAAATTCATAGGGAAAAAAAAGGCTTCAGAACTGGGTGTTGCCTTATTCTATCACACATCTGTTCATATTCTCATCCTCTATGAGACTGAAATAGAAAAGCTTCAGAAAAACAGCAAGGGAAACATTAAGGTGAGCTACATTTCAAATACAAAGGAGAGCTATCTGGTTTTATAAAAATTTTCCAGAAAGCTTAAAATAAAATAACCTTAAAATCTTAATTGGAGGATCTCAGAACTTTAGTGAGGGAATTTAACTCACCACTTTCAAGGTTTATCAACTTTTATATAAGAAAAGTAAAACTGGGAGTAGAACATTTGGATATGTATGTAACTAATTCAAATTGACAGCATATAAGAACTTTATAAAGAAAAACAAAAACTATGAAAAACATTAAACAGTGAGTCACATAAAACTTAATAATGAATATCTGATGTCAGTTATTCTGTATTCAGTTTAAGGGTTAAATAGCCAAATAAAATTTAAATGTATTTAGTTTTAGGACCCTAACAAAGGTACAGAAAACTATACTGTAATGTAAGATGTAGGCAGGGAGTTTATTAAAAATTCCAAAGTTTAAAGACCTATCAAGTCCAATTTGTGTTGCCCATCTACACTTTGATGTGCCATTCACTGGATCAGGGTTAATCTACCAGGGGCCACACCCTTAAAGAAAGCTGACTTCCTCACCCATAAGCCATCAACAGACAACATGACTGCTCCCTGGGGGTGGGGCCCACGAATCCCCCAGACTCTTTGTTGGAATGTTGCTGGCTTGATCTTGCCTGGATCTTGTGCAGTCAATCACAGCTGCTGTGGGTTCGTGAATGCAGTGTCCCTGTTCTGTCCAGAGGGCACTGTTCTTCCCCAGTCTCTCAACCTCTGGCATGTACAATCCTTTGCCTCCTTTTCTGTGCTAGTACTTGATCTGGGGAGTACCAGTGTGCTAGTTGTCCCATTTCGGGGTAGGTATGAAGGTGGGAGTGGATTTGGCAAGACCTAGAGGGAGGAGCTGAGTATGTGTGAATATGCTCAAAGGCATTGTCTGAAGTTCTCAAAGAATTAATAATTTTTTAATTTCAAAGTTTAGAGATGTCTAGTTCAGCTCTTTCATGTAAAGAGCTTGGCAGTCACTATTTCTGTCCTGACAAATAAGGAACTGAGAGTCACTGACTTTTCTTAGACCTCTCAGGGTATTGTCACCGGGAGAATTGTCATGCTGTAATCTATGGAGACAGTTGAGCTGACTGTCACAGTTAAGAGAAACTAAACTTGCACAAAACTGCTACTGTCACAAACTCCTGAAACCACTAAACAGCTTTAATAAAGTAACAAAGGCAACATGATCAAGGAAAGTGACTCAGAGTGATTTAGACCTCTACAGACATAATTGCAAAATAGTAGTATTTCTAGAATGTGACATAAGAGAGAAGGTAGGTGGCTTCAAATTTAATTATAGGTTTTAAAAAACATCGTAAACCCTTAAATTTATGTCAAAAACATCTTTCTTGTGCGTGTGATGTGTGAGTTTGTGTATGTGTGATGTGTGTGCAAGTGTGTGTGTGTGTGTGTGTGTGATATGTGTTCAAGTACACAAATACTATGGTCCACATGTGCACATGTGGAAATCAGAGGAGGACAACCTTGGGTTTCACAGCCTTTGCCTTCTACCTCATTGGAGACAGGGTCTTTCTTGCAGTTACTGCTGCCTCTGCCTAGCTAGTTGGCCTAGGAGCTGCTGGGGATTTTCTTATCTCTGTCCCCAAGTTCACCATAGGAGTACTGTAATTACAGATATGTACTACCTCACCCGGCTTAACACAGTTCTGGGTATTTGAATTCAAGTCCTCAGGCTTGCATGGCAAATATTTTACCCACTGAACCAACTCTCACTCCCCAAGGTTAAAAACTCTTAGTTGTGAAAGATTCTGTTGAGAGAATGAAACAGCCAACCACACAGGAGGACACATTTTGCTTCACAATTTCTTCTCTAGGCTTTTTCTCTTTGACCGTGAAGATGGTGGTAAATTCTCTTTTAATGAATTGCTATGCAAAGGTCCATTTTAATAAACAGTTGCACATATCTCTACTTCCAAGACATCACCAGTGTCCTGGTTCCCCCTCTGTAGTCTGTGGATGCCTTCTCTTTAAACACAGAGACAAAATAGAGGGAGACCCAATGTTGCTTCACAAGCAAATGGTGAGCTCCAGTTAATAGGCATTCTTTTAAACTCCAAAGTCCTAAGTCTGTTCACTCACTCTGGTGCTGAAGTTGGGTTAGAAAATCATGAAGAAATGATTTTTCATGGAAATTGAAGAGGCATTCTGAGGAGTACATCTCCTTGTGCTGATACACCAAGCACTTGACAGCGGTGAGTGCTTCTGTCCTGGAGGGTGTCCTCCTTGTGTGGCCAGAGTGCCATGCTATCAATGCATTCCCCAGATGCTCTCTCAGACAGAGTCTGCTTTCAGTGCCTGCATATAACCACAGGAAAATGCTTCTGGCTTCGTCCTCTGGGTCAAGTTCAACACAGCCAAACTCAGCAGTTGCAATTTCCCACAGCTGTGATGCAATAGACTTGGAATGGGACACATAGTTGTTTTGTTTTCTTTTTTTTAAATTTTTTCCTGTCCCAAATCTAGAGGTCACTGCTGATCTGCATGAGAAGCCAACAGAGGTGTTAGATCTTGAAGATTAATCTCAAGGAGAATATGAGACTCCTTAAGATCACCCAGTGTCTTTGTATTGCACGGTCCTGACATTCAGTCCACACCTGATAACTGATTGATTTTCCTTCAGGAGACCTTCAAAGGCTTATGGGAAAAGCAAACAAGAGGATCATTTCCCTTAAACTCACCCTAGTACCCTGGACTGTTAGTATTGAAACGATAACAGACTAATTCACAATTCTTGTGTCACACATTCGACAAGCAGGATGGACGAGGACACGAGCAGCTCTGGAGCCCGGGCTGGAGTTAGAAGTGTTTAGCCTGCATCATCATTTCTCCCCTCGAACAGACTGAAGTCATTGGCTAAGTTGTTTTCCCAGGTTCAAAGTCAGAAATAGTTCATTACCTCTAGGAAGTACCCTGAAAACAATCCTCAACATTGTTCAACCTCTCCTTACACAATAGATTCATAAAGCCATAGACAGCATGGCTTTGTACAGTCAGCAGCAGACTGTTAAGGGAAGCCTGGAGACACACTCTCTCCTGTCCCCAGTCTTCTGGCCCCTCCAGGACAACCTGACACCCCACTTCTGGGATTATAAAGAGTGGTTGCTATAGTCAGCAAGATAAGGGAACACAGATTTTTTTTTTTTGAATGGGCCCCATACTGCTAACCAAGCTGAAGACTGATAGAAGAGATTATAGAAGGGTTTCTTCTTCAAGGCCAAACTACAATACATAGTTTTTCCTCTAAGTGACAGGTTCTATCCAACTGCTTCTGTGGAAAAATAAACCCTAACCTCTGCATTGTACTTCAGTTTACAAGCTTTAGGAAAATGGGAATACATCCTCAAAGACCTTAGAGGTGAGCTCTTCAATCACTTCAGTGTCTGTGCTGTGCTGATTGACGCCATGGCTTATCTGTGCAACAGGGGAAGGCATGCCAGTGGATGTTATGTAAGAGCAAGGCACTCAGCTGGCTCTGCATGGCAACTTCGTTGAACAAGGAACAGGATGAGCTCTGATGGCTGTAAAAGGAAAAAGATGCTTTATTGTCTACTTCAGAGCTGTATGGAAGGAAGAAAAAGAATACTGCATAAGGACCACAAGCCGAACACAAGAAATTAATTATTTTTTCATTCGCATTCCTTTTGGTAA